>NW_024070185.1:34017794-34587985 GCF_014754425.2 Oryx dammah
TGTTGATGTTTGGTAGAAACCAACACAATCCTGTAAAGCCATTATCCTTCAATTAAAAATAAATTTTAAAAAATTGAACTCTTAAACTGATCACTTCCTGTGATTCAAAAGCAGATTTAAAACTTGGAAGAAAATGTAAGGGAATAATAATTTTACTGAATTTTATGCTCATGTTGACTGACCTTTCTTTTAAGCAAATTATGCTACCACACACAGTCAGTGTTTAGAAGGCACCCAAATTGTGTTTTCTAATGAATACCTTATATTCTGTTATATTGATATATCAATATTTATTTAAACATATTCTATGGGTAAGCATGTAAATTTCTATTCAGTTCCTTAGTATTATAAATAATTTTTGAGAATATCTTCAAACACAAATTCCTGAATTTCCATTTTTTAATTGAAGTATAGTTAATTTACAACATTGTGTTAGTTTCAAGTATATAGTAAAGTGATTATCTGAAAATAATCTTTTTCACATTATTTTTCATTATACATTATCACAAAATATTGAGTGTAATTTGCTGTTTTATATGGTAGGTCCTTGTTGGTTATTATTATATATATGGTAGTTTGTTTGTTCGGAGAAGGCGACGGCATCCCACTCCAGTACTCTTGCCTGGAAAATCGCATGGATGGAGGAGCCTGGTGGACTGCAGTCCATGGGGTCTCGAAGAGTCGGACACAACTGAGCGACTTCACTTTCACTTTTCACTTTCATGCATTGGAGAAAGAAATGGCAACCCACTCCAGTGTTCTTGCCTGGAGAATCCCAGGGAAGGGGGAGCCTGGTGGGCTTCCGTCTATGGGGTTCCACAGAGTCGGACACGACTGAAGAGACTTAGCAGCAGCAACAACAGCAGTTTGTTTGTTGGGCTTCCCTGGTGGCTCAGACAGTAAAGAATCTGCCTTCAATGTGGAAGACCTAGGTTCAGTCCCAGGGTTAGGAAGGTCCCCTAGAGAAGGGAACAGCCACCAACTCCGGTATTCTAGCCTGGAGAATTCCATCGACAGAGGAGCCTGGCAGGCTACAGTCCATAGGGTTGCAAAGAGAAGTGTTTATTAATCCCAAACTCCTAATTTATCTAACTCCTCCCCATCCCATTATCCCCTTTGGTAAAAAAAAAAAAAAAAACTATAAGCTTCCTTTCTCTGTCTGTGAGTCTATTTCCATTTTGTAAATAAGTTCATTTGCATAATGTATTTTTTTTATATCCACATATAAGTAATGTCATATAATATTTGTCTTTCTTTCACTTGCTTCACTTAGTATGATAATCTCCAGGTCTGTCCATGTTGCTGTAAATGATATTATTTCATTCATTTTTGTGACTGAGCAGTGTTCCATTGTATATGAGTATGTGTGTGTGTGTGTGTGTGCATATATACATATATACATCACATCTCTATCCATTCATTTGTTGATGGACATTTAGATTGTTTCCATGTCCTGACTATTGTAAGTAGTGCTGCTATGAATATTATTTTTATAAATATGCACATACTGCTTTATTTAATGGAGTTTCATCAAGAAATTGAAGTGGTTCTAAATGAATTCTTCTGGAAGTGAAAATGTTAATCACTGAAAATGTCTTATACCAGTTTTCAAAAATCTGACCTAAGTCCTTTAATGTCTTTTGTGCTAGAGTAAAATCTGTAGAATTTTCTCTTTTTTTGGAAGTTAATATATATGTAGGGAAGAAAATAAGTATTATTAATATGATTGGATTTATTTTTCTTTGATAAAAGGGTATTTATATTTTTTGAGTTTTATAGAATTTGACTAGGTAGTAGTCAATTTTTATTATGTATTTCTCTTGTTAGTTTAGTTGTAACATAGTGCTATAGATTAAGACACTGACTTTTATTTTTGCTAATGAAGGGGAAAAATTACAATTATCCCAGAAATATATAACCATGTGCCAAATTTCATCCTGAAGTGGTTTTCTTGTGAGCATATTACAGTCTGTTAGAGAAAGAGATTTGTCATGGGGTTGCTGACAAACTGCTCCTATAGCCATATAAAAACTTCTTTTGCTGATTCATTAATATCTAGTGAAATCAGGCCCATGTCTTTTTACAAATCAAATTCCTACTCTCTGGTGAAGACAGGTCAAAATATTGAAGCCCTGTGCTCTCTAGTAGAAACAAAATAGATGAAGCTGACATTTCCATTGGTTTAATGAAAGTGTGGCAGCAGAGTGCTGCTGGATGGAGTGCTTTGTCAAAGTGGACTGAGGTCTATTTTTAGACAATGTGGGTTGCCTTTTATATTCATCCTTCCTAAGAGAGGCAGGGAGTGCAACAAGTTCCTGAGTCCTGAAATAGAAAAAACAGGAATGAAAGCAGCTCAAATTTGGTCAGCACCTAAGTCTACTTTAGTGTCACCAATTTTTTGTCTTTGTTTAGGAATTCATTTTATTATTTTCTTCCTTATTGTTCAGAGATTGCCATCATCCTTTGTTTAAGATAGCTGCTACCCCAGGCTGTTCCCATGAAGATGTTTTGTGACCTTGTTGCTATTTTCCCTTAGAGTTCCAAGTAGCTTATAGGGAATGCTGTTGGCTTGGTATTTTTTTATGTCTCTATTCTGATAGACACTTGAGGAAATTTTTAAGTTCAAAATTATACTGCAATTTGGTCATATACTAATTTGTGTTTAAAGACAAGAGCATTTTAGAATGCGCACAATCAGTATTGCTAGGTTAATTGTGCCTTTAATAAGGTATATATTAATTTTGAATCTGTGAATGTATGTGTCATTTTTATATGCTTTTGTTGTAGATATTTTATTATATGTTAGTGGGAAAACTAGATTCCAGATTGGAACATCAGCATGCCTAAGAATATACATGTTAGAGAGTTCAATCCTGGTTTGCCATTTACTAAGTATGTGATCTCTTGAAAGTATTTGACTTGTCTTTGCTTTGTTTTCTTAATTAGTAAAATGGCAGCAATAATTAACAAATACATAAAAGACATTTAAAGCAGCACTTACCTCAGAACATGCTCAATAAATGCTCACTTGTTAGATTAAAAAATGAATTTTATTATTCCACCATGTATGTAAATCAATTTACAGTATGAATTTAATGAAATAATTCTCACATAAAATTTAGTTTCATATTTTCAAATAAGCTAGCACTTTTTAATGTTTTCTTGTTTTTATTGTTTTGAAAAATGTCAGAATGTACCATAAAAATCAGATGTGATTTTACAATTGTAATGATTTCATGCAAAATATATAAGTAAATATTTTGAGTAAGAATTTTAAAATGTCATTTTCCAGGTACCAATATTCTTTCGTGAGATTTCAACTAATTAACTGGATTTACAAATATACTTTCTTAATCTGGAATTAAGTTTAAACACATACATGTAACAGTCAGCAATGGAAGCTAATAATAATGGCATATCTATCCACAGATTGAGAAATTAACATATGCACTGTTATAACCAAGACTAATGGAGTAATATTCATTGTGTACATTTTAAATTATAGTTTTTATACTTCATAAAAGGTGATCTCTCTTTTCTAATACATCTCTCTTGAAAATAGAATATACCATAATCAGATGATTGTATTAGTTATTAATTGCTGCATTAAAAAGCCTGAAAACACAGTGACATAATAATAATTATCCTCACAGATTCTGTGGGTCAAGATTAAGGCATCACTTATGTGGGTGTTTCTGATTCAGAGTCTCTCATGAGTTTGCAATCAGTTGTAATCTTGTGGGCTTTTCAGAAGGTATAGGATTGTAATTTCAAGGTGTCTTATTCACAAGGCTGAGAAGTTAGTGCTACTTGTTGGGGAGAGGCCTCAGTTCCTACCCTGTGTCCCTCCTCACACATGTTCCTATGCTCATGATCTGGCTGTTGGCTTCCCTCAGAGTAAGTGGTCCAAAAAAGATAGTCTGTGTCTGTATGTATGCCATATTCTGTTAACTACATTAAGAAACTAACTCCAACCTGCATTTCTGCAGTAAGTGGGTGATTAGTCTTCACCTTTTGAAGGGAGGAGTATCAGGTAAAGTATCAACATTGTTGAAAATGACCACACTAAACTAATTAGGTTAAATATTTCAAAGGGATTCTTAAATAAGCTTTGTTAAAAAGAATTTGTAAAAATACTGGAACTCTTTGTAAAGAATGTGCTTAAGTTGTACAGAAAGGACATTAAAAAAAAAAATCTAAGTATCTTAAACAACCTTAGAATTCAAAAGTGTAACACTTTTAAGTATTACCATACTCTACAAAAGTTTTAACAAAACATTACCTAACAACAACAACAACAAATATATATATATATATAGCAACACCACTATAATCATATCAGGTTGCAAGAACTGAACACAGTGATTATGCAAATGCTAATCTTTCTATATTACTCATTTTACAGCTAAAGATTAGTTTAGCATGTATCAGACTTATTTCTGAAATTTAAGTGTTCTCTGTATAAACATTTAAGAATAGGTGTATATTAAACTTTTTTACTGTTTTTGTGGTGAATGTGTTACTTGATTTCTTTTCACATATTTATTTTCATTATGTTAGGTTTATGATAGTTATTGTCTGTATAATAGTTCAAGTTAGTTGTTCTGTATTATACTTTATATATTAGTATAATTTTAAGTGATCCATGTTATTTTATGCTTACGTATTTATATACTGTTATATAATGTACACGTGTACTCCCTTAGATTTCATTCCTGTGTTGTAGTTGTCATTTTGTACCTGCCTTGAAGTTTCTGAAACCATATGTGAGTTAGGGACACCATGATCCTCAAAGATAAATGTTGGACACAACTTCAGCTTTTCAGTTATGAAAATCTAGAAACTCCATATTCACCAAGTTTTCCATAATTCATCAATAGCTTTCTTTCTTTACATTTCCTTAGTCTCTCTTATACCTGTGAGAGCTTGTTTAGTCCTCAGTGTCGGCTTGGCATTCACCCTAATCCTTATGGTGATCCAGCCCTCTCCCAGCCGAAGTCCTGTGCCTTCCAACCCTGGTAGACAGCTGCAATGAAGACCTCCAGTAGCTAGCGATATCAAATTCTTTGTCATATGGACTTCTTTCTGAACTGACTGGGTGTCCCCAGACCATGGCAGCAGGCCTCTTCTGGAGCAATTAATGAGAGAGAGAGAGAATGCCGAAGATAGAAGCCAGAAGAGCATGAACACCAAGAGGAAGGGAACATTGCGGGTTCTATGAGCAAGTGCCTACCACAGTCTGATCTCTGGCCGCGAGGGACCTGGCTCACTGAAAATATACTCAGTACATTCACCTTCTTTCAAAACAAGAGGCAGAAGCATCCTACAAACTCTTGTGAATACTACAAACCTCCTGCCACAGCATGGGGTTCCAAGGACCCTATTTCTTACTCATATAACTCCCCCCAGAGACACACTTTCTCTCTAAATCAACTGACAAATCACTTACTTTGAGTATAGCCGAGCCATTTGTGGTGTGAAACAGCTGAAGTCTTAACTTGTACTCCAGGTAAACTTACCACATTTTTTCTCATTGTAAGTAACTATCTTCTTAAGAGCTGTTCTACATCTTACCTATAAAAAAAGTTGTCTTCATTTCATTAAATTTGACTTTTCTCATTCACATGTTTAACATGGTGCTCATTATATGGCAGACAGTGAAGTGAAAAGTGAAAGTGTTAGTCACTCAGTCATGTCCTACTCTTTCCGACCCTATGGGCTATATAGCCCACCAAGCTGCTCAGTCCATGAAATTCTCCAGATGAGAATAATGGAGTGGGTTGATTTTCCCTTCTCCAGGGTATCTTCCCAACCCAGGGATTGAACCTGGGTTTCCTGCATTGCAGGCAGATTCTTTACCATCTGAGCTAGTAAAGGTTTGCTAAATTAAGTCATTGTATTTAAGTAAGGGCTTCCCAGATGACAATAGTGATAAAGAATCTGCCTGCCAATGCAGGAGACAAAAGAAACACAGATTCAATCCCTGGGTCAAGAAGATCCCCTGGAGGAGGAAATGGCCACCCACTCTAGTATTCTTGACTGGAAAATCCCATGGACAGAGGACACTGATGGGCTACAGTCCCTGGGGTCAAAAAGAGTTGGACATGACTGAGCACACTGGCATAAAACATATTAAAAACATATTACATATATATATATACACACATATATATATATACACACATACATCTATATATATATATATATATATATATATATATATATACTCTTCAGTCAGTTCAGTTGCTCAGTCGTGTCCATCTCTGTGACCCTATGGACTGCAGCATACCAGCCTTCCCTGTCCATTATCGACTCCCAGAGTTTGCTCAAACTCATGTCCACTGAGTTGTTGATGCCATCCAACCATCTCATCCTCTGTCACCCTTCTCTTCCTGCCTTCAATCTTGCCCAGCATCAGGGTCTTTTCCAATGAGTCATTTCTTCTCGTTAGGTGGCCAAAGTACTGGAGTTTCAGCTTCAGCATCGGTCCTTCCTACGAATATTAAAGACTGATTTCCTTTAAGACTGACTGATTTGATCTCCTTGCAGTCCAAGGGACTCTCAAGAGAGTCTTCTCCAATACCACAGTCCAAAAGCACCAGTTCTTCAGTGCTCAACCTTCTTTATGGTCCAACTCTCACATCCATACATGAGGACTGGAAAAACCATAGCTTTGACTAGAGGGACCAAAAAATAAAATCTGTCACTGTTTCCCCTGTTTCCCCATCTATTTGGCATGAAGTGATGGCACCAGATGCCATGATCTTAGTTTTCTGAATGTTGAGTTTTAAGCCAACTTTTTCACTCTACTCTTTCACTTTCATCAAGAGCCTCTTTAGTTCTTCTTTGCTTTCTGCCATAAGGGTGGTGTCACCCTCATATCTGAGGTAACTGATATTTCTCCTGGCAATCTTGATTCCAGCTTGTGCTCTTATTTCTTTTTTTAAAATCATAGCTTGTCTGATAATCATTCAGGACAAATCAGGTCTGCATAAAAAATGATGAGAAGCTAGGAAAACTTTTAAATATAATACTGGTGAGTGATACATTTGAATGGAGTAGGCTATAAACAGCATTTTTGTAGCGGGAATAGTATAATTGCTGAAAAGGCTCATGGAACTTTCAATCTTTTATGAACAGAATATATCTTTACTTAAACTACTTAGAACTGAATGATAGTGAAGATGATATGAATAAACCTAGTGGGATTTGGCTTAAAAAAAAAAAGAAATATATTTTAAAAAGACAATGGATTACAAATCCCTTAGGAATAAGCATCAGTATGTTAACTACTGATCACGAACATAAATATTCTCAGTGATGACTGTTCCTTTACTCTATTTCATTCACTGTTTTATCACTACATCACTTTTAGTGTGTAGTTGATGAGGTGCTAGCCCAGTGTACAGTATAATCTTTCCTTATCATCTCTTATTTTTAAATATGGTCTATATGGTTTCAGTGTGTTTCTGATTTTCAGATTATAATTACTTATATTTTCATGTTACATGTGGGGGATATATAAATAACCCCCCCTCTGACAAGGTGGGTGTGAGAAGGTAGATGATCACCTATGTTGTGGTCGTGTGCTGTGTGTGTGTGCTCAGCTGCTAAGTCATGTCTGAGTGTTTGCAACCTTATGGACTATAGCTAGCCAGGCTCTTCTGTCCTTAGGATTTCCCAAGTGTGAATATTGGAGTGGGTTGTCATTTCCTTCTCCAAGGGATCTTCCTGGACCAGGATGTGAACCCCATATCCTGCATTGGCAAGTGGTTTCTTTACTGCTGAGTCAACAGGGAAGCCCACAGTCAGCTATACTTTACTGCATACTAAAGCCAGCATCAGCAAAATTGTGCAGGTATCATCTGTGCCTCCTACCATCATTGTGCTCTTCTTTACTCTTGCCCATATAACCTCTCCCCTGACATAAACACCTCTATTCAGTTAGAGGTCAGATATCCAATTACGAAAAATACTGTCATCTGAAAATAATACTTAACATACCACATCCTTCTTTATATAAAGTTGTGAAAGAATGAGATGTCATTTAATATATAATAACAACCTAAGTATTTGGATGTTAGTCTTTAATTTCAGGGCAGGAAAGCCTTCCTAGAGTCTTAGAAACATAGCATGCTTTAAAGACTGAAAATAATAACTAATGTTTATTGAACATTTAATAGTATAGACTTTATGCTAAGGATGCTAAGGATTTAAATGTAGTATCTTATTTTACCTTTAAAAATGATTTGAACTAAGTACTATTATTGTTCCTGTTCTACAAAGAAGAAACCTGATGCTTATGCAGCTTATGCTAGGCCATCTAGCTCCCAAGGGACACACTTTGGAGATAAGCCCAGTTATATTTTGCCTTAGAGCTTTGACTCTTTAAGCACTTTTAGATACTAACATCAGATGACCAAAATGAAAACACAGCAATTGTTTTTCTTAGAGATGTGCTTTATTCCCACCGTCTCTTTTCCTCTCAAACAGCCCAGCAAGTCTTCTGTGAGCTCTTCTGCAGCCCAGCCTCCAACAAGTACAGTTCTTCTTGTTTTGTGCTGCTTGACATTACTATCACCTCTTACTTTCTTTTTTCTTGTATTTGATACTAGCTTATAGAGCTTTAAGGGATCTGTTCCTTCCTTTCTTTTCTGAATGTTCTGTTCTCTCACAATTTCTCTAAGCGTGCTGACCCACTTTGTACAATTCTTTATAAAGGAAGGTCTGGGAGTCTTGTTTCCCAGACCATTCAATTTCCATTTCCAGTGCCTTTGCTGACCTTATAGTATGATTTGGCTCCAAAGGGTTGATATATCTAGTCTCCATAGTTCCAACGTATATTTATTTTTTTCAGTTTTATCCTCTGTATAATACCTTTTCTTATTTAGATGTGTTATTACTTGCACTATTTCTGTCAATTCAGAAAAGATTTTTCTGGATGAGTTTTTATTTATAATCACTTAATATTTTGTCCTAGTTTTCATTTTGCTACCATGTCTACACAGAAGATGATTTTTTTTTTCAGTCAAAGGCGATTCTGCAAATATTTCAGTGATACATCCGTGCCGTGCACTGTGTTTGGTAATATCAGGTGCATTTTGATACCTGATAATTTTGGTACCCTAATGAAATGCACAGTTAAGTAAAAATATATATATTTCCAAAGAACTGTGGGCATAATGAACTATTATCAGTGCTATCAAGAGAAGATAAATCTGACCTATGCTAATTGGGAAAAGCTGGTGAAGAAATGGACTTTTTGGTAAGGATAGATAAGATTTTTGATGACAGAGACAGAAGAGAGAGGTATTATTTAATGTGGAAAAAAAATCTTTACAAAAATTTGTAGGCATTGCAGCAGTGGTGGTTTAGTTGCCAAGTCCTGTCCGACTCTTGTGACCCCATGGACTGTAGCCTGCCAGGCTCCTCTGTCCTTGGGATTCTCCAGGCAAGAATATTGGCATGGGTTGCCATTTCCTTCTCCAGGGGATCTTTCTGACCCAGGAATCAAACTCGGGTCTCCTGTATTGCAGCCAGATTCTTTACCAACTGAGACATTGAGGTAAGAATCTCAAATATTTGAGTGGATATCAAAGATCTGGATCAATTGGAATGTAAGTTTAATGGCCCAGTAGAGGGTAAGGAGCTAAAAGATTAGATTTTGATCACTTTGTATAAGGCTCTGAGTGCTAGTTTAAAAAGATTAAAATTTATATGAGAGGGATGGTGAACCATTGAAAGTGTTTGATGTCTATAGATATCCTTATCAAACTCCAAAACCAAATCAAATATACTTTTCAGTCACTAATTTTAAATCAATTTTCAGCAGTATTATTTGTAAGTGACTATAGCAGAAAAGTCAGATCTTCCCAAGTGGCACAGAGGAAAAGGAATTTGCCTGCAATGCAGGAGACACAGGAGACATGGGTTCTATCCCTGAGTCAGGAAGATCTCCTGAAGAAGGAAATGGCAACCCCCTCAAGTATTCTTACCTAGAGAATCCTATGGACATAGGAGCCTGGCAGGCTACAGTCCATAAGGCCACAAAAGAGTCAGCCATGGCTGAGCAAAAAAGCACACACACAAATAAAAAAATCAGACTGTGAAAGGAGAAGAACTTTTTTTTATTATTTTTTGTTGGAGTATAGTTAATTTTCAAAGTTGTGTTACTTGTTTTCTACAGCAAAGTGAATCTGTTATACATATACACATATCCACTCTTTTTTTAGATTCTTTTCCCGTATAGGTCATTACAGACTGTTTACTAGAGTCATACGGTGTGTTCTTGTTAGTTACCTATTTTATATATAGTATTGTGTATGTGTCAATTCCAGTCTCTCAATTTGTCCCTCCCCCACCTTTCCCTCTTGTAAATCATACGTTTGTTTTCTGCATCTCTGACTATTTCTGTTTTGTAAATAAGTTCATTTGTATCATTAAAAAAAAATTCCACTAACAATGGCCAAAGTCCTAATTTTTATATCAAATAATGTTTTGATTTAGATGTTTTTCTGTGTTATTGACCTTTTAATTAATGAGATATGATAATAAATAATAACAGTATTAAAATCTAGCCAATTAAGCTCATTCTGGATACTGCAATAGGATGATGGTGACGCACAAATGACATTATACGTGCAAAATAGCTTATTTTGCCACTGAAAAGACAGCATTTATGATGTACCAGCATGCATACAGACCAAGAAAGTGTTTTAAATGTGTTTCTGGGACAAATGGGAACAAGAGGTATAGATATCAGCATATTTTTGGTGACTAAATCCTTGAGAATGGGTGAGATTGTAGACAATAAAGGAGGAGCTCAGAAAAGACAAGTGGAAAAAGGTGTTAGATAAACAGGAGGAAAAAAAAAAAAAACAGGGAATAAAAGAGAGAGAAAAAACAAAAGAGACAATACTTTGAGGTGTTGAGAGCCTGTCAGGCACGTTGATGTCTGTAGGAACAGCAGTGACGTAGGAATCTCAGATTTGAAAACTAAGAGGTCACTGGAGACCTTAAGAAGGGCACTAATCATTAAAACATTTTAATGATTAAAGAAAGGATTCTTGGAATTCTTTTGAATAATTTGTATATAGTTAGTATGCATGGACTTTGCAAAGACTGTAAACTATAATTAGGCCCTTTTGCAGTAGTACAACAAAAATACTCCATAAACAAACCAAGGTGAATGTCACCAAAATAGTAACCTTTTAAATTCATGCAAAAACAGAAAAGCCCAATCATTCCTAATTCATATCAAGAGAGCTTAAATAGAATATTTACTAGGTTAAAACACATTTTCTCCATACTTGCTGATACTAATTATTTTTACATAACCTTTATCTTTGTGTGTCTTCAAAGCCAATTTATACACTCTCAGTCACCACAGATGTTTGATGTTGACAATACTGGTCACAATAACATTCCAGCTGTGAAGCTTTTATTTTCAAGTAATAATAAGGTAGAATATAATATTTTTCAAGAGAATTATTAAGTTCTTTGTGGTCTTTCAAAGAATTAAGGTTTGCCATGAACTAAGGCAGCTAAAAAAAAGAAAGAAACATTTTGGAAAGGTTGAAAAACTTGGGCTAGTTCTTAAATGGGGAGATCTCTAGTGATGTCATTATAGGGAGAACAAAGGTGTGGAGATAAAGATGTGCTTAGTATGTTTAGAGACTGTATTAGTTTGCCAGGAATGTCATAAAAAGTACTACAGACTGAGTGGCTTAAACAGTAAAGTCTATTGTCTTGAAGTTCAGGTGGCTAGAAGTTTGAGTCAAGGTGTTAGCAAAATTTGTTTCTTCTAAGGACTGTGAGCTAGAAATTTGTTCCATGCTTCTCTTCTAGCTTTTGATGGTTTGCTGAAATCATCGGAATTTCGTGGCTTCAGCTGTATCAGTTTGAACACTTGTTCACATTCACAAATGTTCTTTCTTTGAGCATGGCTGGTTCCAATTTCTCCTTTCTGTAAGGTCACTGATCACACTAGATTAGGGCCCACCTCTCTTCAGTAAGACCTAATCTTAACTAGTAAAATCTCCAACCACCCTATTTCAAAATAAGATTACTTTCTGAAGTATTGATGGTTAATATTGAAACATACAAATTTTGAGTAGACACAGTTTGAGCGATAACAGAAAATTTAATGACCATATCATCTTGACTAAGAGAAAGGACTCATGTAGAGGAGAAGTTGTGGAGAACATCAAAGTGAAAATTGGGACTAAAAAGCAGAAGATCTAGAGTTTAAAAAGATCAAATTTGATCCCAAAGACAGCTAACACTAGTGCTTTGACAGACTCATTTAGCCACCAAGATCTTTGTACAAATATAATGTTGAACAGAAGCACAATATAGAAAATGGATTAAAAAAAAAATAACAGAGTATCTCTGTAAACTGTGAGATCTATCACTGTCCATACTCCACTCCTCACTGAACTTGGAGAGAGTTATAGGAAATATTGGGCTCCCTACAGGGAAGTTTGAAACTTCTCCTTCAGAAGAAAAGCAGGTTAGAGAGCAACAGGAGACCAAAAATAGATGACTATATTCATACTTACATAGAAGCAAGAAAAAGAGGCCAGATTGAAGTCACCCCAGTGAGAATGGGAAAGTTAATGACTCTACTAAAGTAAGTTACACAGTTTGTATAATAGTTGAAAGATAGTAGAATGGTAGCGGGAGAAGGCGATGGCACCCCACTCCAGCACTCTTGTCTGGAAAATCCCATGGACGGAGGAGCCTGGGGGGCTGCAGTCCACGGGGTCGCAAAGAGTTGGACACGACTGAGCAACTTCACTTTCACTTTTCACTTTCATGCATTGGAGAAGGAAATAGCAACCCACTCCAGTGTTCTTGCCTGGAGAATCCCAGGGATGGGGGAGCCTGGTGGGCTGCTGTCTATGGGGTCGCACAGAGTTGGACACGACTGAAGTGACTTAGCAGCAGCAGCAGCAGCAGAATGGTAGCAGAAAGAGGGAATGAGAATAACGTGATTAAAATTGTTAATTAATAAATAATTAAAATGTGTTAAGTTGCCACTCCAGGTCAAGCTGTGTCCTAATTGCTCAAGTTCATTAAAAGTAATACACTCAGATTTGGAAATAAAGCTGGGATGGAAATCTTGATTTCATAACCTATATTATTTATTATAGATCTCTGTTGCACTCTCAGGTTACTTGCATTTTGAACGTAGATGAGTAAATAATGCTAATACTGAAAACTTTTACCTCAGATTGGGACTCAAACCCATGTGCTGGGACTTGAACCCAGCCAAAACCCTGCTTGGAACTTGAACCCACGTGGCTGGGACTCAAACCCAGCCAAAACCCATGGTACCTGGTTTCAGAACCTAATGAAGCTCAGGTTCTTGATGCCTTGTCACAGAAAGAATTCAGTGGGAAACAAAATGATAGGTAAGAAGTGGATTTATTCAGATACAGAGAGAAGCACACACCACAGACAGACTGTGGGCCATCACAGAGGGCAAATGCAGCCGCCAAATTTGGCATGGTTAGTTTTTACAGGCTGGGTAATTACATATGCTAATGAGTGAGAGGATTATTCCAGCTGTTTTGGGGAAGGGACAGAGACTTCGAGGATTGGGCAAACACCCACTCCTTGGTCTTTTAACAATGCCTTGGAACTGTCATGGCACCTCTGGGCTGGTCATTTCACTTGCTGATTGAGGATCAAGGTCTAGTCTTGTCTGCCATCTTGGTCCCATTCGATTCTACTCTGCTTTATGTTGTGTCCCTGGGCTATGTCATTCTTTCAAAAGTTGTGCCCTGCCCCTTTCCCTCCTATTACATTACCATTTGTAGAATTGTGAATTGTTTGTATTTAAAATAAAGGTAAATTTTCTTTTACCACATTAATTTGAGATAATGATAAGACAACTAAGAAAAAATGTCCTGGGAGATATTACAAACATGATTACCATATTCAACACAGAAGCCTTGTGTTCCAGGAATTCTAACACCACATGCGTCAGGGATCCCACTAACATCCGAGGTTCAGTGCTCTGCTGAAAGGGTTCACGGGGTTAAGCTTATAGTTACACTCATGGCTGATAATTACTGCAAAAGTACAATAAGGATATACAGCTGGATAAGAGACAAAAATGTATGATATTGCTTTTGGAGGAATCCATATGCATTCTTCTGATATGGTCCCTGAAGTTATCACCCTAAGCATGCTCTCAGTATCAAAATCCTAGAAACCCAGAAAGAAAGCAGATGGTCACCATAAATCACACTGTATGGTCTAGTCTGGTATGGTGAAAGTGAAAGTGAGGTCGCTCAGTTGTGTCCGACTCTTTGCGACCCCGTGGACTGTAGCCTACCAGGCTTGTCCGTCCATGGGATTCTCCAGGCAAGAATACTGGAGTGGGTTACCATTTCCATCTTCCCGACCCAGGGATCAAACCCCAATCTCCCACACTGGAGGCAGACGCTTTAACCTCTGAGCCACCAGGGAAGCCTGGTATGGTGAAAGACCTCATCATTTAGTGACAGAGGGAATAGTTTAAAACCCAAAGCTAACTTATTGGAAATGACCCTAATTCTGAGAAAGTTTGAGGGCAAAAGGAGAAGGGAGCAACAGAGGATGAGATAGTTGGATACCATCACTGACTCAATGGACATGAGTTTGAGCAAACTCAGGGAGATAGTGAAGGACAGAGAAGTCTAGCATGCTGCAGTTCATGGGGTCACAAAGAGTTGAACATGACTTAGTGACTGAAAAACAACAACAATAACAACATAGCAATAGTATAATAGTGTCCTTGCAATGATAATTGATTATATTGCCATTGACAGATTACCACCTGTAGAATTTCAAGAATCCTGCTGCTGCTGCTGCTAAGTTGATTCAGTCGTGTCCGACTCTGTGCAACCCCATAGATGGCAGCTCACCAGGCTCCACTGTCCTTGGGATTCTCCAGGCAAGAACACTGGAGTGGCTTGCCATTTCCTTTTCCAGTGCATGAAAGTGAAAAGTGAAAGGGAAGTCACTCAGTTGTATCCAACTCTTCCCGATCCCATGGACTGCAGCCTAGCAGGCTCCTCCATCCATGGGATTTTCCAGGCAAGAGTACTGGAGTGGGTTACCATTGCCTTCTCCATCAGGAATCCTAGTTTCCTTCAAATCAAATCTGCCTTGGAAAATCTTCACCATATGTATCAAATGAGACCTTAAATACAATATTAAATACAGGCTAACACACAATTAACTTCACTGTCAATGATAACTACTCAGTTGATGCTTTGATTGTTTTCTACAAAACTGTTTTCTAAATAAAAAAGTTTACTGGAAAAATATGGTTGACAGCAGAGTGCTCAAAACTCATACAACATTGCTATCACAACATTAAGAAAAATAATACCAAGTCTAGTAAAAACAGTACCATACTTTGAAAGACATGCCAACTTTATAGTAAAAGTTAGTGTATAGAAAAAAAAAATCTCTACATATATTTTCTCAAAAAGTGGGGGAAATTTGTAATGACTGATATGGAAAAATTATAAGGCAGGGCTAAGAGATCTAAACTATGGATTCGAGGAATACATGTTCAAAATTTTGGAAAATTTTACAACAGTAGCTTCCAGTTCCAAGCATGTGGCCAATCTGTGTCAAAAGAAGAAAAGAAAAAAAAAAAATCATGGACTGAATGGACATGGTTTGCTATACTGCATTCTTTCACTACTCATTGCTTTTAGCTGTGTGGTGTACTTTGCTTTCAGAAGCAGTATTGAATGGCACAAAATATTAATGTTGGGGAAAATGACATAATAAACTAACTCTTCTATTTATTAAAGATATATGAGCAAATTCATATCACAGAAAGTGAAAGTGAAAGTGAAGTTGTGTCCGACTCTTTGCGACCCCGTGGACTGTAGCCCACCAGGCTCCCGTGTCCATGGGATTCTCCAGGCAAGAATATTGGAATGGGTTGCCATTTCCTTCTCCAGGGGATCTTCCCGACCCAGGGATTGAACCCAGGTCTCCTGCATTGCAGGCAGACACTTTAACCTCTGAGCCACCAGGGAAGCCCATATCACAGAAGTATACATTAAAACCATAACTTCAAAGGTTCTGTTTACAGTGTAACATGCAACACAAATCATGGCTGAATTCTGTAAATTCATCATTGTATTCATCATTGTATATTCACCATTGTATATTCATCCCTGAATTCATCATTACTTACCATGAAAGGGTGGATTACAAAACTGAGCAAGAAACCTATCCAAGGTTCATCTTGGAAACAAACCCTTCCTTTTTGCAAGCAATTCTTGTATCTTTACCAAGTTTTACTCCTCAACCCTCTCTTCCATCAAAAAGAGGTTCCTTGCTTCCTCAGATGAGTAAATGGGGTTCAACTAAGTCTGACCACCTCCCTAAATGCAACCTGGGTGCATGTGGGTTTGTAGTAGTTGTAGAACACAGACCTTCATTCTATAGAATTTGCCCCCTGCATTCAAAATTAGATAGCTCCACTCCCGTGTTGTTTGATAAATTCTTATTAAGAATACATGTTTGCTAGCAACATGGATATCATTTAAGTCTGCAAACATTCACCAGATAGGTGTCATTGCCTTCATACCAGATAGGTGCCATGTTATATACACAAAACACAACAGTGGCTATAATGCACAAATGGACACCATGTGTATCAATTCTTGAGAGAAGATACATTCACTGTATTAGTCACTGAATCATGTCCAACTCTTTGCAACCCCATGGACTATACCCACCAGGCTCTTCAGTCCATGAAATTTTCCAGACAAGAATACCAGAATGGGTAGCCATTCCCTTCTCCAAGGGATCTTCCCGACCTAGGGATTGAACCCAGGTTTCCTGCATTGTAGGCAGATTCTTTGGCATCTAAGCCACCAGGGTAGCCCATTCACTATTCCAACTTAGAGTGTCATGTGGTAATTTTTCTTCATCCCTGTTCTACAAAATAATGGCATCCTTTTCTTGATCTGCCTTCATTATTCTTTAATCGTCTTAAAGTACAAATAAGTTGCTTAACAATGATGCTATAACAAGATAGTGCATAAGTGACAGGGATGGAGGTCACAAAGAATAACTAGGAGAGGAATTTTTCGAACTCAATCCAGGGTCTACTTCCATGACAGTCGTTTCTGGTTTTCCAAAAGGAAAGTCAAATGAAATCAAATGCTATCTTTTTTAATTTGAGACTTCATAGAGATGATTATAGAACTAAATACTAAAGAAAGAATATGACAGTCTAGATAATTTGGTTTCTTCACCTCACAAACTCATACATGTCAGCACACCACTTATTAATCATTTGATAGTTTTTATAATTAAAGCCTGCTGCTGCTGCTAAGTCGCTTCAGTCGTGTCTGACTCTGTGCGACCCCATAGACGGCAGCCCACCAGGCTCCACCGTCCCTGGGATTCTCCAGGCAAGAATACTACAGTGGGTTGCCATTTCCTTCTCCAATGCATGAAAGTGAAAAGTGAAAGTCGCTCAGTCATGTCTGACTCCTAGCAACCCCATGGACTACAGCCTACAAGGCTCCTCCGACCATGGGATTTTCCAGGCAAGAGTACTGGAGTGGGGTGCCATTGCCTCCTTCTCCTTAGTCTAAATACAGCTACTTTCCTAAGGCAAATTTAAAGTACAGAAAGGAGCCCTTGTGTAACTGCAATTCACAGTGTACCCATTCTTCATATCCTTTTGCTATGGGGTACTTGTACTCTTGGCAACAATATATCCTACAGGATGTACTTCTGTTGTTGCCTTAAATACTCAGCTTCCTACTATCCTATCTTTGCCTGGACATTTACTTTCTTTCTTCTCCTGGGACTTAGGCAAATGTAGACAACCACATCAGCAGAAGTCTAACTTAAGCAAGTGTATCTGTAAACAAGAGAGCTGCTTAAAGATAGTGACTTGATATCTACCACAAATTTTTGTAAATTGCTCTTTTCTGGCTGCATCCAATAAGAAAAGCCCTTTCCACCAGCAGGTTCTACAGTCCCTGTGGTTATCCAAGTGCCAGGTGATGGGTGGGTGTCAGTGGGGAAGTGTCAGTGTGATTTAGGGTGTGAGTGTGGCTGAAGGCTATTTCTCTAACTCCTCTTTATCAGGAATTTACCTGACTTTAGTTCAGTCTTACTGTCTAGTTGCTTACTGTAAGTGTGGTTTAGATATAGACATTCTAAAGATGATTGAAAGAACTGAAGTTTCTCATTAATGTTTAACTGAACTCAAAGAGTCCACTATGTTCAGTTCAGTTCAGTTCAGAAGCTCAGTCATGTCTGACTCTTTGCGACACCATGAGTCGCAGCACGCCAGGCCGGCCAGTCCATCACCAACTCCCGGAGTTCACTCAGACTCACGTCCATCAAGTCAAGTGATGCCATCCATCCATTTCATCCTCTGCTGTCCCCTTCTCCTCCTGCCCCCAATTCCTCCCAGCATCAGAGTCTTTTCCAATGAGACAACTCTTCCCATGAGGTGGCCAAAGTACTGGAGTTTCAGCTTTAGCATCATACCTTCCAAAGAAATCCCAGGGCTGATCTCCTTCAGAATGGACTGGTTGGATCTCCTTGCAGTCCAAGGGACTCTCAAGAGTCTTCTCCAACACCACAGTTCAAACGCATCAATTCTTCGGCGCTCAGCCTTCTTCACAGTCCAACTCTCACATCCATACATGACCACAGGAAAAACCATAGCCTTGACTAGACAGACCTTAGTCGGCAAAGTAATGTCTCTGCTTTTGAATATGCTATCTAGGTTGGTCATAACTTTTCCTCTAAGGAGTAAGCGTCTTTTAATTTCATGGCTGCAGTCACCATCTGCAGTGATTTTGGAGCCCCCAAAAATAAAGTCTGACACTGTTTCCGCTGTTTCCCCATCTATTTCCCATGAAGTGATAGGACGTTTAAATTGATATTCTGATGTTCATAATGGAACATAATTTCCAGGTTAGCAGAATATCCACCAAAATGATATATTTTGGTTCTTCTTTATAACCTTCCAATTTTTCTTAAGCATCCCTCTGTCCTCACTCAGACTTAAAGTAATCTATGGTTTTCCTTGATCAGCCTTTGATACTTGGTTTCAAATATGTTGATATTTGAAATAAACTCATTCTGATTGGATGCATTATTTTAATTGACTTGGTTAATGTGATGTTGAAAATACTATAGTTGAGTAATTTAGAACCTTGAGCTTAAGTACATAGCCTGGGGCTATTTTGAACCTCTGATTTTACTCAACCTTAGAGACTAGTGAAGGAAGATAACACCAAATAGAATTTATTTTCAATAAAACAGAGTACTGAAAAAGTTAATATCCTTTTTAAACTTTTTATTTTTTATTGGATTGCCAATTAACAATGTTGTGATAGTTTCAGGTGAACAGTGAAGAGACTCAACCATACATATACATATATCCATTCTCCCCCAAATTCCCCTCCCATGCAGGTTGCCACATAACATTGAGCAGAGTTCCACGTGCTATACAGTAGGCCCTTGTTGGTTATCCATTTTAACTATAGCAGTGTGTATATGTCCATACCAAACTCCCTAACTATTCATTCCTTCATCTCATCTTTCCCCTTAGTCACTATAAGTTTGTTCTCTAAGTCTGTGAGTCTCTTTCTGTTTTGTAAGTAAATTCACTTGTCTCCTTTATTTTTAGATTCCATATATAAGGGATGCCTTCTCTGTCTGTGTTACTTCACTCAGTATGACATTCTCTAGGTCCACCCATGTCCTGACACTCGCGTTATTTCATTATTTTTAATGGTTGGGTAATATTCCATTGTATATATGTACCAAATCTTCTTTATCCATTCTTCTGTTGATGGACATTTAGGTTGCTTCCACATCTTGGCTATGGCAAAAAGCGCTGCAATGAACATTGAGATACATGTATCCTTTCAGATCATACTGGAAAAGATATTATTTTTTTAATTTTTTTTTCCTGTGACAGAAACATCTTCTTGCCAGAGACAGATCCTACTTTTCTGGGGCCTGAAGCTTATACAAGTTATGTTCCTCTGTAAGAAGAAGCAAATACAATTATTAAAGCAAATTTGACCCCAGTGTGTTAAAGAAACCCTTGGAGGCACTAGTTCTTATTTCTTTAACTTTTTTATGTACTCACCCATCTCTACCCTCTACTTAGTCTCACCCTTATCTTTCAATTTCAGGGTTCCCTTTCCTCCCATAGAACCAGCAGTGAAGGGGCAACTCTAAGGTTTCCTTTACTGTGGTATAGAGAATTAACATCTTTGTCTCAAATTCACCCATTGAAACTAGTCCTTCCCTTTCATAAGACAAAGAGTTTTCCAGAAACAAAGCCCATCTATTGTGTAGGTACTTCCCCATTCCCATCCCTGCAGTTAAATTATAAAATATAGAGATTCATTTTTTAAATTAAATTACAATTTTAAAAAGTTAATGTGAATTCATTAGCACAGTGTTTGGCATATAGGTACATACATGGTAAGTAATAAATGCTGGGGTGGATTATGTTGTGTAATTGTTAGAGCGGCTGTGGTCATCATTATTATTTAATACAAATAGTAGTAATTAATATTCCATTTATAGGACAGAACTTAATTTCATTTTTCCCCCTACACCTCTATTTCAGACCACAGCTGTATCTGTTCTTTTGAAGTTTTTATTGTTTGGTAATAATGAGGAGACAGGAAGCAATATGAACTTTTGTAGCTCCATAAATTTTTCACTGTGACTGCAAGGAGATCCAACTGGTCCATTCTGAAGGAGATCAACCCTGGGATTTCTTTGGAAGAAATGATGCTAAAGCTGAAACTCCAGTACTTTGGCCACCTCATGCGAAGAGTTGTCTCATTGGAAAAGACTTTGATGCTGGGAGGGATTGAGGGCAGGAGAAGAAGGGGACGACCGAGGATGAGATGGCTGGATGGCATCACTGACTCGATGGATGTGAGTCTGAGTGAACTCTAGGAGTTGCTGATGGACAGGGAGGCCTAGCGTGCTGCGATTCATGGGGTCGCAAAGAGTCAGACACAACTGAGTGACTGAACTGAACTAACCCTAATTAAGAAAAGCCTATATTTTCAGCTACACAAACCACTAAAATAGCAAACTTAGACACTTCAGAAATACCCCCTGTCTGACATTTACCTTGAATGCTTGTTTTCAGTGTTGTTTTCCCATAAAGGTCATGGCCTGGACATCAGTATCAGAATGAGATATGTTTGCAGAGGTGATAGTAGAGAATGCCATACATCACCCTCAATCTTTGCAGTTGAAGAGAAAAAAAAAAATCTTGGAGTTCCTAGAACATTTAGGTTGGGTCTACTTGAGTAGACTGAGTGACATTGAATACTGAGGGACACTCAATACTCAAGTTATAAAGTTTTTGTTAATGAAGAATGTGGGACTTGAAGTATATGTTGAACTATTGCATACAAATGAATAAGGGAAAATAGAAGATTGTTACAGGAGGAAGCAACAGCAACAGGGTAGGAATTAAGGATAAGATAGAGTTAACTCTAAAAGATGTTATAAATTCAAAGTTGAATAGGCTCTGAGTTTCCTCCTTAAGTCTCTCTCATTGTTGATGCTGTATTGTTTCGGTAGTTGTCATTAGGAGTACAATCTACATCCCAGTCTGTAATGTCCTTATCAAGTATAACATTTTGAATCATTCTACCTTCTTAATGAATAATATTTGCCTATTTTAATTTTAGTCCAAGCAAGATAAATTAGGAAGCAAATCTGCTTCTAAATTAAAATGCATCCCAAAGCCAATTCTGAATGATTTTGGAATCATTCAGTATTTAGGATTATCCACACCACTACTTCCTTCCAATTACATGGCTAAGCAGAGATAATTTAAAACACAGTCTCCATGAATTTGGCATAATTAAGTCAGAAGCTGGATTATCACTGATAATCAAAACCTTATATATATATACTACTGTGCAAGCTAATCATTTAATAAGATTAATCAAGAATATTACAAATATTAAAAGGATGTTGTAAGATACATTTGATCTCTTACAATAATCTATTTTGTATAAATCATAAGAAAAATTCTATATTCCTATGTAGTTAATAGAAATTACCAATATATTTTATGAAATGTAAGCAAATGTTAACTGCTGGGAGTATATCTTATCACTTCTGTCATGGTCTGTATTTTTCCTTCCTTTTTGTTAGAACTTATAGGAATGTTATTTTTGAAGGGAATAAGAGGTGTGGCAGGAGAGGGGCTAAGGTTTAATGTTTGGTATATAATTATTATTTATGATAAATTCAGCCAGGGAAGACCCTCTGGATTATTCATTGATTCTAATTGGATTTCTTGAAGAAGATATTCATATTTGACTATGAATTCTTATATTTTTATGCAAACTGTTTTTGAAATACATTTAATAATTCATGTTTTTTTAAAACTATAGAAACTTTTCTGAAAACTTAACATGTTTAGTATTTGTCTTTATGATATCATAAAGAAATAATTTTGTATTCTTAATGGATACACTTCAAAGTACATTGACTTTATGATCTATGACAGTTTAATATAGTAATAGAATAATTACGACCACCGCTTTTGTATTCAAAGAGACCTAGGCTGGAATATTATTAGTTGTATGACTGTGGCAAAATGATCAACTTCTCTCATCTTCCTAACCAGTAATATTATGATATTACTTAAAACATAAGAATGGTTTGTAAGATTAAAATAGATACTATTTAGAACAAGCACTTGACTTTCAGTGACTGTTCAACTAAACTGAGACACCATTATTACTATTTTTGTTATTGTTGCTGCTATTGTGTTATCATTATGACCTGTAAGAAAATTATACATAATGATGCACATAAATCAATTAACACAAAGCCTGGCATACAGAAAGCACTCAACAATTATTTGTTGTTGTTACTGTTGTCATAAAAATATAAGATGCTTAGCATTGAATGTGGTATATAGTCAATAGTGTCGGTTTCCTTATGCAACATACAAATATATCTGGGGAGACTATATAGCTTAATGCAGGCTGCTATTGTCTTTCATGCTAAACAGACCTATGTTTTTTAATCACTCCTCTGCTACTTCCAGTCTATACAACTTGTACAACATAATTATAAGCACATGAAGCAAAGATTGTAAAAGACTGAAATGGTTGCAAATGGGTGTCTTCAGTAGGATACTAGGTGATTTCTAAGCTTGTCCTCCTAGGTTGTCTGATGCTAATGGATCTCTGCACCTCTAATTGTCTTAGAGCTATTTTACAACTTTGTATATTGCAGATAACTTGATAGCAATGTAAATTATTTTCCCATGGGAAAGAAAATAGTGCCCAGCCTAACATTTAGGTCTATAATCCATTTTAAGCTTATTTTTTATGTATGGTGTATAAGTGTGCTCACTCAGTCATGTCTAACTGCTTGAAACCCCATGGACTGTAGCCCACCAGGCTCCTCTGCCCATGGAATTTTCCAGTCAAGAATACTGGAGTGTGTTGTCATTTCCTCCTCCAAGGGATCTTCATGATGCAGGGATTGAAATTACATCTGCCTTGGTAGGCAGATTCTTTACCACTGAACCACCGTTAGTGAATTTTCTAATTTCATTCTTTTACATGTAGCCAAATTTTGTTCTAACAGAATACAATTTATTTCCCTTTCTCCCTACAGAATGCAGTTTTGTATGAATTTAAGTGTGTGTATGTGTGTGTGTGATTTTCAAAAGTTTCCTTAGAATCATTTGGAATATCTCTCTGGTTCCCTGATTAATTAATGAGTAAAAATCGCTGAGACATAGTCATTTTATATCTGTATCAGGATTATATGATATTATTATATGATAATTCCTCTTCTAGGAATTATCCTTTTTCACACTCAATATATTTCAGCTAGTCTTACTACCAAAACTGTTCTAAACATTTTTTTCATGTATTAACTTTAGAAGTCAGATGTATTATACTGTGTGTGCTTGAGATCCTTTTAAAAAACTCATAACAAATGTGCTCAATTCAGTGTGCCATAGAAAACCAAGGCTGTAAATGTGGTTAAAACAGTATGTTTAGAATCTCTAGTTGTTTGGCTATGGTCAAATCATTTATATTTCCTCTTCTAGGAAATGGAAATAATAATCTCTGCCTTATAGGATTGTAGTTCAGATTGATAGCAGTAGTGGAGAAGTAGTTAGCTCAGTACCAAGCACTTCAGTGAACAGTAAGTAGTCATTGTTTTGGAAATTCAGCATCTGCCCAGGAAGCCCGTTTCAGTGCTCAACAGGTCTCACACTTACATGCAACTCTCACTTTCCCTATTGGAACTTTCTTTTTGCTCATCTGTTTTGTTTGGGTTTACTATGTTTTACTACTTTCCACATGTCCATGGTTCGTTCGTTCTTTTTTTTTTTTTTGATGCAAACACTGTTTCTATTCTGAGTATCTTCTCCAAGCTAAATATGCCCTCTTCCTTCATTTGTTCTTAATATGGCATATTTCCCAGACTCTTTATCTTTCTGGTTGTGCTGCAGTTTATAAAGGTCATCCTCCAAATATTATGCCCAGAATTCAACATGAAATCCTAGTTGTAATCTGAAGTAAAATTATAGTGCTGAACCACCACTAAGGCATCATATATTTCCAAAAAGTCCATTCAAGAATACTTTAGATTTATTGTGATATTATATTTTTCACTCATTTGAGCTTATTTTCAACTAACATTTTAAAGTTCTTTTTTTTTTTTTACTTTGATGTTTGACACTTTGAATTAAAAGTTAGAAATTTACCTATATCACTTTTGATAATAATGATAGTCAATGATATTAGGTAACACATTAACACAAAAAAGCAACCCTTTAAAAGAAGGTATTCTTATGAACTTAGATCTACTGTATGAAGCATACATTATTTCCTTTGGGCCATTAGAAGGTGCTCAGTAAAGAGTTAGACGTTTCTTTCAGCCATTGAGCACTTAACCTCTAATGTAAAGCTTCTCTAATTGCTATTGTAAGTCTCACAGATAAGTGACCTGCTGCTGCTAAGTCGCTTCAGTCGTGTCCGACTCTGTGCGACCCCATAGACTGCAGCCCATCAGGCTCCCCCGTCCCTGGGATTCTCCAGGCAAGAACACTGGAGTGGGTTGCCATTTCCTTCTCCAATGCGTGAAAGTGAAGTCGCTCAGTTGTTTCCGACTCTTAGCGACCCCATGGACTGCAGCCTACCAGGCTCCTCCGTCCATGGGATTTTCCAGGCAAGAGTACTGGAGTGGGGTGCCATTGCCTTCTCCGTAAGTGACCTGTGTTGCACTCAATCTCTTGCTGGCTAGCCACAATTGGCCTATTGCACCTATAGAAAGAAGTGGCATACATTCATTAGTCAGTTTCTTTTTTTTTTTTTCCAGTGGGAAAAGTATCAAGTCATAGTTCTTGGTCTGTAGATAGTTTACTTTCATCTTGGATGCTAAAGGTCAGTTTGAATTTAGTCAGTTTAACTATGTAGAACCTTAGAGTCTTGCTTCACAATGCTACTCTTTCTCCAATTTAAACTTTGGAAAGTGCTTTTATTAATAACAAACCCTTTTTGTTTTCCTCAAAATCAATTAGAAGAGCCTCTAAAATAGATATATGATTCTACAAAAGTATTAAGAAGGCATAAATATTCTTCTCTGCAAACAAAATTAATTCTAAAAATCTGCTTTATTTATCCAGAGATTTCTGGATAATTTCTTATCCTCTATCCTCTATAGTGAATTGTATCTTCCAAAAAGATTTATGTATGCCCTTACCTCCAGTACCTGTACATGTAACCTCATTTGGACATAACAACTTTTCAGATATAATTGATATAAGTATTTCAGATAAAATTATCCCTGATTTACAGTGGGTCCCCAAATCCCATGACTGGTGTCCTTATAAAAGAGAGAGAGATTTGATCAACAGGAAGGAAGACCTGTGAAGCTGGCAGCAGATTAGTTATGTTGCTATAAACCAAGAACACCAAGGACACCAAACTCTGGATGAGTCAAGGAGAATTGCCCCCTCCAGCCTTCTCTCCCTCCAACAAGGTCCTGCCTAACCTTTATTTTGAACTTCTAGCCTCCAGAAATGTGAGACAATAAATTGTTGTTTTAAGTAACTTGGGACAGCTCCAGGAAATGAATACATTTTCTATAGACACTCTTAGTTAACCAGAATGATAAAGGAATAACATTAACTTTCTATCTTCTTAGGTCCTGCATTTACTAATAGCAATCATAAAAATGGGCTAATTTACATGGCAGAGGCATTTTATCCTATTTTCCAACCATAAATAAAATGTCATCTGTCTTTACAAATTATTTTTTCATGTCACAAGAGTTTATGGAGCACATCAAATACATTGTAATCTTATGTGTAACAAAACAGAAAACCCAAACATATACATGAACATGCAAATCCCTTCTCCAAAGAAACTGATATTGTAGAGGTGGGTAGATAGAAAACATATAGTAAATTATGTAGTGTAATTAGTACAGTGAGGAAAACAGAGATGTTAAGGAAGAGATGTGACTATAAATAAAATAGTGCAAACTTCAATGAGACAGCATTTAGGAAGAAAAAAAAAAAAAGCCTAGAAAGAGGTGAGTGGAACATGATTAAATCTGAAGGGAAATGATTCTAGGCAGAAGGAACAGTCAATACAAAGACTCTGAGTTGGGAGTATGCTTAATAATTTGAGAAATAAAGTGATGAAGCCATGACTAGTGGTGGTGGAAGTCAGAGGACCACAAAGACTTCATTCCAAGTGAAATGCATAGCCATTGGACAATTTCCAAGGGAACAGCAACGTGAACTGACTCATATTTTAAAATCAGGTGTTTTTAATCATTTTGTTACATGAATTTCTCTGTTGAAATATATGGACTTTTTAGAAGAATGTTTTCATGTTAATAACACCAAATGTGTGGACATTGGAAAGTAAACAGTTGCACAAATTTGTAATAGAGTAGCATATGGATTTCACTAAAAATCTAGCAGTGTGTATATTAAATGCTATAATTTTGAAATAATGCATGTAGATGATATTCCAGATACCTGTGGAAACTTAAATATGATATGAAAATATCTGCAACTTCTTTGGTGACCAAAACATGCATGCATGCAAGCTCAGTTGTGTCCAACTCTTTGTGACCCCATGGACTGTAGCCTGCCAAGCTCCTCTGTCCATGGGATTTTCCAGGCAAGAATACTAGAATGAATGGATTGTCATTTCCTTCTCCAGAGGGTCTTCCTGACCCAGAGATCAAACCTGAATCTCTTACAATGGCAGGCAGATTGTTTACCATGAACCTAAATACCGTTTCCCCAACCAAAAGATACTCTTAATCCTACTGTGGCTTGTTGAATAATCTGTGAAATGACTTCATAAATTCTACCCAAATTAATAACTACTAATTTATAGCAAGGCTTCCTTTTCTTTGTAGCTCAGTCAGTAAAAAATCTGCCTGCAGTGTAGGAGATCAGGTTTGATTCCTGGGTTGGGAAGATCCCCTGGAAAAGGAAATGGCAACCCACTCCAGTATCCTTGCCTGGAAAATCTCATGGACAGAGGAGCCTGGTGGGCTGCAGTCCATGGAGTCGCAAAGAGTCAGGCACGACTGCACGACTAACACTTACTTACTAGTTTATAGATGGGGCTTCCCAGGTGGCACTAGTGGTAAAGAACCTGACTGCCAGTGCAGGAGACATAAGAGGTGCAGGTTCAATCCCTGGGACAGGAAGATCTAGATCAGAAAAGTCACTGACTAAATGTTATTACTAACTCTTGTTGTGTTACATTATTCCAGTAATAATCCAAGCCTAACATTAGATTAGATTTCAAAAGAAAATACACAAATTTACACTAAATTTTTCTCCTTAGGGATATAGGAAAACATGAAATTTTTACAAATATCCTTTCATTTTAAATGCCTTACTCTAATATAGATGTTAACACATCAAAGTTGAAAGTAAGCATAATTCTGGACCTTATAACAAATAAAGTTTTGGGTTAATTATCCATGTTTCCTGTCTGAATTGTGAAGAAGCAAAGAGATCTGTTTTTGAAATTTCCCAATGTAATGAATAATTCAAAATTATTTTAGTCACCTAATTATCTTTAGACAATATAATTTTACAGACTTCATTCAAATGATTCACCCCTTCAGAATGTACTAGAACAACCTATACCTTATACTTCACATTATGACCCAATACAATTCAATAAATGCAGATCACACTAAAAAATAGTCACAAAAAAAGCTCTAAGTTAAATGTGTGACATTAGACCTATATAAAGTATATTTGCTTGATTGTGATTTTCATGTTTGCACTGTCTGTGTGCATCTAATCCATATTTTTAAATTTCTAGATACAACAAAGAGAATACAATGTATTTTTTTCCTTTTTAATCCACATATTTTTGCTGCTTCTGTAATAGGCATCGACCTAAGTCTTGTCCTTGCCACAGGCAGTGAATGATAGTACTTTGAAGGTTGCCTTTTTTTTTTCCTTTTAATCCAATAAAACATGGTCTGAGAAAGAAGCTGAAGACCTCTCCCTCTAAAAAAAGTAATAAAGTTTCAAGCAGGGTTAAGACACACTCATAATAGTAGACAACTATGATTCATTAGAAATTTCTGTAATAAAATTCTGTACTTTCCATATTCCTTTTGATATTCTAAGTAGAACTTGAGTTTAATAGTTGGGAATATAACATATGAATCACCTTAACATTTAAGAAGATGCATTATTAAAAAGGTGTTGTTAAAATGTCATATTGTAGCAGCTACATTAGCATTGTTTTAAAGGTTAGCTATATCGCATGTCTTAGAATCTCAAGAAATCTATAAAATTTAACCATATATGTTATATCTTTGTTGCTTATCTGCAAGCATATATATTTTATATATACAGCTGTGGATATGGATATATGTAGATAGGTATGGATATACATTATGTGTGTGCCTCTACTTGTGGGCATGAAAAATATATTGAGAGAGAGAACCACTATCATTTTATAATAATGGACAGGAATTAGTCCTGCTTAGCTAGTAAATGGATAGAGTGAATGTGGCGATTTTATAAATTGCCTTTATAGCCCTAGAATCAAGAAAATATAGGAAAGCTTTTCTGCTGTTTGGTCAAAAGTGGTTCTTTCCTGGATCCATATCCTATTTCCGTTGACCCCTTGAATAGGGTGGCTCAGCTGTTCTTTGCTTTCATGTCTTATCTCATTTTATCCTAACAGCTCTATAAAGGCACATATTATTCTCTCCAGGTTATGGGTGATAAAACCGAGGGATTGAATGACTTCTATAATGGCACACTGCTATTCCTTCTACCTTTAGAGTGCTTTGATTCCTATGGCATTTCCAGTGTTTGTCAATGGAAAATAGGATTGAGGACTACCTGCAGCAGAATCAAATCACTTGATATTATTGGTTTTAAAAAGTCAATTTCTGATAACCAACCATGTCTGTTAAATCAGAGTCTATAAGAGGGAACACTGGAATTTGCATTTTGTACAAACAACTCAGGTGATGGCTTTGCTTATTAAAAGGCTAAGGTTATGGCTAACAGTCGGAGAAGGCAATGGCACCCCACTCCAGTACTCTTGCCTGGAGAATCCCATGGACGAAGGAGCCTGGTAGGCTGCAGTGCATGGGGTCGCTAAGAGTCGGGCACGACTGAGCGACTTCACTTTCACTTTTCACTTTCATGCATTGGAGAAGGAAATGGCAGCCCACTCCAGTGTTTTTACCTGGAGAATCCCAGGGACGGGGGAGCCTGGTGGGCTGCCGTCTATGGGGTCACACAGAGTCGGACACGACTGAAGCGACTTAGCAGCAGCATGGCTAACAGTAAATGAGCCACAGATCTTAGCCTGCTGAGTCATTAACTAGAGACTTGATTTTCAAACTCTGGTTGATATACCAGTAGCACTGGCATAACCTGGGAGTTTTGGGT
Source organism: Oryx dammah (assembly GCF_014754425.2). Classification (NCBI taxonomy): domain Eukaryota; kingdom Metazoa; phylum Chordata; class Mammalia; order Artiodactyla; family Bovidae; genus Oryx; species Oryx dammah. Next base: position 34,047,781 of record NW_024070185.1, read on the forward strand.
AAGTGCAGAAACACAGACCCCACAGCTGACCTTTGACATGATCTCTAGCTGATGTGTGTTCATATTCAAGTGTGAGAAGTACTGCCTTAAAGACTTTTTCATTATTCATCCTATTTGGTGTTTCCCAGTCTTTCTAATAAAATCATCAGCTGGGGGCACTTGACTTCTCCCTGGAGATTGTTTCTCTAGGTCTAGGGATGTTTGGAGAAGGCAATGGCACCCGACTCCAGTACTCTTGCCTGGAAAATCCCATGGACGGAGGAGTCTGGTAGGCTGCAGTCCATGGGGTCTCGAAGAGTCAGACACGACTGAGCAACTTACTTCACTTTCACTTTTCACTTTCAAGCATTGGAGAAGCAAATGGCAACCCACTCCAGTGTTCTTGCCTGGAGAAAGAATCCCAGGGAGAGGGGAGCCTGGTGGGCTGCCGTCTATGGGGACGCACAGAGTCGGACACGGCTAAAGCGACAGCAGCAGCAGCAGCAGCAGCAGGGATGTTTAGCGGAGAAGGCAATGGCAACCCACTCCAGTACTCTTGCCTGAAAAATCCTATGGGCAGAGGAGCCTGGTAAGCTGCAGTCCATGGGGTCACTGAGGGTCGGACACGACTGAAGTGACTTAGCAGCAGCAACAGGGATGTTTAGAGAGCACCTCAAGTGCTCAGTATCAGTAGATACTTTCGAAAAATATCACTTCCATTATCTTTAATGCAAAGTCTCTGGGGTGTGTCCTCCGATTTCAGGAGTTTGGGGTCCATGTTTAAGTTACTGATCTGCAGTTGAAGCCCATTATCTATATGAGTGCAGAGGCAGCATGGTGTAGGGATGATGAGGAAATGTAAACAGGAGCCAGGTGGCCTGAGTGTGAACCTGGGCAAGGTACTTCACTTTTCTGTTCCTCAGTCTCCTCACTTGTAAATAGAGGCAACAGTCATATATACTTTGTAAGGTGAGAAATAAATGAACTTTAATGAAAAGCATTGAAAAAATTTGTTTACCTGTTATTACTAATATGTAGCTTCCCTCTCAAAAGCCCTCTTTATAATGGAACCCTTAATTTTGCATGTGTACCCTTTCTAAATGCTGCAGAGTGCCTCTTTGCCATATCCCCTTCCTGAGAAAAAAATGAGATTTCTGAATTCCTGTGCTCTGACTTCATTTCCCTTTCTTCTTCTTTTCCTCCTGCTGCTGCTAAGTTGCTTCAGTTGTGGTAGGTCAAAAAATGTATGCTTGAAATTTTGGATTTGAAAGTGCTCATGAGTTCAGCCTGTTAGCCTGAAGCCCAAAACCACCACAGATGTTCTAACTATCCCAGGCTAGTGGGCATTGCTGTTCCCACCTCGTGACTGCAAGAAACAACAAAAAAGTGAGATATACAAAGAAGCAGTGGAAAGAACTACCAAATATTGAGCAACACCATATAAATGATTTCATTTAGTCTGTACAATGGCCTGCAAAGACAGTTTAAAGATAACTGACAGAAAGGTTATATATTTTCTCCAAGGCTACAGAGAATAGGGGATCCCAATTTTAAAGCCACATCTACTGGTCTCAGAAGCTAGTCCTTTTTCATTAGAGTTATATATTTTCCATATTTCAGAATAGAATTGAGGATATATAGAGAATGAAGTAAAGTGTGATATAAAACACTTTAAGGAAAAGAGAGAGGTGATAAAGTTGTTAATATAATAGCTAACACTTTTGAGTGCTGACAGTGAGTCAGGCTTTATGAATTTTTGTGTATTCACCCATCCAATCTCTGATGTAGGTATCATTATCATTATAGTCCTCATTCTACCGGTGAAGAAATTGAGGACAAGGCATGCTAACTATCCCAAGGGCACACAAGAAAAACTAGAGAAGGCATTGGAAAGCAGCCAAGTCTGAGAACTCCAAGTCAGAGTTAGTAACCACTGCACTATACAGTCTCCCCGTTTCTGAGCTCCCAATGGCATTCTTAGCACATCATCTGAGCAGCTAGAGGCAAAAGGAAATCCATTAGAAATTTAGCTTTTGATTTTTTGTAAAAAGATGTATCAGGTCATCTGCAGAAATATGTTTTCAAGAGGTTCATTTAAATAAGAATGTTTGATGTGTTTAATTCTGCTTCCTATCACTATCACTCATCTCAATTAGACCTCCAAGGTTCTAGAAAGGAGGGGCAATGTACAAAGTACTGACACTCATTGACAGTCATCTTTTAAAGCAGTGAAATAGATTTTTTAAACGTTAGGCATTGTATAGGGCTTCTGTTTCTGCAGGTTTAGCTTAACAAAAGTGGATAGTGAGACTAAGGGAACTTTGAGTATGTCACAGTCTCTTTACACCTCCAAATGCCTATTGGCAAGGGTGGAGTCAACCTTTCCAGTGTTTTGGAAGGATGGGTTGTGAACACCTTTGGCAAGCATTTTTACACCTTCTTTCTAGATTTTAAAATGTCTTGTGGCTTCAGCTTTAATATAGCCGTTCTAGTTCTAGTTCAGTCGTGTCCGATTCTTTGCGACACCGTGAACCACAGCATTCCAGGCCTCCCCATCCATCACCAACTCCCAGAGTCTACCTAAACCCATGTCCATTGAGTCAGTGTTGACATCCAACCATCTCATCCTCTGTCATTCCCTTCTCCTCCTGCCCTCAATCTTTCCTATCATCAGGATCTTTTCAAATGAGTCAGCTCTTCGCATCAGGTGGCCAAAGTATTGGAGTTTCAGCTTCAGCATCAGTCCTACCAATGAACACTCAGGACTGATCTCCTTTAGGATGCACTGGTTGGATCTTCTTGCAGTCCATGTACTTTGCAGTCTAACATACCAGAGAAGTGATCTATTTTGATCATACATTGGTAGAAGATAGTTTTAAGAGATTGTGTTTCCATTGGAAACATTTTCCAAATTCTTGGAAATTCAAGAAGAGACAAGGGGAAAAATATTTGGGAATCATTGTTCTGTGAAGCAAATTATCTTCTAGCTCATGAGAATATTGAAATCTAGCCTATTTGTGTTTTAATTTTAGCTTTCCTGTTCCCTTACTGTGACTTTTAGAAGTTGCATTCAACAAAATTAACTTTATGTGAGAAGGCTGCCTCCTCCACAATGTGAGTAGGGTTAATCATACCCTATTATGCATCTAAGATTTCTCATAGTTGTAAAACAGTCAATTATATAGATGCTCCTCCTTCATTCTACATTTGATATTCTTGGAAAGCAGTGACCTTGATTTACTCATCAAAAAAAAAAAAAAGTGCCAAGTACAGGGCTTTTCACAAAATTGATAGGTAGTTGTTGGTTGAATAGGTATATCATTGAGTAAATCTGTAAAAATAATATACCCATTGCGTTTGGCAAGGTACACAAGCAGTATCTGTCACTAATGAGTCTCATTAACTCCATGTATAAGAAAATAAGAAATTAGGCTGCTGTGCCAAATACATGCTCTAAGTCAACCTGAGAGCTCAGCTGTGTCCTGTTATTTTCCTGATTATTTTGCTTCTAGCTGCATTTAGCAAGCTAAGCCCACACAGCTGGTCATTCTGAAAAAGGAATTTGCTGCTTTTCAATTTCAGAAACACCAAAGAGCATGTAGGACAAAGGGGGAATCTGGCATGTTCCTCCCCTTCAAGGAACAATCAATCAGGCCTGAATATCACAATTACATAGGTGAAAGTAAATCTGCTGGATTTATAGCTGAAATGCAAAACTTCTAGGGATAAAGGGAAAGATGGTGCACTAAAATGAATAAATCATTGTATATGCATGATCTTTCTGAATTCTCCTGTTTCTGTTCTATAAATGAAGAAAAAATATACTTTGGAGAGGCTGAATGACTTGTCCAAGATCACACACCTAAGCAGTAACAGAAATAAAGGCTTACTTGCAGATTTTTTAATTCTAAAATTTAGAATCAATTTTCTGAAAAATAAATTGATTTTTCTATTATAATAAATTCAGAATGAAAAGTAGAAATGCCACAAACCGCTATCCATTCCACTGTCAAATTATACCTGAGAAAGGATGAAAACTTGAAAAAAATCACTGAAGTGAACAGTAATTGTTACAATAATAAATTTGAATTTTCTACTAGTCTGAGAAGCCAATTGGAAGTACACAGGTTATAATTACCATCTTATTTGCATAAAATTATTCACAAAATGCTGTGACTTTTATTATCTAATTCCATCCTCACAAAAATCTTAAAACATAGATTTTCTCCAACTTATAGGTAATTGAAGAGTTACAGGAACTCAAGGAATGTGTATAAGGCCATATGGGAATTAAGAGGTATTAGAAATCAGGACTTATCTGTGAGTTGAGTCCAGAATGACACTTTCTGCTCCAACTGAAAATTTTTATACATAAAATACAAATGAGTAGCAGTCCAGTTCATGAGGATCTGTTTACAAAATTTCACTAAGGTTTTGGTTGGTTAAGCTTTAGTTGGGTTAAAAATCAGCTATATGGGACATTACAACACTATGTTTTCAGAATAAAATTACTTAATCTTTAAAGAAAGGACATAGTCAATAACTTCTGACTACTTTTTCTTAAAATTAGCTACGGATTTTTCCACATTAAGTGACTTTCACTCTTTAATTCTTGCCAACCTTATCCTGATTAAATTGCCCAATGGCTACTCAGTAGAATTTCTTTTGACAAGATTTAGCCTCTAATCAACCTTGATTAATTTGGCAAGTTGAGACACAGTTATTCATCCTTATTTTCCCTTAAAAAAAAAATGCAGGCAAGCAATCTTTCTCATGGTTTTTCTTACTTCTTCTTTTAAGATTCTTTTCTTTCTGTCATGGATTTACTCTTCCATATATCAGTTTGGATTTTTTGTTGTTGTTAGTTTAGTGTGGAGAAGGAGGCAGCATCATTATGCTGGAAAGCACATACATTTTAGAGTCAGGTAGACCCAGATATAAAAGCACTATGACACCACTTCATAGTCATGCAATATTGAACAAGGGACTGAAACTCTGAGATAGTTTTCTCATCCTTCAGAATGTCAACAGTAATAACAATCTCACAGAGTGGTTGTGGCACACTAAATTCCAAATTCTGTACAACTAGAGCACAGAGCCTGGCAAATACAAAATATCAATGATTGGGCTTAATGTTGTAGATGAAAGAGAGTTATTTTTCAACTTTGGGTCAGTAATTGCTTAGAAGAAAGTTTGTGACAGATTTTCTGGCTCTCTTACATAGAAATTAGATCTATCCTTAAAGACAAACAATAAAAATATCACCTGTATTATTCCTTACCCAATACACCAGACATGTAGACATCATCTTTCAGAAAAGAAAGTTTTTTTCCTTTTTTTTTTTCCTTTTTGACATAAGTCATTGGCATATATCAGGAAAGAAGCTGCAAGAATGCTAGGATTCTGACAGTTTGGGGCTGATGCCCTTGTCTTTTTATTCCTGTCGCAATCATTCTTGAAAATAGTCTCCTTGCAACAATGAGAAAAATATATATAACCAAGTGGTTCATTTTCCAGCTCTTATTTTTCCCTGTGGGTTTCAGAAAACTGGACTCTTGAGAACTGACTTTATCAACCACTAGTAACCACTAGTAATTTCCATTAATTGCCATGGTAATACTATCAGAGACACCGTCACTCAAACTTTCACCAGGTACCAATAACAGCAGTGAACACATTCACTTAAATATGACTTGGGTCAAAGTAGATACTCCTGATAATAGTTAGGTACAAAATCACTGCAGATGGTGATTGAAGCCATGAAATTAAAAGACCCTTACTCCTTGGAAGGAAAGTTATGACCAACCTAGATAGCATATTAAAAAGCAGAGACGTTACTTTGCCAACAAAGGTCGGTCTAGTCAAGGCTATGGTTTTTCCAGTAGTCATGTATGGATGTGAGAGTTGGACTGTGAAGAAGGGTGAGCGCCGAAGAATTGATGCGTTTGAACTGTGGTGTTGGAGAAGACTCTTGAGAGCCCCTTGGACTGCAAGGAGATCCAACCAGTCCATTCAGAAGGAGATCAGTCCTGGGTATTCATTGCAAGGAATGATGCTAAAGCTGAAATTCCAGTACTTTGGCCACCTCATGAGAAGAGTTGACTCATTGGAAGACTCTGATGCTGGGAGGGATTTGGGGCCGGAGGAAAAGCAGACAACAGAGGATGGGATGGCTGGATGGCATCACTGACTCAATGGATGTGGGTTTGGGTGAACTCCGGTAGTTGGTGATGGACAGGGAGGACTGGTGTGCTGCAATCCATGGGGTCGCAAAGAGTTGGACACCACTGAGCAACTGAACTGAAACTGAACTGAGCTCAGTAGAAAATCTGATCTTGTGTGACCTAAGTAAATATAGAATATATCTGCCCTGGTTTACGCTTTTCAAACTTAGTCAAGAATTTTTTCAGAAGGAATTAATTTAGAATAATAAGGAGCTGATAGAGAATATTTACTGAATTCAATGTAATTTTATAATTATATTAATACATGTGTCTGTATTCCATTTCTTATACTGAAAAACTTAACAAATAAATTTTATTTGGAAAACTTAGTCTTCCAAAAAAAAAAAAAGGAAGAAGTACATCAAGGCTGCATGTTGTCACCCTGCTTATTTAACTGATATTCAAACTACATTATGTGAAGTGCCTGGCTGGATGAAGCATAAGCTGGAATCAAGATTGCCAGGAGAAATATCAATAACCTCAGATATGGAAATAATACCACCCTTATGGTAGAAAGTGAAGAGGAACTAAAGAGCTTCTTGATGAAAGTGAGAGAGGAGAGTGAAAAAGCTGACTTAAAACTCAACATTCAGAAAACAAAGATCATGGCATCTGGTTCCATCACTTCATGGCATATCAATGGAAACAGTGACAGACTTTATTTTCTTGGGCTCCAAAATCACTGCAGATTGTGACTGCAACCATGAAATTAAAAGACACCTGCTCCTTGGAAGAAAAGCTATGACAAACCTAGATAGCACATTAAAAAGCTGAGACGTTACTTTGCCAACAAAGGTCTATCTAATCAAAGCTATGGTTTTTCCAGTAGTCATGTATGGATGTGAGAGTTGCACCATAAAGAAAGCTGAGCACTGAAGCACTGATGCTTTTGAACTGTGGTGTTGGAGAAGACTCTTGAGAGTCCTTTGGACTGCAAGGAAATCAAACCAGTCAATCCTAAAGGAAATCTGTCCTGAACATTTATTGGAAGGACTGATGCTGAAGCTTAAACCCCAATACTTTGGCCACCTGATGCAAAGAACTGATTCACTGGAAAAGACCCTGATGCTGGGAAAGAATGAATGCAGGAGGAGAAGGGGACAACAGAGGATGAGATGACATCATTGACTCCATGGACATTAGTTTGCACAAGCTCTGGGAGTTGGTGATGGACAGGGAAACCTGGTGTGCTGCAGTCCATGGGGTCACAAAGAATCGGGCACGACTAAGCGACTGAACTGAGTCTTCCAAAATATCTATTAGCCAGTCAATTTAACATTATCTATATCCTTAATTACCATAAAATCAGCTTATCATCAGCTTGCTTACCCTCTTTCTCTATCCCAATGAGGATACACTTGTCTTTTGTCGGTAACAGAACTTTCCAGAGGCAAGAAATCAAAATGCAGTAACAGAAAGAAGTTGCTTGTAGAAAATCTCTGTTTATCCTCCTTTTTATTTTCTTAATGGATCAGCTTTGCAGTTTCTAAATGAATATAGCAACATATTTATGTCTCCCTATATTTGTTTTTATACTAGTTGGATTCTGATACATCAGACCTTAGCCTAGTCAGAAGCAGAAGTAGATATTTTTCTGGAATTCTCTGTGAGTATCCAAGAGTCTCCAGTGAGGGCCTAGGTCTACAGTGGCCCACCATGGGGTCAGGGGATCTGACTACAGCAGTCCTGGGAGCAGCAGCGTGCTGGCATAAATCCTTTTGAAGGAAGTGTCATACTACAGGCAGGGAACACAGCCCCACCCATCAGCAGAAAATTAGATTTACTGAGCATGACCTTGCCCACCAAAGCAAGACCCAGTTTTCCCCACAGCCAGTCCCTCCCATCAGGAAGCTTCCACAAGCCTCTTATCCTCATCCATCAGAGGACAGACAGAATGAAAACCACAATCACAGAAAACTAACCAAACTGATCACATAGATCACAGCCTCATCTAACTCAATGAACCTATGAGCCATGCCACGTAGGGCCACCCAAGATTGATCGGTCATGATGGAGAGTTCTGACAAAATGTGGTCCACTGGAGAAGGGAATGGCAAACCACTTCCACATTTTTGCCTTGAGAACCCCATGAACAGTATGAAAGTACATTTAGGCAATTTTAAAAATATCTTCTGGGATAATTCTGAATGAATAACGACCTTAACCTTTTGCAGTTGGCTTTCTAGTCCCAAAGACTATCTTTTCCCAGTTCTAAATGCAACAAATATTTATGGAGCACATTGCTACATGTATCATTTAGCAGATATTGTATAGATAGATTAAAACACCCTGTATCTAGATTCAATTTATGATTATATCAAAGCTTTAATTTATTAGGAATGGTGCCAGGTATTACAATACTATACTATATTAATCTATATATTATACATATTATACTATATTTATGTAATATTATGTGCATTATCATATGTATCCTCGCAGCAAATAAAGTTGATATTATCTCTTGTTGGAGAAATGAGGACGCTGGTTAAGAAAGGAACATAAACATGTCTTAATTTTTACTGCTAATAAATAGCAGAGTTAATACATCCTGGTCATTCTTACAGCAAGTCCAGCTCTCCTTCTAGAACGTCTGTCAACAACAAGAACTTGTCTATGTGAAAATAGACTAATCCAAATAGTTGCCTACTCATGCGGAAGGATCTATATGACTAATATTTTTCATATTCAGAATTGGCAGTTTTTCACATTTGTTGTCTCTTCCTCTTCTTCATATTCCCTCTTTGTGGGCCTTCATCAGCCTTCTTTTGTTATGCCAATACACTTTTTTCTTTACAGAGTGTCATCCATTTATATAATTCATCTCATATTTTTAGATGTGAGAGCTAAATTATATCTATCTATATATATATAATTTGTCCTGGTTATGTTTTTCAAAATTGGTCAGGAACTTACATACATATATATATATATGTGTGTGTGTGTGTGTGTATGTGTGTGTATGTATCTTGCAAGTATTCTCTTTTCCATTTCCATCTGCCAAGTCTACTTTTAGTTCCATTATCATATTAATCTTAAGGTTTAAAGATAAATTTATATGTTCTCACTAAAACCCACACCTTCCTAATTTATATTTTAATCAATCCTTTGAATACTTTCTCGTTCCCCAGACTCAATCTTTTGGTTCATCTGTGATTTTTTTCTCTCATCCCTACATTCAGTCAGTTAAAAACATCCTTCACAGGGGCTTTTGCCTTTTTTTCCATTCTCTGTCAACCTCATTACTAAAATTCTGTCCCTTATGATATCAATTCCAAACTTTTGTTGTAGCTTTCCTTCTTTGCTTTCTGCATGACATTGCTTACATTTTTGATTGAATATATAGACATTTCATATATAATAAGTGACATGAACATTCCTCTATATTCTTAACATTCCTATTCCTGCTTATTTCCTGCTATGTCTTAAAGCCATAAAAAACAAAAGCATTAATCCTACATCAAATGTTCAATTACTCTTTTCTAAATATCCCTCAAATTCCCATTCTCCCTTTGAGCATATTATTTTATCATCTAGATTGTCCTTACATACCCATTGAATGTCCACCTATTTTGTTAGAATAAGATAAAATTTGAAAAGACTCTAATGCTGGGAAAGATTGAGGGTAGGAGCAGAAGGAGATGACAGAGGATGAGATGGTTGGATGGCATCACTGACTCAGTGGACATGCTGCTGCTGCTGCTAAGTAGCTTCAGTTGTGTCCGACTCTGTGCGACCCCATAGAGGGCAGCCCACTAGGCTCCCCCATCCCTGGAATTCTCCAGGCAAGAACACTGGAGTGGATTTCCACTTCCTTCTCCAATGCATGAAAGTGAAAGTGAACTTTCTCAGTAGTGTCCGACTCTTAGCGACCCCATGGACTGCAGCCTAACAGGCTCCTCTGTCCATGGGATTTTCCAGGCAAGAGCACTGGAATGGGGTGCTATTGCCTTCTCCGCAATGGACATGAGATTGAGTAAACTCCACGAGTTGGTGACGAACAGGGAAGCCTGACGTGCTGCAGTCCATGGGGTCGCAAAGAGTCAGACATGACTGAGCCACTGAACTGAACTGAAGATAATATTTAATGATTTTACTTACTAGTTTTTAACATTCTTCATCACTTTCAGAGCTCAGTAAATTTTTTTGTCTTGTGTTACTGTTCTCACTCCATGAACTAATCAGCAAGCCTACCATATTCTGCCTGGAACCCACACTTCTGGACTTTTTAGACTGGCTTCTCATATACAGTAGGTAAACTATAAATATCAGTATGGTTAATAAACTTTTAACTTGATGACTTTCTGGAGGCCAATTGAACAATACAATGGATTATCTTACACATCAAAATTGTATTTCAGGGAGCCCTTAAAGCATTGCATTATGTTATTGAAAAATAGGAACCAACCTAGTATTCTACATGAAGTAGTGGTAGAGGAAAAGTCTTTTTAGAACATTTTTGATCTACTCATACATTCAAATTCAAATTAATTGGGAACACCGTAGAATTACATTTAATACCATGGAATAATATGCACAAATTAGAATGGAGGAAGAGGAATATGTTACAAGAAAGTAGGCTTTTTTTGTTTGTTTGCTTGTTTGTTTTAAGATTGTGTGGTAGACCACAATTCCTGTTTATCCTTCTGGGAACTCACCCCCTTTTAATTATTTTTGGCTTTGAGAATTAATTTGGCTCATAGAATGTGAGGGAAGGTGATGTGTGTCATTCCCAGGTAAAAGTATTTAAAATGTAAGAGGGTTTTGTGTGTGTGTGTGTGCTCTTCTGCACCCAGGAGTCCTGAAGATTTGTGTTTACATGGTGGCATAGTTAAATAGTGGTGGATCTATCAGATTAGGATTCTGAATGATTACACTTTGCTTTTCGATGTACTGTTCAGTTATGAAAATATAGGCAGGTATTTCAGGAACTTCTCATGAGAGATATAATTATACAACAAATACGTTAATAATTCAGACTTTTTTATATTAACAACATTAAATTTTAAAAAGTATCAAACAGGCCAAGTACGTGCTGGCAGAAGTAGTGAGGGATGGGCAAATCACCAGTTGTTAGAATCACAGAGCTGCAATATATTTAGGAAGACATCTAGCTCAACTGATTTCAAAAGAAGAAATAGAAAATCATATAAAGTGTGGCTAAAAGCAGAGACAAGATCTTATTTTCTTGCCTTCTAACCCTGTGTACTTCCTGCCACCAAAGGAATCACATTTCTTCTCAATTTAACTTTTGTCTAGCATTTTAGCCAGTCTAATTAAAATTGTGTTGTGACAGTGATCACAAAAGTAGACTAAATTGATTAGGTAATTAGCAGCATACTTCAATAATAGGTACTAATTTTCACTTCATGGTTAATTGTAGCATAGTTTTCAAAACACAGATCATTGACTATTATTAATCCGTCAAGACTATTTGAGTGCCTAATGTGCTAGGCATTGGGATAGGGGAGGACCCTAAATAAATAAATACCTTCCCCCTCAAGGCATCCTCAGTCTAATGGAGAATAGAAGAAACATCCATAATAAAGTGCTGTATGTAATGCTCTTTCAGAGTATATTTCAACATTTGGGGACACAGAGGAGAGGCTGGTTCTAAAAAGATGTTTTAAAGGAGACACTGATTGAACAGATATTTGAAGTATGATTAAGAGGAGTTTTCCAGGTATACAAGCGGAGGAAATGTGTTTTGAGGGCCCAAAGTATGCAGGGGTATTGAAAGGTTGGAATGTATGGTAAGGACCTAACAGAAACAGAAGAGATTGAGAAGGGGTGGCAAGAATACACTGAAGAACTATACAAAAAAGGTCTTTATGACCCAGATAATGACAAAGGTGTGGTCACTCACCTAGAGTCAGACATCCTGGAGTGTGAGGTCAGGTGGCCCTTAAGAAGCATTACTAGAAACAAAGCTAATAAAAGAAATAGAATTCCAGTTGAGCTACTTCAAAACCAAAAGATGATGGTGTTAAAGTGCTGTATTCAATATGCCAGCAAATTTGGAAAGCTCAGCAGTGGCCACAGGACTGGAAAAGGTCAGCTTCATTCCAATCCCAAAGAAAGACAATGTCAAACAGTGTTCAAATTACCATTAAATTGTGCTTATTTCACATGGTAGCAAGGTTATGCTCAAAATCCTTCAAGTTAGGCTTCAACGGTATGTGAACTGAGAACTTCCAGATGTTCAAGCTGGATTTAGAAAAGGCAGAAGAGTGACAAATCAAATTACCAACATGCACTGGATCATGGAGAAAGCAAGGGAATTCCAGAGAAACACCTGCTTCATTGACTACTCTAAAGCCTTCCACTGTGTGGATCACAACAAACTATAGAAAATTCTTAAGGAAATGGGAATACTGGACCATCTTACCTGCCTCTTGAGAAACCTGTATGCAAGTCAAGAAGCAACAGTTAGAACTGGACATGGAACAAGGGCCTGGTTCAAAATTGGGAAAGGAGTACATCACGGCTGTATATTGTCACCCTGTTTATTATTTAACTTATATGCAGAATACATTATGCAAAATGCCAGGCTAGGTGAGTCACAAGCTGGAATTACAAGCAAGATTGCCAAGAGAAGTATCAACAACTTTAGATATACAGATGATACCACTCTGATGACAGAAAGGACAAAGAGCTAAAGAGCCTCTTCATGAGGATGAAAGAGGAGAGTGAATAAAAAACTGGCTTAAGACTCAACATTCAAAAAATTAAGATCATGGCAACTGGCCCCATCACTTCATGGCAAATAGAAGGGGAAAAATTGGAAGCAGTGACAGCTTTTAATTTCTTGGACTCAAAAATTACTGTGGAAGGTGACTGCAGCCATGAAATTAAAAGACGGTTGCTTCTTGAAAGAAAAGCTATGACAAACCTAGACAGTTTATTTAAAAAAACAGGCATCAGTTTGCCAACAAAGGTCCATCTAGTCAAAGCTATGGTTTTTCCAGTAGTCCTGTGTGGATGTAAGAGCTGGACCATAAAGAAGTCAGAGCACTGAAGAAATTGATGCTTTTAAATTGTAGTGCTAGATAAGACTTTTGAGAGTTCCTTGAACTGAAAGGAGGTCAAAGAAGTCAATCCTTAAAAAAAAAAAAAGAAGAAGTCAATCCTAAAGGAAATCAACCCTGAATATTCATTCGGAGGACTGATTCTGAAGCTGAAGCTCCAATACTTTGGCCACCTGATGTGAAGAGCTGACTTATTGGAAAAGACCTTGATGCTGGAAAAGATTGATGGTAAAAGGGAAATGTGGACAGCAGAAGATGAGATGAGATTAGATAGCATCACCACCCCAATGGACATGAATTTGAACAAACTCCACACATTACTGGAGTACAGAGGATGCTGGCATGCTATAGTGCATGGGTTTGCACAGAGCCAGACACAACTTAGGGACTAAGCAACAACAACAGTATACCTGCCAAGAAACAAGTATGGCAGGAAAGGAGACAAAGAATTAAAGCAGGATCATAGTCTATACTAAAATTCAGGATAAACCTTTGGTATCTAAAAGGGTGAATCACCCCCAACTACAAGTCAGATTTAAAAACATTTTATTAACTTTGTAGTTTATGTTAGAGTATAGCCAATTAACCATGTTTTGACAGTTTCAGGTAGATAGCAAAGGAACTCAGCCATACATATACATGTATCCATTCTTCCCCAAACTGCCCTCCCATCCAGGCCGCCACATATCAATGAGCAGAGCTTTCTGTTAAATAAAGAATTTTGAATATTTTACTACATTGACACTAAACATTGATTTTAAAAGTAATGACATTTTTGGATAAGTGGACAAATTGGCAGATTAGTATCAGAAATTTTCTCATAAAACAATAACATTTAATGCCATACATGAATAAGAATAGATCTTAACTGTTCTTATTACACATGAAAATTGGTAACTATGTGAAGTGATTTGTGTGTTAATTAACTTGATTGTGGTAATAATTTTGTAATTTGACACATGTTAAATCATTGTGCTATTATTGGTTAGTCACTAAGTCATGTCTGACTCATCCTGTAGACCTTAAAAAATCTTGTTGTATAACTTAAATGTATACTTTAAAAATAAACAACAACAAAAAATGACAGACATAAGAACAAAGAATATCAGTGAAAGTTACATTTTAAAAAATTGCATATTATGTAAACAACTGCTATGACAAATTGATTTCATTGTAGTTCTTTTCATAATTTTGGCTATGATGAACTGCATAAATGGCATTGTGTAAGATTTATAATTCGCATGCACCAGATAAAATTTGTAACATCTACTATTGTAGATCTTTATTTTGTTTGTGTGTGTGTCTGTAGGAAGCTGAAATCAATTATTTTAAGTATCTAGCCATTAAATTGTCTGGGGAGGCCTTAAAAATAGCTGTGAAGAGAAGACGTGAAAAGCAAAGGAGAAAAGGAAAGATATAGGCATCTAAATGCAGAGTTCCAAAGAATAGCAAGAAGAGAAAAGAAAGTCTTCTTCAGCAATCAATGCAAAGAAATAGAAGAAAACAACAGAATGGGAAAGACTAGAGATCACTTCAAGAAAATCAGAGATACCAAGGGAATATTTCATGCAAAGATGGGCTCGATAAAGGACAGAAATGGTATGGAACAAACAGAAGCAGAAGATATTAAGAAGAGGTGGCAAGAATACACATAAGAACTGTACAAAAAAGATCTTCACGACCCATATAGTCATGATGATGTGATCACTAATCTAGAGCTAGACATCTTGGAATGTGAAGTCAAGTGGGCCTTAGAAAGCATCACTATGAACAAAGCTAGTGGAGGTGATGGAATTCCAGTTGAGCTCTTTTAAATCCTGAAAGATGATGCTGTGAAAGTGCCGCACTCAATATGCCAGCAAATTTGGAAAACTCAGCAGTGGCCACAGCACTGGAAAAGGTCCATTTTCATCCCAATCCCAAAGAAAGGCAATGCAAAAGAATGCTCAAACTACCGCACAATTGCACTCATCTCACAAGCTAGTAAAGTAATGCTCAAAATTCTCCAAGCCAGGCTTCAGCAATACGTGAACTGTAAACTCCCTGAAGTTCAAGCTGGTTTTAGAAAAGGCAGAGGAACCAGAGATCAAATTGCCAACATCCACTGGATCATGGAAAAAGCAAGAAAGTTCCAGAAAAACCTCTATTTCTGCTTTATTGACTATGCCAAATCCTTTGACTGTGTGGATCAGAATAAACTGTGGAATATTCTGAAAGAGATAGGAATACCAGACCAGCTGACCTGCCTCTTGAGAAATCTGTATGCAGGTCAGGAAGCAACAGTTAGAACTGGACATGGAACAACAGACTAGTTCCAAATAGGAAAAGGAGTACGTCAAGGCTGTATATTGTCACTCTGCTTATTGAACTTCTATGCAGAGTACATCATGAGAAACGCTGGACTGGAAGAAACACAAGCTGGAATCAAGATTGCTGGGAGAAATATCAATAACCTCAGATATGAGATGACACCACCCTTATGGCAGAAAGTGAAGAGGAACTAAAAAGCCTCTTGATGAAAGTGAAAGAGGAGAGCGAAAAAGTTGGCCTAAAACTCAACATTCAGAAAACAAAGATCATGGCATCCGGTCCCATCACGTCATGGGAAATAGATGGGGAAACAGTGGAAAAAGTGTCAGATTTTATTTTTGGGGCTCCAAGATCACTGCAGATGGTGATTGCAGCCATGAAATTAAAAGACGCTTACTCCTTGGAAGGAAAGTTATGACCAACCTAGATACTATATTCAAAAGCAGAGACATTATTTTGCCAGCTAAGGTCCGTCTAGTCAAGGCTATGGTTTTTCCTATGGTCATGTATGGATGTGAGAGTTGGACTGTGAAGAAGGCTGAGTGTTGAAGAATTGATGCTTTTGATTGTGGTGTTGGAGAAGACTCTTGAGAGTCCCTTGGACTGCAAGGAGATCCAACCAGTCCATTCTGAAGGAGATCAGCCCTGGGATTTCTTTGGAAGGAATGATGCTAAAGCTGAAACTCCAGTACTTTGGCCACCTCATGGGAAGAGTTGACTCATTGGAAAAGACTCTGATGCTGGGAGGGATTGGGGGCAGGAGGAGAAGGGGACGACCGAGGATGAGATGGCTGGATGGCATCACGGACCTGATGGACGTGAGTCTGAGTGAACTCTGGGAGATGGTGATGGACAGGGAGGCCTGGCGTGCTGCGATTCTTGGGGTCGCAAAGAGTTGGACACGACTGAGTGACTGAACTGAACTGAATTCCATTTTTAATTTATCTGAATTCTTGAGAATACCAAGCAAGAACATAATAAACTTCCATCTGAAATAGGAGCTGACCAATCTTGATTCTTTGCTTCAAGTAAGGATCAGCTTCTCTATCACCTCAGAGCCACATTAGGGAGGAGGAAAAACAGATCTATTAGAACTTAGTGTTGGGGAGGAATCAGGGAGGGAGGCAGTGAACCCTTACTCCTTCCCTTCAAATGTCTCAAAATGAAGCCTTAGACAAAAATACAATGATATAAGCACAAAGGGCTTTAAGGAGATTTAATTGTGTTATTCCCTTTCTCTAATGAGGCTCTTGGGTAGTTTCCATTTTGCTTTAGATGTCTGGGGAAACTTTTGTTACTATTTTTTGCTAATTATACATAATACAATGTTTCCCCCCCCCATTTATTTGTTTTTACCCTTTTCTCACTACAATGCTCTTAAATATTTATACATAATATAATTCAGCTTAAAGTCATCATCATGATACAACACAATAAAAAAAAATGATACAACACAATAATCTTGACAATGTATATCCTACTCCTGGTTTTAGGGAAGAAAGTCAAAAACAATCAGGTACTGTAGAGATATTTATGGAGAAGCAGTTCTAGCTTTGCTTAAATTAAAAAAGACAAGCTATAAAAAGTATCTAAAAGCATGAGCAGATATGAGTGTTGGGTAAGTAAAAATTCTTTGAAAACCTTGCTAAGATATGTGCTTCTTGCTCAGCCATTCCCTTCTTCCTCAGCTACAATAGCTCTGTATATTTCCTCAGCACTTTGTGATCCCTTTATCATGGTGTTTGCATTGTTGAATTTTGATTTGTTATTAATTGGCTTCTAGAAATCAGGTCCTACTCTTATTCTTCTTAACATTTGACACAAAGTGAGTGTTTTGCCAAAGACTGTTGAAGGAATGCATGAAGAGATGTATGTGCAATCATTATAAAGCAGGTGCATTGTTTGAGTGAATTATCTGAAAAAGATGATTTACTTTATGAGTTATTTCTCTTTTATATGATTTGGACTGGAATGCAGGTATTATATTTTCTCTCTGATATTTTGTAAGTATAATTTTGAAAACTCCTTTTTACAAAAGAAATTTTTGAAGCTCTTATGAAATTGGGCACATGCCAGATTGAATTGGTAACTGTTTATAGATGCTACTACTAATACCATGATAGTATAGAGCTCATGTATATCTGAGAGAACACCTCAAATCCTGAGGATAAAATTGTACATAAGTTTTGGACTTTATTAATTTATTATTAACATTTTATTATTTAAGCATTTTATTAGTATAAGTAATTATGGCAAAATCATCAAAGAACATAGCTACTGTGACCTGTTTTGTCCCTCTGATTTTTGTTTAATAACTGAAAGTTTGTACTTCTCATTCTTTTTCTTTTTTAAAAAATAGATTTATTTATTTTAATTGGAGGTTAATTATGATATTGTGTTGGTTTTGCCATATCTCAACATGAATCTGCCATGGGTATACATGTGTTCCCCATCCTGAACCCCCCTCCCACCTCCCTCCGCGTACCATCCCTCTGGGTCATCCCAGTGCACCAGCCCCAAGCATCCTGTATCATGCATCGAACCTGGACTGGCAATTCGTTTCATATATGATATTATACATGTTTCAATGCCATTCTCCCAAATCATCCCACCCTCTCCCTCTCCCACAGAGTCCAAAAGACTGTTCTATACATCTGTGTCTCTTTTGCTGTCTCGCATACAGGGTTATCGTTACCATCTTTCTAAATTCCATATATATTCATTAGTATACTGTATTGGTATTTTTCTTTCTGGCTTACTTCACTCTGTATAATACACCTGTTTCACCCACCCTCTCTTCTCTGGCAACCACCAGACAAATTTTATGTCTGAATAAATAAGCATTATAATAATATTAATACTAGTTCTAGGAATTTTTATTAATAATAAGTGTGTTCTTTTTATATCAACACCCTTCTAGCAATAATCTAAATCTAAATCTGATTTTTTTTACAATTGTTTTTGTTTTCTACTCACGAGGCATGTTTCTTCAAATTCAGTACTCCAGGCAGCAGAATATATTGAAGGATCTGTGGCAAATTTTAGATGAAATAGCTTGATCCAGTGCAAGTTTCAGAAAATAATAGGGACTGTAAAAATGAAAAAGGAGGAGAGAAGCTGAGTGAAGATTTTATAAGGCATAAAAAACAAACGTCATGTCATTAGGCTGGGGGAAGGGTCTGACTTTTAAATGGTCTCAGCATATATTGTCACATGCACTTGTGTTTATTAATATATTATCAATTAATGTTTTGATAAAATTAAGTAAATATGTGATTAATTTGCATTGAGATGTACCTTTAAAAGTGTTCTTTTTTAGCATACCTATAAAATTTGGCAGATGGGTGGCCAGCTAAGTGATATGTGACCTGCCTTCCTTGGAATTAAGGCATTGGCAGAGTTTCTTTAACCATGTATGTTCCAAAGCTATCTCTTATAGCACCTAAAACTATCCCTAAAGTAGATTTGCAATTATTTGTGGATATAATGTGAAGTCACTAAAACACTGCTACTGTGGTTAAAATTTAGGATTTTATGTAACACTTACTGAGTGCACTTGAGATCATTTTTTCATTGCACGTAAGTTCTCTGATATAAAATTTATTTTCATGTAATTGCTTTCAGCCTTAAAATGTATGGCATAGGAGAGAGTAGTAGGCTATCTGATCTGAAATGTAGGCACGAAGGAGGTCTATCATGGAAGCTAGTCCTTCTTTGATTAAGCTAGTCCTTCTTGGGTTCACCTGTCAATGTTAACTCCCTAGGTCCAGAGATACTTCCTATGGCTGTTCAGGCTGCACTCTTTCAAAAGCATCTAGCAGAGAAGGAGAGCTGAGATACCACCATGCTCATCATGCTAGGCCCTGCATTCTGGGGTGATGCTTCATCAGCTATAGGAAAGGACTGACATTCCTCCAGATTATCCTTCCAGATTGGGCATCTTTTTGCATTTTTTTAGCTGCCTGTGGAGGAGGCTTTTTTTTTTTTTTTCACATAAATTGTTTTCACATCTGTTGCTTTACTTTCCATCGTCCCAGTAGGAAATCTACTTTTACTTCCTTTGAAGGCTGCTAACACTTCCTCTGCTTCTTGGGGTTCCTCTCACTCATGAGTAAAGCATCATCTCCTGTAGCCTCCACTTTCTCAGGCTATGTTACAGGAGAAACTTTTCAGGCTCATCTGAATTTAAATGCCACTTTTGTTTCTTATTTATTATTCAACTCAAGGACAAGTTGAGTCATTTAAGCCTCAGTTTCCTCTTCTACAAAATAAACAGAATAGTTCCAGTTTATAAAGTCAAGGGATAAAGTGAAAATAATTCATGTCAGTGAGAAGCAGATGTGTAACACATAGAAGATTCTCAAAAAAATATATATATATATATATATATACACATATATATTCTTTTCCCTTCCCCATTTGCTATCACCCAACCTGTGCATTTGTTTTTATTTTGTTGTTTACTAGTATTGAAACTACAAATAATAACAAAAGGAGTCTCAGAGTTCTAAAAATTCTCTGAAGTGCTAATGATTCCATGCTTCATGCCTCCTGATTTCCTTGCAAACAGCCAACAGTGGCTCTAAGATCATTCACCTCTTGAATTTTATTGCTGAATATCTACTCCATCAAACCATTCCTTCTCTTGTCATTTGTCTTCCCTACCTAAATAAGTAATGGAACTCAGAGCCCAGGATCCCTAAGCACTGAAGCTAGACTCTAGCCTAGATCAAATTATATTTCTTACTAATCTTAGGATGGTTGTTTAAACACTTTCTGTTTCTTTGCCCCATTAATTGAGAATAATGAATACTTACACCTTGAATCATTATGAGTGTTGAGTGTACACATGGAAGGCATTTAGTGAAATGCCGTGTAATAAGTGAATTCTGTTTGTTACTTTGTATCATTTTATACCTCATTCCTTCCAAAAACCCACCTGCCCAGTGGTAGAATTTAGTCTAACCTAGGGAAATTTTCCCAAAATAGATTCTTCAGAAGCATTGTTAAAAGTATCACTGATTAGACACTTTGCTTGAGGTCCAGTGGTCAGGACTTTTTGCTGCTCATGCAAGCGGTATGGTTTGGATCCCTGGTGGGGGAACTGAGATGCCACATGCCTTGCAGCATGGCCAAAATATATTTTTTTAAAGTATTGCTGGTTGTTTCCATGTCCTGACTATTATAAACAGTGCTGCAATGAACATTGGGGTACATGTGTCTCTTTCAATTCTGGTTTCCTCCATGTGTATGCCCAGCAGTGGGACTGCTGGGTCATAAGGCAGTTCTATTTGCAATTTTTTAAGGAATCTCCACACTGTTCTCCATAGTGGCTGTACTAGTTTGCATTCCCACCAACAGTGTAAGAGGGTTCCCTTCTCTCCACACCCTCTCCAGCATTTATTGCTTGCAGATTTTTGGATCGCAGACATTCTGACTGGTGTGAAGTGGGAGGGGGTTCATGTTTGGGAACGCATGTACACCCATGGTGGATTCATGTCAATGTATGGCAAAACCAATACAGAATTGTAAAGTAAAATAAAAAATTAATTAATTAAAAATAAATAAATAAAGTATTGCTGGTTAAAATTTACACACACAACACACACATACATTTGGGGAAAACTGACTTAAAAATATCTATACATGTTTATCATTCATCTTGGATAAATTCTCAGATCTTTTAATATGCTAGTGTACATTAGTAGTTATAGAGCTCACTGCATGTCTTTTTACTAATTTACTCACAAGACAATTTTTTTCCTTATAACTCACTTCTGATAAAGACTCTCCAAATCTCTTTCATTTTTTAATCCTAATGTTACCTGTCCTTCCTTTGACAATCAGAAGTCGATAAGCTTGGCATCTTTAAGACTTTCTATGATAACTAATTCTGACTCCACAATCTTTTATTACTAAAAAGACAAGGCTTAACATACTAAGATAGCCAGAGAACTCCAAGGATTGTGAGCCTATTATAACTTGGCCTCCATTGCTGCCACCTCATTTACTTAGGATGGCCATTTCAAGTGAACATAATAAAGATTCTGAAATAAGTCTTCTGACATTTTATTTGTTTCTAGATAGCATGGCCATAAACCTTAATAAATTTCACTTAATTACAAATTTCACACAATTTAAAAAATAGTAGCAAACTTTTACATAGTATTTATTATATACTGGCATGGGGAGGGCATGACATACATTAAATTATTTAATTTCTACCAACCCTCTTGAGGATATTATTTGTGTTCCTATTTTATGGATGATAAAACTGAGGCACTGAGGAATTTGCTGACATTCACACTACTTTGATGTAATCGTTCTGAAATTTAAACCTGGAAAATAAGTCTAATTTTAGATCAATGTTCTTAACAATCCTAAAATTGAAACTGTAATGAAAACTGCTAGCCTCAATGAACTGACTATGGAAATCAAAAGCAAAACTATTTATGATGGCACTGATATTATATATTTATATGACTGAAGCTAGTTTGAAATACTCCAAGAGATGATCACATGGAAAAAAAAGAATACTCCCATCATTCTAGCTCAGTGGCTTTTGCTGTCTTTAGAATTTAGTATCTTGAGTGCTTTTTTTTTTTTTTTCACCTGAAAAAAAAGATACTTCATAGTGGGTGTAGAAAAAGTAGAGTGGAAGTACATTGATCTTTAACCATATGATGAGACTTCAGGTTTCAAATTCCAGTACTGCAGTTTATTGCCTGCATGCCTTTGCATTAGTTACATACTTTTTAAATGTGTAGTTTCTCCATCCATAAAGTTGGGATTAATGGCTCAGTTCTTGGACATTTTAAGCATTTAATTTTGGAAAATATAAATGACTGAAAGAGGATATCTTCCTAAAGTGACCAATGTCTTTCTCCTAGAATAAAACTATATTCTTCCCTTTTACTCTGCAAGTCTGAGAAAGATGTGACACAGGAAGACACTGCCACCGGTTGCTGCTGAGATATGACAGTGCAAGCTCAGACAGAATAGGAGTACCTTTTGTGAACAACCTTTTTGTTTGTTTGTTTGTTTGTTTGTTTGTTTGTAGGAAGATATGAGTATGAGGGATACTTTCACCACTTTGGTTGTGTTTTGAATTCTGTAAGAAAGAAGAGGTGAAAAGGAAACAACCCAAATAAGAAAGTCTGTTTTAGTAACTTTCTCTACCACCATATGTTTGGCCACTACCCAATTCTAGTATTGTAACCTAGAAGAGAGAACATTATTGCCTGTATGGCATTTTCTTTTTTGCTCAAGATGGTGTCTCTGCTATTCTATGATCAATGCAGCTCTATCAAGTGTCTTCTCCAACACCGTAGTTCAAAAGCATCAATTCTTCGGTTCTCAGCTTTCTTTATATTCCAACTCTCACGTCCATACAGGACTACTGGAAAAACCATAGCTCTGATAGACGGAGCTTTGTCAGCAAAGTAATGTCCCTGCTCTTTAATATTCTGTCTAGGTTGGTCATAGCTTTTCTTCAAGGAGCAAGCATCTTTTAATTGCATGGCTGCAGGTATATGTAGATGATGACCATGGCTTTTTGTGATTATCATTGCTATCATGTATACACATACTTATTAATGTGGGAGAACACATCTTGGTTGTGTCAAGATAATACCTTTATAATAACTCATGTGAACTGCTGACTAATTATAACTAATTACCATGCAATATGCAATCACTATAAATTTGGTTTTCAAATGTTCCAGCTTAACACTTTCATGTTTTATGCATTAGAAGAATAAAGTCTTTTCACATAAGCTCAGTTTTCATTCTTGCTCAAATATCATGTTTGTCATCCATTCAGTCTTACATGTAGAGAAGGCATCATTGGCTATTTTTCTCTATTAAAATGCAGAGGGTGACCATGAGTAATGAGAAGGAATAGGACTGTATTCATTTTTCTAATGTTGCTTTGCAGATATCAGAAATGACATCCAGGTATGATGTGAACAGTGCATTCATGGGTTCTGAAATAAAATATGGAACAATTATAAATTCCTGATGGCCCAACTTTAGAATCAAATATTAAAATAGTCTATTATCCTTCATCTCTTTGACAGTGGACACTTTTACCCTATATTTCACTGTGTTTTGCAGATTTTGCCTTGCAAAAGAAAAGAAAAGATCTGAAGTTAAATCCGTTAAAGTGAAAACATTCCTCTACTATTTGAAGTGTCAATGTGAGACTTAATACATGATTTTATTTAGAACCAGCACAATGACAGATGTCTCACCTATTCCTGTTTCCTCTTTGTTGATTATGCATAGTTTTCTATTTTCTTCAAATTTCTATGCTGACACCTTCAGGCTTACAATACTCTGTTTTGAAGTTTATTATTATTATTGTACTGAAGCTTAAACCAATATGTAGGACACTCTAAAGTGTTAGGAGCCTTTATGTGATAATGGAAAACAAGTCAGTAATGCTAATATTCTTGCATTTGAAGAAGCCTATGATTACAAATGCATAAAAACCTGGCACTTAGTGTAAGAGTGAAATAAGGATGAAAGCTTTTCACTGTTGGTTGTCAAAACATTTTTTAAATTCTCAAGCCTGGAAAATTAGCTTACTGTCATCACAGCAGTCTTTTGCCATAAGAGCCATTATTTTAATTTCCTACTGCAATTCCTGTTGAGAAATCAAGCTCTGCGGCCTCTTGTTTTACTTAAACCAAACGTGATTATGGATATGGTATATCTCCATGTGACAGCAAGAACTAATGTCGGAAATGGGAAATGAGATAGCGTGTTTCTACGGACAATTATCCTGCCCTGTGTCAAAAAACATAAGCAGTATCATTTATTTCTTTCTAATGATTTTATTTTGCTATGCTCTCTTCTATGGATTAGTCTAAGACATAGATGATTGTTTAGAAAAGAAAAAGCATGAGATTGATTTTCAATGTCTCATCTTGAAGTAGTTCTAAGAATTAGGAAAATCATGTCAAACTTCTGTGCTCACCAACCCACAATGACTCTGCTTTGTGAGTAGTTTTACATTAAACCACTGTAATATTGTCTCTTAGGTCATTGATATTTATTAAAAATATTGATATGTGAGGAAAGAAGAAAAATATTCTTTAAAATATGATAAATATAAAGATGGAAGGAGTAAAATATTAAAGCCAAGTCATCCAATCTTACAAGTTTGGAAGCTGTATGGAAACACATTTTTTATAGGACACCTTTTGACAATTAACAGTGCTTTCTAAGTCCCTGAGTACAAGTATCTTAGTCAATAGGACTGTGACTTAAACTGGTTGCAGTATTTTCTTAGCAGAAAAATTACTCTAATGATACTTTCAGAGAAGTATTTAAAGAAATATTCAAATGTTGTATAACTAAAAGAATAGTCTACAATTCCGTGTCAAGTTGAGATCTTTACTTACTTTTTCTGGATTCAAAAGCTGCTACAATATTGTAAAGTAATTAACCTCCAATTAAAATTTAAAAATGTATTTTAAAAACAAAAAACAAAAGCTGCTTCAGCAAACAGTATTGAAACCAGACCAGTGGTCCACATGGACATTTTGTTCAGACATATATGCTGATTTTTGCTTGACACAGCAAGCCACTGCTTTTTATGTCAGTGTTGTTTTACAATGACGTATAGGTGAGTGATAGACATGTCTATTCCCTTAAGCTTCCCCATTTTCTTTTTCACTTTGTAAGGAACTCTGGCAGAATATGCATAAGGTGCTTTGTTCCTTTAATCAGCCATATTCTTGGTCTTTGACTGTGGACGGGAATCAAGTATAGGCCAAAACGTATGTCTCATTAGAGACCCTAGGTTACGTAGGCCCATACAAACGTAATATTATATTTTAATTCTGAAACCAAGGTCATTATGGGTGGTCTTTTAAGCTTCCAATTAATGATTTCCAGTGTTGATAAGAAAAGAATAGACTTTGCTAGCCAACTTCTTTTTAACCTTTTTCATACTGATACTGCTGCTTTTGAATAAGTTGCATGCAT
This sequence comes from Oryx dammah, assembly GCF_014754425.2. Lineage (NCBI taxonomy): Eukaryota > Metazoa > Chordata > Mammalia > Artiodactyla > Bovidae > Oryx > Oryx dammah. The sequence goes on from NW_024070185.1 coordinate 34,073,315, forward strand.
TCCCTGTTTCTCCAGATAAATGAGAGAAAAATACTTTCTTTTATTAAGAGGATATGGATTTATGTGATCATACTCTCTGGCATTCTTAATAATAAATGTCCTTTCTTTCTAATCATCCCTAGAAAGTTTAAAAATCAATTATTCTAAAAATATATTATTTTGGTAAACATTTCTATCTTCTAATTGGCATATAGTTGACAATTTCAAACCATAATTATTTTAAATGAACTTAAAAACATTTGGGTTATATGAGTTTATATTAATCAAAATTTAAAAAATATGTTTCTAATTTTGAAAGAAATAGTCACAATCTAATTTGGAAGGTCTAGTGTCCATTATCCAATTATAACTCTAATTATTTGCCACTATCTTTAAAACAATTCCAAAATCAATTTCCAGTCCTGAATACTTAAGTACTAAATTAGTCAACAGAGGGGTATATTTTAAATATAGTAACTAACATAATTAATGCTTCTCAAGGAAGCACTTTTAAATAATTTATATTTTACTATTGGGACATTCTAATCTTTCCAGAGAGACAAAAATAATTACTTCTATTTTATGAAAAAAAGTTGAAAGACTCTGTCAAACTAGGTAGTAATTTATAATGGTACCTAAATATCTACTGTGCATCTCAAATTCCAGGTCAGTTCTTACATAATGTTGCTGATATTTTTACCATAGTTCATTGAGTTTTTCCAGTGGGGAAATCAAACTCTCCTGTCTCTTATTTAATATAAACCAAATATGAGTATAGAAACAATATGACAGCAGTGACTGTCAGAAATAAAATTGGGTTCCTTAGACACTTATCCTACTGTATTTCAGAAAGAAAAATATACTTGTTTTTTATGATTTACTTTTGTGTAGGTTTTTGTAAGACACAAATTACTGTTTAGGATAGAACATGGTGATTGTATGATGTTCAGTTCAGTCACTCAGTCGTGTCTGACTCTTTGCAACCCCATGGACTGCAAGACACCAGGCTTCCCTGTCCATCACCAACTCCCAGAGCTTGCTCAAACTCATGTCCATCAAGTCAGTGATGCCACCCAACCATCTCATCCTCTGTTGTCCCCTTCTCCTCCTGCATTCAAACTTTCCCAGCGTCAGGGTCTTTTCAAATGAGTCAGCTCTTCGCATCAGGTGGCCAAAGTACTGGAGTTTCAGTTTCAGCATCAATCCTTCCAGTGAATATTCAGGACAGATTTCCTTTAGGATGGACTGGTTGGATCTCCTTGCAGTCCAAGAGACTCTCAAGAGTCTTCTTCAACACCACAGTTCAAAAGCATCAATTCTTCGGCACTCAGCTTTCTTTATAGTCCAACTCTCACATCCATATATGAGTACTGGAGAAACAGTAGCTTTGACGGACTTTTGTTGGCAAAGTAATGTCTTGGCTTTTTAATATGCTGTCTAAGTTGGTCATAGCTTTTCTTCCAAGAAGCAAGCAAGCATCTTTTAATTTCATGGCTGCAGTCACTGTCCACAGTGATTTTGGAGCCCAAGAAAATAAAGTCTGTCACTGTTTCCATTGTTTCCCCATATATTTGTCATGAAGTGATGGGACTAGATGCCATGATCTTGGTTTTATGAATGTTTATTTTTAAGCCAACTTTTTCACTCTTCACTTTCACTTTCATCAAGAGGCTGTTTAGTTCCTCTTCACTTTCTGCCATAAGGGTGCTATCATCTGCATATCTGAGATTATTGATACATCTCCCAGAAATCTTGATTCCAGCATGTGCTTCATCCAGTCCAACATTTCACACGATGTACTCTGCATAGAAGTTAAATAAGCAGAGTGACAATATACAGCCTTGACGTACTCCTTTCCCAATTTAGAACCAGTCTTTTCCATGTCCATTTCTAACTGTTGCTTCTTGACCTGCATACATTTTGTATGATATAGCTCTATTTTGTATTCCACTAAAAAATTCTCTCAATCCAAAGATTCCACTGACTATAAGATACCACCCTAGTTCAGACTTGTTAACATGTGCGAAAACTTTGCATTTTAAAATCAATGAAATGCAATGTTATAAAGCCTGCTTTATAACAATTTTGTCGTGTATTTCATCTAGTCTTATTCTTAGTGGGTGGGTTTGATTCATATGCATATTGAGTCTTTGAGATGTTTTGTGAATATTTTGGTATCCCTATAGCATTGAATTTTTTTTTTCGACAGCAGATTCCATAAGCTAACAAAAAACAATCAAAAAAGATTTTTAATGTCTTGTTTCGTGGCTTCATTTCTCCAGAAAGTTAATAGATTTGCTATTACAGATTTGGCTCTGAATGAGTAAAGTACTTCATGAACATGCTTTTCTAGTTAATTCCAAATATTCTTAAGTTCTTGCTATTGGAATGAATAATGACTAAATTATATGTCAATGGAATTTAGACTTTGACTTGGTTTTATAAAACAACCCTAATGTTTTTCAAATTTGGAAAATGAAAAGCAGAGTCCTGTGAAATAAAGATACTGAACTCAAAATCTCTACTATGTTAGGTGCACAGGCTCACTTTTAGTCAGAAACATGGTTCTGAAGTGTCCTTGAATTCCTAAATAAGACAATTGAGCAATTTCTTTTACAGTCTTGTAGCTATCATCCTTCAGTTTCTTCATGTGTTGGCATATCCTGTAATGTGAAAAAAGGGATCTAAATAATGGACTATTTCATCAATCATTTTTAATTTTAAATATTTTTTCAACATCTTTTAGATTGCATCTTATTCTTGAAATGGAAGGTCAGTAACTCACACAGTCAAAAAGTATGATTGTTCTGTCCTTGAAGTACTAGTCTGTATTGAGTTATTTTCTCTTACCTAGTTCACACTTTATGAGGTCAACCAAAAAACAGCTCCTTTTATTTTTCCTCAAAGTTCCAAAGATATTAAATACATTCAGACTTCCTTACCTAATATCCAGGTATAATAAATAGTCTGGGAGCACAGATTAAAACACTTGCATGAATTTTCATTTCTTATATGTTTTAGCCCCAAATTATTTTGGAGAGGGAAATGGCAGCCCACTCCAGTGTTCTTGCCTGGAGAATCCCAGGGATGGGAGACCCTTGTGGGCTTCCGTCTATGGGGTTGCACAGAGTCAGACATGACTGAAGCGACTTAGCAGCAGCAGCAGCAGCAGCAGCAAAGTTATTTTAATACAGAGTAACCTCTGTATCTCTCAAGGGGCACTGTGGGGAGGCAGCAGGCAGAATGTGCGAGCTCTAAACAGAAATCAGAAAATTTGGTTCTAGTCTTGGAGATTCTATTTATTATTGATGTCCAGCACACAAAAATCACTCAGTAGATATTACTATGGTGCAGAGACTAATTAGTTACTAATATAACCAATGGGTACCATAAACTCTGCCCTTGTATTGCTTATAGTGTCGTTGAGAAGGTAGACCATTATGAGATAAAGTGATTGGCTCTGAACAGGAAATATGAATGCATTTATCATTGAAGACATTGCAGAAGATGATGGGGAAGAGCATTAGAGTTTACTGAATGAATCCCAAGAAGCTCACAGGTTATAATCAGCTTTTGACTAATTAGAAAAAAGAAGGCACGCTGAATAAGCTGCTTTACTCAAAGCTATTCATTTAATATATGTAGAGAAGTTAGAATTTGGCTGTGGTAAAATCTGAATTTCAAGCAGTTTAGATGATTAAATTATTAACTTTCCAATGCCTACTTCTCTAGTGATGGCTTAATTGACCTGGATGTTATTTCATGTGCTATTTTGTCCTCTTCAATGTTGCCTACTTACTTTTAGCTAAACTTAAGTATATTGAGTCATCTAAATTATGATATCTCAGAAATTTTTAAAAACTCATTGACTTTATCAGCATTTATCACTCCATTTTTCCAATCCCTCCTGTTGCTTGTCCCATCCACTATTGTTACATGCTATAGTATAATGAAAAGTTATTGCAAAGCTAATGAAATTCAAGATAGCTGTTACTATGTCAAACCTACTTTACAGATTTGGGTTCCATACAATTTCAAGACAGGAAAAAAAAAACTACAAAATACATGTGTTCAGTTCAGTTCAGTCTGAGTCTTTGCAACCCCATGGACCATAAAATGCCAGGCTTCCCTCTCCATCACCAACTCCCAGAGTTTATCCAAACTCATGTCCGTTGAGTCAGTGATGCCACCCAACCATCTCATTCTCTGTCGTCCCCTTCTCCTCCTGCCCTCAATCTTTCCCAGCATCAGTATTGGAGTTTCAGCTTCAACGTCAATCCTTCCAGTGAACACCCAGGACTGATTTCCTTTAGGATGGACTGGTTGAATCTCCTTTCAGTCCAAGGGACTCTCAAGAGTCTTCTCCAACACCACAGTTCAAAAGCATCAATTCTTTGGTTCTCACCTTTCTTTATAGACCAACTCTCACATCCATAGATGCTGCTGCTGCTGCTAAGTCACTTCAGTCGTGTCCAATTCCATGCGACCCCATAGAAGGCAGCCCACCAGGCTTCCCCATCCCTGGGATTCTCCAGGCAAGAACACTGGAGTGGGTTGCCATTTCCTTCTCCAATGAAAGTGAAAAGTAAAAATGAAGCTGCTCAGTTGTGTCCAACTCTTAGTGACGCTATGAACTGCAGCCTACCAGGCTCCTCCATCCATGGGATTTTCCAGGCAAGAGCACTGGAGTGGGGTGCCATCACCATCTCCACATCCATACATGACTACTGGAAAAACCATAGCTTTGACTAGATGGACCTTTGTTGGGAAAGTAATGTTTCTGCTTTTTAATATGCTGTCTAGGTTGGTCATAACTTTTCTTCCAAGGAAAGAAAAGTGAAAATGAAGTCACACAGTCATGTCCAACTCTTTGCAACTCCATGGATTGTAGCCTACCAGGCTCCTCCATCCATGGGATTTTCCAGGCAAGAGTCCTGGAATCGGTTGCCATTTCCTTCTCCAAGGAGCAAGTGTCTTTTAATTTCATGGCTGCAGTCACCATCTGCAGTGATTTTGGAGCCCAAAAAAATAAAGTCTGACACTGTTTCCCCATCTATTTGCCATGAAGTGGTGGGACTGGATGCCATAATCTTAGTTTTCTGAATGTTGAGCTTTAAGCCAACTTTTTCACTCTCCTCTTTCACTTTCATCAAGAGGCTCTTTAGTTCTTCCTCACTTTCTGCCATAAGGGTGGTATCATCTGCATATTTGAGGTTATTGATATTTCTCCCAGCAATCTTGATTCCAGCTTATGCTTCCTCCAGGCCAGTGTTTCTCATGATGTACTCTGCATATAAGTTAAATAAGCAGAGTGACAATATACAGCCTTGATGTACTCCTTTTCATATTTGGAACTAGTCTGTTGTTCCATGTCCAGTTCTAACTGTAGCTTCCTGGCCTGCATACAGATTTCTCAAGAGGCAGGTCAGTTGGTCTGGTATTTCCATTTATTTTATTAATATGTAGTGTAAAAAATACAGTCATAGCTAATCTTATTTTTGAAGGGTAATTTACATAGTGAAGTTTTCAATGAAACACACCATTTTAAAGTAAAATTCAGTGGCTTTTTAATATATTCACAGAATTGTGCAAGTTTACCACTATCTAAATCCAGAACATTTCCATCACTCAAAAAAGAAATGTGTTTATTCACAGCTGAACTTTCTGAGTAGATTCTATGATTAACCTTTGTACTGAATATTTTATGTATAATGCTTTATTTAATACTGACAACAGTCCAAAGACATGGGTAAGTAGAAGTTTCTGATTTTATAAATGAGGAAAATGAAATTAAGATTGATTAACTTATACTAATATCAGAAATGCTTAAATATTATCCCTATCTTGCAGACTTCTTGAGTTCAGTAACACTCTAGTTCTCCTTCCTGAAGATGAAGTTGACCTAGAGTCATTACCTTTCATATAGACAGAGAATTATGGGAAGCATATCTTCTTTTCCCCATCTTTGTGCTTAAACAGTATATAGCTTGTATTTTCTAGAGGATCTGGACTTCTAAATATTTTTTTCCTATTGTCTGGTCATAAATTAGAAGAAATGTACTTGAAGAATACATGTATGGAAATACATATATCTTATGTATTTTAGAATGATTTCTATTAGAACCATACTCATTTCCTATATCACAGATGGAAATTCCAATTACTTTTTCCTTTGGAACTTTTGGTGTTAGGTAGAGATGAAATTGCCCTGCTTAGTGCAATGCACTTTGGTAGGTATAAAGTTCATTTTGTGAATTGTCATGAGGAATTCATCTTATAAAGCACTATTTCCATGGAAAAAGATGACTGCTCAGGACTATAGGCTTATAAATAGTCTCTTATTATTATTATTATTTGTCATTTGATATATTTTAGTTGAATAAGTAAATTAATAAATGGTTTAATATATAAATTATAGTTTAGGAATTGTCTATACTGCCTTAAAGAAATATATCCTAAAGTATTGCAAACATATTTTGACATATTGAAGTATATTTGGTTGTACCTTGTGAAGAATTTATACCTTTGGAAAGAAGTAGATTTTATTTGTACTCTTCAAAAGATTACACCTACATGATAAGTTATTATATTTAAGTGCCAAATTTATAAACATTTCCACAAAGTTATCCCATGAAGCTTAACTAAAGCTACCACAATACTTCCTTTTTTCCTTCACAGGAAATGCTTGTTTGTTTTTCCTGTGGTGCCAAATGCTTAACTCATAATAATTGTTGCAAGACTAAGCAGTCATTTTCTACTAGTACATTCAGTTATAAAGCATTAGATCACTTGTTTCTACCTACAAAGCAAGATGAGCACTTAATTTCCTCTGGGTGTTTTGTAAAGAGATATTCTGGAAAGTTCTCATGGTACTCTAGATGATCAGTTATAATATGTCTCTTAGTGTTACTAGATTTCTCTCCAGGCTCTTCCTTGCCCAAGTTTGATAGGAAGCTGTAGTTATAGTGATATAATGAATAAACTACACTCTAAAGGTTTAATATTGAGAACAGTTTGCCATTTCTTCAGCAGCTGCTGTTACAAAAAAATACATCATTGGAACACCTAGTAATCATACTTGTAAGTTATTACTTTTATGTAAATTCAAAATTTGAAAGACTGAAAATTCAATCCTAATGCTCTCTTTAAGCCACAGTGAAGATGAACATTTCCATTTGGGAGAAGAATTTAAACATAAAATGAGTGTAATATGTACACATGAGTGTATAAAGTTTAGTTTTTAGAAAGTGTAACATTTAGCTAACTATTATGTATATTGCATTATGTTTAGTTTCTAAAAAGAAATAACTTCAAAACATTTTGGGGAGAAAAAACAATGTTTATATTTTGCTGACTGGCTTGTTTTTTACTTAAAAATATTTCTCCCAGTAACTTTAAAATAGGCTTTTAGAAAATTACTTCAATGGTCTGCAAATAATATTACTGAGGACTTAGTTAAGTTTGAGTCTTTTGAGAGACAGAAGACCAACATCTTATTCTCCCCTAAAAATGGGAACTGCTTTAAGATTTTTATGTGTTAATTTAGTTAGTATGTTATTAAAACCCATTTTACAGATGGATAAACTTATGCATAGAAAGGTCATTTAAACTGCAAAGACTCAATTTCAAGTTTGAATCCAGGATCTCCTAGATTGAAATCACATTTTCAAAGGAATGGTTGCCACAGAGTTGTGTGTTTTTGTATTGTTTATTACAAATGAAAATATTGCATTTTGTTTGTATCCCAAACAAAACACAAGGAATAGGCTAAAAAGTTTTTTGAAGAGCTGTGATTGATCCCTTCAACATCAATATATAGATGTTGAATATGGGACTTGCATGCTTAATAAACTTAACCTCAATTCTCTAACCAGCAAGAAACTCTTCATGTGCCTAAAATGAGAGCCAAGGTCTATCCTCAGAAAGGGACAGGGATGTGGAGCCAAGCACAGAACTGTCTGATCTGAAATAGATTTACTTTCCATTTCATAGCACTGAGGCAACCAGTAGTTTAATTACTACATAAAGATTAAGCTCCAGACTATGGAGTTCCTTTCAGTGGCCATCAAAGTGACTGCAAAAGAGAAGAAATTTGGGTTGTTCTGTTGACAACTTCTAAGATACTATTGGAAACAAGACTGCCATATGGTATAGTACTGATGATGGATTATTATGTGCTATCTTTAAACAGAATTACCACATATATCTAAAACTGAAAATAAGTCTACAGTAGTTTTTATACAAGTTATACAATTAGTCCTTTTAATATTAGACTTCTCATTTGTCATTATGAGATTTAACCATTTTTTCAGCTGTTACTAAGTACTACCAATGTGTTAAACCCTTTCTGAACGCCTATAAATTTAGAGTTGAATCATTTGTTTTTATTTTTAATTGTTTTCCAGTGATCCTAACAATTGATTTCTATGTATTATGTTGAGTCAAGTTCTCCACACTATTTCAAATTATGACTCTAGTTTAAATCTGTGCATCTTCATGACATTGTCCTTGTGTTTTTAGTCCCAGAAAGTTGAGACTCTTATTGAGATTTTCTATGCATGCTCAAATTTCTGAGTGCTTAAGCTATTATGTTCTAAGCATGTTTTGCTGAACTAAACAAAGGTGAGCATACTACCACCTGAGGAATAAATTTTGTTGATAGAGATTTATTGTAACATTGTTGCTGTTCAGTCACTCAGTTCTGGACAACTCTTTGCTACCCCATGGACTATAGCTTGCCAGGCTTCCCTGTCCTTCACCATCTCCTTGAGCTTGCTCAAACTCATGTCCATTGAGTCAGTGATGCCATCCAATGATCTCATGCCACACCCATTTCTTACATGAAAACATCTATGGATATTTTCACAATGTAGGGCAGTATTGAGTAGTTGTGACTCATAAAACATGAAATAGTTATTATATAGACATTTCTAGAAAAGTTTGCTCTCCTCTGAGCTAAATGATCAAGTATTATGTCCAAGTGGTGCTACTTGAAGAAAAATTAATATCAGTATCTAAAAATACCTGTAAATTCAGCCATGCTGTTAATGTAAAATAATATGTGAATATGTTATAACTCCGGTTTAGTGATAGATGAATATATGATAAGCAAAATTAAGTTTACTCATGGATTTCGATTTTGCCTGAACATTGGTCTATTTACATTATATATCTCTGTATTTTCCTTAGTATATTCTCTCACAATATAGCAGAGATACAATTTGGATTAACTTATTATTTTATTGAAAACATACTTTGGAATTCCAAGTCGAGTAACTGACATTATAATAGGCACTGTTGAAATAAATATGAAAAGAATGTGTTTTTTATATTTCAGAAAGGCTAGTTAAACATGGAAAAAGCATTGCTGATGTAATCACTGATTTTTTTTTACCCAAGCATCATAACACCTAAAATAAAACACTGTAGAGTATTGTGGTTTAGAAGGATTTTACATATGTTGTATCACTTGGTACTTAGACCTTAGGAGATAGTTAAGGAGCTTATTATTATCTTATGTTTTGAAAATAGAGAATTAGGGATTTAAGAAACTCATCCAAAGTCACATGGCCATTAAGTGATCAAATGTAATCTTGACCCCACTTCTCTAAAATGACTGTAGATTAGGATAGCCCCAGTGTTGACACATTGCTGAGGGCTCCTTTATAACACTGTGTGTGTGTGTGTGTGTGTGTCTGTGTGTGTCTGTGTGTGTACTCAGTAGTGCCTGACTCTTTGCAACCCCATGGACTGACTATAGCCCACCAGGCTCCTCTTTCCATGGTGTTTCCCAGGCAATTATCCTGGAGTGGGTTACCATTTCCTATTCTTGGGGATCTTCCCAAACCAAGGATCTAACCAGCATCTCTTGCATCTCCTGTATTGGTAGGCAAATTCTTTACTAGTGCCACCCTTATCTCCCACGTTAAATGATTTATATGTATATTTATATTTGAAGTCCCCATAAAACTTTATGCTTTTATTAGAGTGTGCTATATAAAAATCAATTTCCTGATAAGAATTATCTCCCTAAGCAGTTTGTCTAGGCTTTGAGAAACAAGTGTTTCAAAAGCATTATATATCACACCTTACACAGACCTTATATACCATAAGAAGTTCTTTTCAAACAGCAGTAAGTTGAAAATCTTAAATGTGTCTATGACATTCCTTGTGGGCATTGAGGACAGCTAAGAAATACAAGATTGGACACCTGCCTGTAAGACTTCTAATCCAGTTCAGTTCAGTTTAGTCGCTCAGTCGTGTCTGACTCTTTACAACTCCATGGACCGCAACACACCAGGCCCCCTGTCCTCCACAAACTCCCAGAGTCCACCAAAACCCATCTCCATTGAGTCGGTGATGCCATCCAACCATCTCATCCTTTGTCGTCCCCTTCTCTTCCTGCCCTCAATCTTTCCCAGCATCAGGATCTTTTCAAATGAGTCAGCTCTTCACATCAGGTGGCCAAAGTATTTGAGTTTCAGTTTCAACATCAGTCCTTCCAGTGAACACCCAGGACTGATCTCCTTTAGAATGGACTGGTTGGATCTCCTTGCAGTCCAAGGGACTCTCAAGAGTCTTCTTCAACACCACAGTTCAAAAGCATCAGTTCTTCAGTGCTCAGCTTTCTTTATATTCCAACTCTCACATCCATACATGACCACTGGAGAAACCATAGCCTTGACTAGACAGACCTTTGTTGGCAAAGTAATGTCTCTGCTTTTTAATATGCTATCTAGGGTGGTCATAACTTTCCTTCCAAGGAGTAAGCATATTTTAATTTCATGACTGTAGTCACCATCTGCAGTGATTTTGGAACCCAGAAAAATAAATTCAGCCACAGTTTTCCACTGTTTCCCCATCTATTTGCCATGGAGTGAAGGGACCAGATGCCATGATCTTAGTTTTCTGAATGTTGAGCTTTAAGCCAACTTTGTCACTCTCTTCTTTCACTTTCATCAAGAGTCTTTTTAGCTCCTCTTCACTTTCTGCCATAAGGGTGGTGTCATCTGCATATCTGGGGTTATTGATATTTCTCCCGGCAATCTTGATTCCAGCTTGTGCTTCCTCCAGCCCAGTGTTTCTCATAATTGTACTCTGCATATAAGTTAAATAAGCAGGAACAATATACAACCTTGACATACTCCTTTTCCTATTTGGAACCAGTCTGTTGTTCCATGTCCAGTTCTAACTGTTGCTTCCTAACCTGCATACAGATTTCTCAAAAGTCAGGTAAAGACCAAGTTTTATCTGATGTAAAAAGTCAAACTTTTATTATAAGATGACATATATGAGTGGGTTAGATGAAAAGTTATTATTATAAGGAATCAGAAGAGAACACTTTCTGGGGACTAAGAATTTCAGGGGAAACTTTAAGGATAGTATAGCATTTACATGATGCAAAGATTGTCATAGGAAAAAGGCAAAAAAAGGAGGGAAAATATATTTTAGATGTGAAATGTGTTTGTATAGGTTCAAAGTTTTAAAAGAGAATGACAAACTGGGAAGAGCAAATGATTTCTAATGTTTAAATCCAAGAATCTTCATATATTGTTGTTTTCCATATAGAGGGGAACTAAATTAGTTTAATTTTGAGTAATCACTTATATGAACAAATATTGAAAATTATGGACCTAACAGAAGCAGAAGATATTAAGAATAGGTGGCAAGAATACACGGAAGAATTGTACAAAAAAGATCTTCATGACCCAGATAATCATGATGATGTGATCACTAATCTAGAGCTAGACATCTTGGAATGTGAAGTCAAGTGGGCCTTAGAAAGCATCACTATGAACAAAGCTAGTGGAGGTGATGGAATTCCAGTTGAGCTGTTTCAAATCCTGAAAGATGATGCTGTGAAAGTGCTGCACTCAATATGCCAGCAAATTTGGAAAACTCAGCAGTGGCCACAGCACTGGAAAAGGTCAGTTTTCATTCCAGTTCCAAAGAAAGGCAATGCCAAAGAATGCTCAAACTACCGCACAATTGCACTCATCTCACGTGCTAGTAAAGTAATGCTCAAAATTTTCCAAGCCAGGCTTCAGCAATACGTGAACCGTGAACTCCCTGATGTTCAAACTTGTTTTAGAAAAGGCAGAGGAACCAGAGATCAAATTGCCAACATCCACTGGATCATGGAAAAAGCAAGAAAGTTCCAGAAAAACATCTATTTCTGCTTTCTTGACTATGCCAAAGCGTTTGACTGTGTGGATCACAATAAACTGTGGAAAATTCTGAGAGAGATGGGAATACTAGACCACCTGACCTGCCTCTTGAGAAATCTGTATGCAGGTCAGGAAGCAACAGTGAGAACTTCAACGCTTCTTGAATTTTTTTGGTTATTAAATTAACACAAATTTGATTAAGAAGAGAAAAATCAACAACACAGATTTAATTTGAATGCATGGAGGTCTCATAGAAACAAGACCTAAAATATAAGCAAAGCAGGAAGCTTTTATACTTTTTAGACAGAGAAACAAATTTGTGATGAACTGACAAGACAAATTAAGCTTGGGTGCATAATTAGTGCAGAATCCAGAGTTTGGGTTTGGGCTAGTAAATCAGTAAAGATATAACAAGATTTCTTTAAACAACCTTCTCTGCCCTGAATTCCTTATCTCTGGTGACAAGAATGTCTCTAGACCTCTTGATACAGGTAGGGTGTGTTTTCAATTAGAGATTTATTTCCTGCTCTCAGAGAGACGGAGAGGAGGGTCAGAACATCCTTCTTGCACCAGCTGTTTCTCAAGTAACTTTAATTGAAAATAATCAATATGCCAGTTTGACAAATTTGGGGGCAGCCTGCCCTAAGTCCTGACACATCCCTAATTAAGGAACAAAAGCCTCTGTAAATAAATAGTGTTATGATCACTTTTAAAAACTGTTTATAATGTGTAGGATAGTAGATTTCATCTATCATTATGTACTGAGATAGGCAAAGCCCTTTACTATGACTAGTCTATTATTTATATGTAAAACATGTTTCCTCAGTGGTTTCACACAGATGAATGTAAGTCTTTTGCAAGGGGAGGGCTAGGAGTATAAGCAGTTTAAGCTTGTCACCCTTTCCATTCCCAGTTCTTCCTGTTTTTCTTATACATCCCTAATTTCTCCATTCTTCTCCTTTGTGTCACGATCAAATGAAAGAGTGGCGTTGACAAGAGGTTTGATTACCAATGCCTCACTATTGCATCTAACACTGCGGAAGCAGTGTTAACATTCAAATTTAGTCTAGTAAAGGAGATGTAGCATTTTGTCCTCTAGTAAAATTGTCATTATTTCTATTTCTAGTTTGGATTTTCCTACTCCTGCCTCATTTTCCTTTACTGGGAACTGTTTTGCACCTCTGTGCTACCAGCTCTAGTGGTGATGATTTGAAACAAATTTCCTTTAGAGGATGTGCTGCCAGGCAGTTGCAGAAAGCTTCCTTAACTTACCATTTACGTGTATGCTGTTTCCTTTGCTTTTTGGTTTTACTTAGATCATTAATGGTGTTTTCTCCTTCTCTGTTTGTGTTTGGTGTCTCCACAGTACTGCTCTCTTCTGTCACACAATTCCCTGTTTGTTCTGCCCACACCTTTGGCAGTGTCATCTGTCAGAATGGAGTTGTGCACAGCAAGCAAGAGAAGAAATTGGGGATTGAATTACCTTGCATGTTCTGAAATTTATTCATATACTCCCCTAGAGTTATTCCTAGCAAATGACTAAGTGTGTGCTATCCATCTAGGGGTCATTGTAAACATGACCTTTTAGCAGTTGGTTCAGAATGACTGCATTTGCCAAGTACACATCATGAAAGTGAGAAAAACCAATGTTAAGTCACAAAATGATTAAGACAGACACAAAAATTTACAGCTAGAAAGATCTTTGCATTTCACAGATAATGCAGTTGAGGCAAGAGAGAGATTGCTTGGTGGCAAGGCACTGTATTTAATCCAAATTGCATAATTAGTAGCAAGGCTAGAATTAAAATTCTAATCTTCAGTCTCAATGTATACACTCAAGCATGTGGCAATGTTGTGGCATTGTAGAAAAGAGTGATTCTGGAGTGTCTCCCACCTGGATGCTCTGAAAAAAAGAGAAAGAAAAAGCCCGAGAGGGTGGCCTCAGGGTTTCATTCCTGCCAATGCACATTTGGATTCCAGAGGAGTATTACCATGTATTACCATTTCTTTTAGGGCAGTCCCTCTGTACCAGGCCAAGAGTGAATTCGCCATCTGGATGAGTAAAGCCATCAGACTAGCTGCAATGGCATGTCTACTTAGATCAGATTAATCCATATCAGATAGTCAGACACAGCCTAAAGCTGGAAACCAGTAGAAGCTTGCCAGCACCATTTTTCCTTTCCAGAACTGGCACTGGAAATTGGCTTGGAGGGAACACGGGAAAGCCCAGGAGCAAGGGACAAAGATCTGAAAATTATCTGCACACAGTTATTTAAATTTCAACAACAACAACAAAAATCTCCACTCACATTGGTGATTGGAAATAGATTTAAGCTGGATAATATTCAAGCAGAACAAGTTTAGAAAAAAGCAGCCAGATGGCAAGAAGTCTGGAAATCGTGTCTTATATTTAATGTTGTTCAAAGGAGAAGTATAGAAGAAAATACTGAAACTATCTCTAAAATATTTCCAGACGTATCAACTGGAAAAGGGTATTTTACAGGAAAAAAAAAAAAAAAAACAAACAATGGATTAAAAATTCCTAAGAGACAAATATTAATAAAGTAACTGAAAGCAAATTATAGAAATTAGAGCTGTTACACAGATTATTTCATGAAGTAGTTAAATAATGATTAACTCATAATCTAAAAAGTTAATTAGAGCATAAATGATGAATCTCTTGATCAGGACTTTTAGTGATGACAGCAATAAGTAGAAGACTGGACAGTGTTACATGGAGAGATTCTTTCTAAATCTAAACTTCTATGACTTTACATAATGATCACTATATGATTGTATTTAGACTGATTCTTCATGTTTAGTACTCTGGAGTCATTCAGTAAGGGGTTTCCTGATATTCTTCAGGGTTCATTGAATTTTCCATCCCAAGGTATTTCTCTGTGGATAATTCATTCCCATAAAAAATCGAGAACTCAAAGTATGTCAAGTACTGCGTGTAAGGGATAAAGGAGTTACAAAATGTACGAGATTTTGATTCTCTCCACAAGTTTCTTGGACTCTATATTGATTCTCAGATTGTAATGCATTTTACTTTCAGGTACAGACATTGGGATTAGATTTGTAGAAGAAAGGGAAAGAAAGCTGTTGTCTGGTTAGATGTAGTATGTGCAAGGCTGTATGGCTAGACAATGAGAGAACTGTTGATGCTGCAACACCTATCCTACAAATTGACTGGCGATCTTGATCTTTCAAATTGACCTTTTTAGGGCAAAACTGACTTGAACCTGTACCAGATTTATGTACCTTCCAGGAAGAAATGGAAAGAGAACCTATAGGCCTAACTTCATTACATAAGTTTCCTCAGAGTTCTTACCACAGTCCAGGCTGCTTTCCAAAGCCCACAAGAGGCAGTTGGTGGAAAGGGTTGAGTCCACATGAGTGGGTGCAGCCACGTTGACACAGGCAATGCTCATAAGTCACCACCTCCGAGAGTCGTGGACGGGCCAACTCAAGGGCCAAGCTTTTTAACAACAAACATCACGCAGGAAAGACAAGCCTTGTATTTCCCAGCAGGTTTTTGTGTAACTTTTGTCTCGTAGATCTTCCGGATCTATATGTTCTTTCAGAGTCCTCCACTACAGATGCAGTTTGCCAATTAGTGAACAACAACTGAATCTACTAATACTGTTCCCTGCTGATGCATTTTCAAATAAACAGAGCTGAAGAAGTTACACCTAGAAACATCTTCCCATGGAAAAAAGGTGTAGCCTGCTGTTAATCCTTTCTCCCCAGGTGGTCTGTGGGCAGAAGAGGGTTATGATGAGTACTGTGGTTCAAGAAATTCGCTTGTCACAGATGCATGGGGATGTAGTGGCTGTGAAACTGGGGGTGGAAGAGACAGAGGTGGGGGCAGTGCGTGACGTATAATAGACACTTAGATATGCACTCAAGAAATGAGAGGGCCTCTTATATTGGTTTAAATGAAAAATAATGAGTATACGATGAAGATGCTGACAAAGAAAATGGGAAGAGATTATAGATCAGAGAACTCTTAATATAGATCAGAGAACTCTTATGGAGGCCAGAATTGAACCCTTTGTCAGGAGCCAGTAATACATATTTCAAATTACTGGATTTTTAGTTTTATACTTAGTAACTATATCTAACTTCAGGGATGCTCTTCTTCAACAAATACATTTTCAGTAATAAAAATACATGTAAGGTATTGCAATTACTCAGAAAAGAAGCAAATCTTGTTTTGCTGTGTTTTTTCCCTTGGTAGAAATGAAAGTATATTATTGATACACTAGAAATATTAATTTTATTTCCATATCAATATTTGCATCAATGGCTTATTGCTTCATTAAATCCACTGAATATATATCTAGAGAATGAATTTACACACTTGGGGTTTATTCAGTTTGTTTGTTTTTTTTTTTCTCTCTTATTTATGGAAAGGAATGAAAGTGAAACTTGAATTGTTTGACTATATAAAGTTTCTCCAAAGTCCTGGGAAAAGAGAAGTATTCCATACAGTGGTTAAGGGAAGCAGTGCTCCCATGTTATTGGAGGTCTTAAATGGTGGATATATTGTAACATTTCAGATGTATTCAGATTGATGCTATATATACCATGTGCGTTTTAGTCCTGCTACTCTTTTCAGAAACATTCACTGGATGCACGTGGTATACAAGGAACCCACAAGAGCCCACTCTTTAGTCTAAATCAGATCCAGTACAGAAGGATTTCTGAATAACCTCAAAGATGGACAACCTTACCTTGGCATCCATGGCTTTAGGAATGTCAGAGAAACCACCATGGAAGTCAAAGTATAGTGTGATTGTCCATTCTTTTTGTTTCTGAAAAGACCATCCAGTGCATTCATCAGAGTCTCAAAAGTTCCCACAATTTTAAAAAGCTTAAAAATTATGTTCCTCTGTCATTTTTAGAAGTTCCAGATATCCAAACTGAGCCAATAACATACTGAGGAGACAGGTACATAAAGAGAGTCTGTAATTGAGCCACATTCTTTGATTTTCTGTCTTTTTCTGGATGTAGCACTGGCTTTGGGCTTGGACTGAAAAACTGCAAGCTATTTTACATTGCTGTGAGTGTTATTGTTATCTAAACATTCTCAGGCCACCATAGGAACCTGTAGGGACAAGAAAGAAGCCAACTGGCCCGTGTTATCAAGTGCTGCAAATCAGGCTAGTGAGAAGAACCAAATACTTTCTGATACCATAATTCAGTCCAGTAAACTTAGAGCAGAGTCAGCCATTTGAATAACTGCAGTTGTGGTAGATATCTGAAACACCTATGCTAGAACCCTGAATATAAGATCTGACACAATTTGTGACAACTTATTCTAGGTAAACATTTTGTAGAATATTTATTTGATTCTTATAAAAAGGGTTGTGAATATCACAATATTTTATGTGTACATTACCCTTTAATAAGAATAATAAATTTCTCTTATTCCATTTTCTAGCTATGCTGCTTTTAAAAGCTTTCAATCCTTCAAAATTACAAAGGTATTAATGTCTATTTTAATAAAATCAGCACTTGAAAAACCTTTCATAAGGCATCTAAATTCAATAGAATGTTTCACACCTACTTTATCATAAAACCACCACAAAAATGAGTGAGTGGAATGTAAAGTAAATAGAATCTAGTTGAAAAAGTCTGGCTCTTGCCAATAGGAAACCTTTTAGTTCCTTGAGCACTATCAGTGATGTGGAAATCTGAGGCTGTGGAATACAGAGTGATGTAGCCTCTTCTCTCATAGTATTAATAGAAAGAGTTCTGGACTCAAAGTCAGAGGAACTGAACTCCAGCCAGTGTGCTGCCATTTTCCAGCTTGGGGGTTTTCATCAAATCACATGAATACTTGGTGCCTTGAGGTGTTTTGTGTGTGTGTGTGCGTGTGTTTAATTAGCTAAAGGGCATAACTTTACAGATGACACACCCAGTATTATTTCCTGGAGAATCTCATGGACAGAGGAGCCTGGTGGGCTATGGTCCATAGGGTTGCAAAAAGTTGGACATGACTGAAGCAACTTAACACACACATAGACTCTCTTGGCTGTAACCCTTCTTCAGACTGTATTTTTGATGACCTTTACAGTTTTGAGGAATATTAGTCACATGTCTTGTTAAAGGTCCCTCAGTTGGTATTTGTCTAATGCTTTTCTCATGTTAGACTAGCTTTAAGAGATTGGGGAGAAAGTAAAGCACCATTTTTATCACATGATATCAAGAGCACATTCTATCAATATCAGTTATAACTGTTGGTGTTCATCTTCATCACCTGGCTGAAGTAGTGTTTGTCAAATTTCTCCACTATAAAATCATTTCATTTTCCCTCTTTCTACTGTACTCTTTGTAAGGATGTATCACCCTGACTTAATGAGTGGAAATCTATCTTCTATTACCTCAAGAGTGGAATATATGAGCAAATTTCTTGACTTTCTTCTGCATGAATAATTTGTCTCTTTTCCTTTATTTATTTATTTAATAATTTACTCATATTAGTGTGAATGCTGCTGCTGCTGCTGCCGCTGCTAAGTCGCTTTAGTCGTGTCCGACTCTGTGCGACGCCATAGACGGCAGCCCACCAGGCTCCCCCGTCCCTGGGATTCTCCAGGCAAGAACACTGGAGTGGGTTGCCATTTCCTTCTCCAATGCATGAAAGTGAACAGTGAAAGTGAAGTTGCTCAGTCATTTCTGACTCTTAGCGACCCCATGGACTGCAGCCTGCCAGGCTCCTCCGTCCGTGGGATTTTCCAGGCAAGAATACTGGAGTGGGTTGCCATTGCCTTCTCCGATTAATGTGAATACATGGATATTTATTTTGTGGCTCAGATTATGTCAGCTGTGAAAGTTTTTTTCAGTTGGCTTCTGGGTCCCTTTGATATATTCCCATCATCGTGGATCTTTTTGAACACTTTCTTCCTCTCTGGCACTTACGCATGCTCTTGGGTCATCTTTTATATTTCCTTGCTTAGTCTTACAATCAGTAATTTCTCTAAGCAGTCCTGGTTCCTTTTACTGGAGAATGACATTTGAAACCGAGATTTGGGTGCTACATTTGTATACCGACTCAATGGACATGGGTCTGGGTGAACTCTGGGAGTTGGTGATGGACAGGGAGGCCTGGCGTGCTGCGATTCATGGGGTCGCAAAGAGTCGGACGTGACGGAGTGACTGAACTGGACTGAACTGATGTATATATATATATATACATTTCCCCCCCCCCCCGAATCTTTCTTTGTTAAGCTAACATGAATTCACATGGATACCTCTATTTCTAATACATTACCACACAGATCATTTCACATAGACTCTTGCCCTTCCTTATCTACAAAGTTCTACCCCAACAGTGAGTGATGTGGCTGCCACTATTCTCCATCCAGTTAATTGCTCAGTTCTATTAAATAACTACTGTAGTTTCTAAATTTATAACCCATACACCTGTAGAAACCAAAATTATAATATAGTGTTTATATGCAGTTTCTTTTTCTGCCTTTAGTCTAATAGACTACATTCATTTCCAAAGTTACTTCGGTAAACTTCCCTTACCCGCCACTCCCTCCAACAATGTTGTTTCATAATTTGTAAGACAGTTTCTTTTGTCAGTCTGTACTCCTTTCTGGTATCCTGCTGCTGCTGCTGCTGCTGCTGCTGCTAAGTCGCTTCAGTCCTGTCTGACTCTGTGCGACCCCATAGACGGCTACCCACCACGCTCTCTTGTCCCTGGGATTCTCCAGGCAAGGACACTTGGAGTGGGTTGCCATTTCCTTCTCCTATGACCACCTAAATATATATTGTCTCTAGATGATTTATAATTGACATCATGGCAATATTGAGTCTTCCAATCCATAAATGTGGAAAAATCTCTTTAGTTATTTAAATTTTATTTGGTTTATTTCATCAGTTTTATAATTTTCCATGTACAGATTCTATACATATTTTGTTGTATTTATGGCTATGTATTTTGTGTTTTGTGCTATTGTAAAGAGTATTTGGTTCTTCTTTTTTTACATTTGATGTTCCAGTTGTTTATTGCTGGTTTGTAGGGAATCACCAAATTTTTAAATATTGACCTTATATCCTACGGCTCACTCATTAGTTCCAGGATTTTTTTTAAAATAGATTCTTGACTTTTTTCCCTGATCCACAAAGTAAGAGTAATTAAATTCGTGCCCGTTAGTTCAGCTTAAAAATCAACTACAGTGGGCAACACAGAACCTCATAAGTATTAAGAATTTGCTACCATGAACTTCCTGATGTTCAAGCTGGTTTTAGAAAAGACAGGAACCAGAGATCAAATTGCCAACATCCACTGGATCATCAAAAAAGCAAGAGAGTTCCAGGAAAACATCTATTTCTGCTTTATTGACTATGCCAAAGTCTTTGACTGTGTGGATCACAATAAACTGTGGAAAATTCTGAGAGAGATGGGAATACCAGACCACCTGACCTGCCTCTTGAGAAATCTGTATGCAGGTCAGGAAGCAACAGTGAGAACTTCAACGCTTCTTGAATTTTTTTGGTTATTAAATTAACACAAATTTGATTAAGAAGAGAAAAATCAACAACACAGATTTAATTTGAATGCATGGAGGTCTCATAGAAACAAGTCAAGGCTATGGTTTTTCCAGTAGTCACATATGGATGTGAGAGTTGGACTGTGAAGAAGGCAGAGTACCGAAGAATTGATGCTTTTGAACAGTGGTGTTGGAGAATACTTTTGAGATTCCCTGGGACTGCAAGGAGATCCAACCAGTCCATTCTAAAGGAGATCAGTCCTGGGTGTTCTCTGGAAAGAAAGATGCTAAAGCTGAAACTCCAGTACTTTGGCCACCTCATGCGAAGAGTTGATTCATTGGAAAAGACTTTGATGCTAGGAGGGATTGGGAGCAGGAGGAGAAGGGGACGACAGAGGATGAGATGACTGGATGGCATCACTGACTCGATGGACATGAATCTGAGTGAACTCTGGGAGTTGGTGATGGACAGGGAGGCCTGGTGTGCTGCGATTCATGGGGTCGCAAAGAGTCGGACATGACTGAGCGACTGAACTAAAAATTAAATTTCAATAAGAAACTTTGACATAGAAACTGTCCTTATAATTTGTTTGAAAACATCCTAAGTATATTTTTTCTTTTCCTAACTACTTCTGTTATTAATGAAAAAGTAATCAAGGAAGTATGTAGCAGTGTGATTTTATGGTCTCTTTACTTGATTGTCTTTTTCTTTTTTGAGACAAAGATAATATCGTTAATACATGTGTTTTTTAAAATTGTTCTTGGTATTTCTGTCACCGAATTTCTTATGTAAAAAAATGAAAATCTTTCATACATATCTGCACTATTATACTATATTTTATCTATAATACTACAGAGATGCTGAATCCAACTCAAATAAATTGCAGTCTTTAATTTTATTAAATGATAAAAATTTTTAAAAGTTACATTTCTTTCTTTGACCTTTTTATTTGTTTGACTCACAGCTTAAACAAATAATATATTCAGCAATGAGGAAATAGAAGCACTTTAAAACTGTATTGAGACAAAAAATGATACAATAGAGAAAACTGTTGAATGAAGAGATAAAATGATAAAGAGTCAGTATGATGTCTGAACCAGAAGGATAAATGCACGAGCTCTTCTCTGGACTCAACTGGCCTGTATATCACTCCTGTAATAGCAATGTCCATTTTTATTGAGCAAAATAATCACTTTTTGTTTTTATTAATATTTCATATTCCCAAACGACACTGGAAATTTTCATTCAATATATCTTGATTTCCATCCAGCAGTCTGAATTTGAACAATAATCTAAGTATCTTTAAAACATATTTTGAGAAAGTTCCCATTATGAACTGAATTGTGTTTCCCCAAAATTCCTATGTTAACTCTAATACCCAGTGTAGCTATCATCAGAGTTAGGCCTTTAAAAAGATGTGTGCCAGGCTTCCCTGGTGGCTCAGATGGTAAAGAAACCACCTGCAATGCAGGAGACCTAGGTTCAATCCCAGAGTTGGGAAGATCCCCTGGAGGAGGGCATGGCAACCCACTCCAGTATTCTTACCTGGAGAAGCCCCATGGAGGTTGGCAGGTTGACACTTAGCATGCATGCACCAAGTCTGGGGTATTTTGCTATGGCTGTCCTAGTAAACTAACACAATATGTTAGAGATCTAGTTATACTATGTGTCTGTTATATACGAGGTGTTTTTAATATGCATGCTGAGCACTAAACATACAGGATTCCTTCCTGTAATAATACATAATTTGTTGGACAATATTTTTCAAAACTAGGATAAAATTTTAAGCCAACAAAGTAAAGAAACAGCTTGTTCATTTCACAAGAGATGCCATAATTTTCATGGTATATGTTTTCTGATTTATCATTATACTCTTCCCTTATTTTTCCCCTGAAATAATGAACAGGAGTCATTATCTCTTTGGACATATCACAATTTAAAAATTAATTAGGTAATTGGGATCTTCTTTTATGAGGTCAAAAGCAAAGTCCCAGTGGATGATTAGTTTGAGTGCTAAGCCAGGCACCTAATCAAACACTTGCCAGACTTCTACAGTCTAAGTATGGTAACTGCTTCTGGTTTTGTGAGAGAGGGGAAAACATTCTCTCAAGAGAAATCCTGGAAGCATCCACTAGAATTAAT
The DNA here is from genome assembly GCF_014754425.2 of Oryx dammah. NCBI lineage: Eukaryota > Metazoa > Chordata > Mammalia > Artiodactyla > Bovidae > Oryx > Oryx dammah. Next base: position 34,096,111 of record NW_024070185.1, read on the forward strand.
CACAACTAACAATGGTCAAGGAACTTAGAGTTAGTGTGTGGAGGAAAAAATCCAACTTTGCTAGGGAGCCAGGTATAATATAGCATCAGAATTCAGAAAGGGGCTAATGCTCATGGCATAATTTTTGCAGGTGTTCACAACCTTAGAACTGCACTTAAGTATCACAGAGGGAATGTCTTGCTCACACTCTGTGGGTAACAAGCCTCACTGATCTTGTTCCTTTCTCGTTGTCTGGGGTTCTTCCCATTGGGTTACTATGTTCAGCCTGCCCATGTTCAGAAGTTCAGGGCAGATGTCTTGTCTCCCTTCTGGGACAGATAAGTGAAAGTTGTACAGTGTGGATAGGGCTAGGCAAGGAAAACCATTTTATAAAAAGATGAAGGGTCTAAACTTGGGGTAAATAGAACAGAACCAAGCTGCCAAATCCAAATGACTGAATGGGAACTGGCAGCCAAAACAGGATAAACGTACACACACACACAGACAAACACCAACTTTGCTGATGAGTAAAGAGCCTTTGACTGTGTGGATCACAATAAACTGTGGAAAATTCTGAAAGAGATGGGAATACCAGAGCAGCTGACCTGCCTCTTGAGAAACCTATATGCAGGTCAGGAAGCAACAGTTAGAACTGGACATGGAACAACAGACTGGTTCCAAATAGGAAAAGGAGTACATCAAGGGTGTATATTGTCACCCTGCTTATTTAACTTATATGCACAGTACATCATGAGAAATGCTGGGCTGGAAGAACAACAAGCTGGAATCAAGATTGCCAGGAGAAATATCAGTAACCTCAGATATGCAGATGACACCACCCTTATGGCAGAAAGTGAAGAGGAACTAAAAGGCCTCTTGATGAAAGTGAAAGAGGAGAGTGAAAAAGTTGGCTTAAAGCTCAACATTCAGAAAATGAAGATTATGGCATCTGGTCCCATCACTTCATGGGAAATAGATGGGGAAACAGTAGAAACAATGTCAGACTTTATTTTGGGGGGCTCCAAAATCACTGCAGATGGTGACTGCAGCCATGAAATTAAAAGACACTTACTCCTTGGAAGAAAAGTTGTGACCAACCTAGATAGCATGTTGAAAAGCATACATTACTTTGCCAACAAAGGTCCCTCTAGTCAAGGCTATGGTTTTCCCAGTGGTCATGTATGGATGTGAGAGTTGGACTGTGAAGAGGGCTGAGCACCGAAGAATTGATGCTTTTGAACTGTGGTGTTGGAGAAGACTCTTGAGAGTCCCTTGGACTGCAAGGAGATCCAGCCAGTCCATTCTGAAGGAGATCAGAATGATGCTAAAGCTGAAACTCCAGTACTTTGGCCACCTCATGCGAAGAGTTGATTCATTGGAAAAGACTCTGATGCTCAGAGGGATTGGGGCAGGAGGAGAAGGGGACGACAGAGGATGAGATGGCTGGATGCCTTCATGGACTCGATGGACATGAGTCTGAATGAACTCCGGCAGCTGGTGATGGACAGGGAGGCCTGGAGTGCTGCGATTCAGGGGGTCACAAAGAGTCGGACATGACTGAGCAACTGAACTGAACTGAACTGAAAGATTATACTAATAAACAAACTGATTAAAAAGTAGAAATAAATCTAACTTGAAAGAAGTCTGAAGGCAGACTATAAAAGCATGGAATGCCTTTGATTTCACTTTCCCCTGCCTTATGGATAAGCTGGATATATTTAAAGGAACCAAAAATACAAGAACAGCATGTATGTTAAAGAAAAGCACAAATCAAAAGGGGGAGAGAATGTCTTATGCTCTTTCTTCTTGGTATTTCATGCTATTTCCATTGTTAGTACCCTTCTCTCCTACTCCAACTTGATTATAGAAATGCATGTTCCATCATAGTACATTTAATAAGCACAATGTTAGAATGTGCATTAACAGCTTTTGTGATTACATTATTTTTTAAGGATTGACTTACAGGAGCTGATAAAAGTGAAGGTATTTGTCTTGCAAACATTCACTTCTATTTTATTCTTTGGTTCTGTAGAATTTGTATTGTTTCTGATAGGCTATAATTTTTATGTAGATGGAATAGTTAATATGTGAAAAGAAATGGGGTATGTGGCAGACTAACTCAAAGGAATAAAGAAAAGCATTGATATAAATTATACTCTATACCATTATCACATTATATATAAAATGCTTAGGATGAATTATCTTTCATGTTACTCACCTTGAAGACAACTAAGATAGGGCTTATTATTTCCCTTTCCATGTTGATAAAACCAAGGCTTAGAAAGGCAGTTGCCTTCTATTACTTTCCCCACATTCAACTAAGTGGCAGGTTTAGAACTTAATCTGAGTATCAGGTATTCTCAGTTCTTGTTTCATGTGCTTTCTCTTATATCTGATTGTCTTTCTTATAAAGCAGAACCAGCTCTGAAATTGGTAGTGTTCATAAAAAATGTTACTAATGTTAGTTGGCCAATTGAATTCATTCCTGGTTACCAGAGCTGGAAGACCTAGAACAAAGGGACCCAAGACTATATCTGAAATATGAAAGGACACAGTTTGAACTGAGATCCAGTTTGTGCTGGAGTCAGCTGATACAAAATCCCAAGAGCCAATTGATAGCATCTCCTCCCAACTCCATGTTCAATAGCTTAGAACTGGTCTTGGTGGGGGTATTTGCAGCAGGGAAATAAGCAAATGCTATATGCAGTCAGGACTTTTTCATCTGGAGAGATAGTTAAATAGTTTTTATTAGCACACTGGGGGAGGAGGTGTGGTATGGGTAGAAAAAATATGATCTTTGGAATAAAATGGACTTTGGATTGAATTCTTGCTCTGCTATTAGACAAACTGCCAAATTATTTATCCTCTCTGAATTCACATTCCCTCTTAAGTATAAGCAGCTAATAACCTCCTTGCAAAGCTTTAGGATTAATGATCATGTATGTAAGTGTTGACAAATAAAAGACAGTCAATTTTAGTTTTTATTATCAGCATTATTAGAAACCTCACTGCTCTTCCCTTTGTGACACATTTCCACAAGAGTGAAGTTAAAATCATGTTAGTGCTCTGTGGAAAATGTATTAAGTTGAAGAAAAGATTTTTTAAAATGGATAAAAATGACAAAATCCATTAGGCTCTTTAGAAACAGGTACTATTATAATTCTAGCTATTTACTGTTACCACACAATACAACAGAATACACAATCCAGCTAAGAGAGAGCTACTTTTGCCAAATTGAAGTAACAGGAGGTAAATGGTACTGCTCTCCTCCAAAGGATCTGTGGATTTATAAATTGGTTGGAAGCATAGGGTTTCGGTTATTTTGTTTCATATGATTCACAGCGCCAAGCTCTGCAGTCCTAATTTTATCCTGGGGCATCCATTCAATACTTGCTTGGAGAGAATAGTGTCACCAACCGCGTCCTCATAAGCACTGCCAAATATACAAGTTTCTTTTTCCTGTTTGGAGAGGAATATACGCTCCAAATCTATGAGGCCTGAGCTATTTTTTTTTTGTTTTTTCCCAGGATGACGACCCAACTCTTCTATCAAAGTGAGAGTTTAGATGAGGAGTGAGATTTCCATAAGAAGCCTTTTACACCAATATTCAGGGACTCAAGGAACATAAGACAGTACAAATACTATGAAATCATCAAGAATATACGAGGCAGTAAGCATAGTAGTGGTGAAACAAGCAGAAGCAAACACACACACACACAACAGCAGAACAATGAAAACTTGGCTTTGTTTAGTGAAAGTGCCAAGAAATGCAACTGCCCTGGATGACACAGACATAGAGAAAGCTGACGGTCTTTTGGGCCTTCAGGCAGACTGCACTGAAGGAGTTTAAAGGAAACTGCAGTACGTGCTAATGTCACACAGAACAAGCCACCAAGTGGGAAGTCCTCCCAGGGCGGTATGATTTCCTGTGGAAAATAACAGCTTTTAAACTCTTGCATTTTCAGTTTATTCCATGAAAAGAGCTATTAAGTATCAAGCAAATCAAAGTGAGTCTTATAGGTGATTACATGCATATTTTTTGAAACCCGGTAATAAAAATATAATGAATGACTGTGGTTAATGAAATTGGTTCAGGGTCTCTCCTCAAAAGAAAATGAGATATAGAAACATGATTGTGGACCAGAAAGCCATTGGAATGAATGTTAAGTTTGCTATTTCTTCTTTGTATGCAAATAGAGAAACATTTTCCCGAGACAGAGGTTTAGGTTCTGAAATGTGAGGTTATACTGGTTAACAAGATATGCTGTGTTGTCACTTTTTCAAAGAGTTGTATCCAGGATATTGGGTTCCCTTTGTTATACATTAGGACCTTTTTGTTTACCCATTCTGACTGTAATAGTTAGCATCTATCAATCCCATAATGGAAAACAATTATAAAAATGATGTGTGTATTCATATGCCTGAGTCACTTTTCTATACAGCAGAGATTGACACAACATTGTAAATCAGGTCTACTTCAATTAAAAACAAACAAACAAACAAAAAAACAGAGGTGTACCCAAATTGTTGGCTGGTGTTCAGAAGGAAAAGTATCTTCCAGAACTGGCATAAAGACTAACAGTCATTTAGACCATTCACATTACTGGGAACAACTATTTCAATTTACATTCCAAGGGAAGTGACATTTTGCTAGGAGATGTTAGCATCAGGAAACTTAAACAATTTTGAAGAAAATGTTGTTATATGTATGCAATCTCCAAAATAATGCCTTGTGGAAATTTTATGTTTGTTTCATTTGCTTTGTAATACCAATTACTTCAAAAGACTACTAATAAATAATAAATTAATCTGAAATAGAGACCAGTCTTCCCAACTCCCCACATTGAATTTGTCTTGATGGATTGCCCTTAATCTCTTAATCACCGACAAATACTTTCTTTCCAAAATTTCAAGGAAAAACACCTCCTTATTCATTGCTTTGTACCTTGATTGGATTTCAAAATCCTCCTACTTATGCCCTTTGGTCCATCCCTGGTAGATATTTGAGATTTGCCTTGAGCACAATAATCTGTAAATTCTTTAAAAGACTGTTTCCTCTCAGGCTGTGGGAAACTCAAATGTATCAGACCAAAAATTTGATTTTATTTGTGGTGAAAATCCTAGAGTACTACAACAAAAATCAAATGGTCTAGTGGTGCAAGCAAACAGCATAGGCCTTCTCCCAGGGGGGAAAAAAAAAAACTAATGGAGTTCTTGCTTCAGGCATGAAAACTAAAGTCATCTGACCATGATAAAGCTGCATGGTATTTTGTGTGTTTTTTTTTGTCAAAGATCAAACTTTTATAGGACTGGTGGCCAAGGACAGAAAGCAGCCATGGGTCCATTGACTAATGCTATGCAACTCTGCACCAGTTACCTTGGATTAGAGTTGTGTTCTCAGGCAAAATATACGTGCAAACTGGAAATAATGATTTTCTGGATCCCTGCAAAGCAAAAATCCAAATCATCACAGAATATAGGCAGAGGAATTCATTTGAAAATTTACAGAGACACTGCAGCATTCTAGGGATGGCTCATTATTGTATATATTTAGGAACATCGTTTTATACCTAATTGGATTTCTCTGGTTCTTAATTAAATGTTACGATTCAAGTCAGCTATTGACTACATAAACTGTAAGTAACTGTGGAGCTATAATTTCAGTTTTAGCATTCTGTTCTAATATGTAGGACATTGGCCTAGACCATGAAAAAGCAGATCAAGCTTTTTGTCGTGTGTTTTTTTGTGAACTAAATGCTTAATGTATTTGAAGATCATTTCTTATAAGACAGAGGATGTTCTAGGGAATAATGAAACCAGACCTATTCTGAGCTTCTTGGAGAGAGTCAGGCTTATAGAATTCCTGATGATGGTATTTTTATTATTATTATTATCATTAACCACAACCCTATGATTAAAATGAGTTTGAATTTGCTGGGGGAAAAAAGTACAGATATAAAAGATAAATATATTGTATTCCCTCTTAAGAGACAAGAGAGAATGGGAAGGTCATATATGAAGGTATATAGGTATACACACACACACACACATATACACACACACACATGCATACATTATATGCTTTAATCACAGTTCCAGTTCATTTCTGAAGTCAGCTGGGCTTTGGACTATCTAATATTCAAATTCAGCAAGAATTTATTTTGCAATTAATTATGGTTCAAGTATGCTGCTGGGCACAGAAGTGATAAGTTAATACAGTGTGATCCTGCCTCCTGAAAGGCTCACAATAGTCAGCAATAAATATTTAAATAGCTCACTGTTCTACAAGGCAGATTTAAATAAAAACCACTTGAAATATAAGGAATTTTTAACAGAAACAAAAAGAGAGGACTAATTCTCATAAAGATGAGCAGTAGACAAAGAAAACTTCAAAAAAGTAATGTCTTTTAAGTTATACATTGAAGTCTGAAAAAGATCTTACTAAGTGAAAAGTAAAGGAAGGACATTCACTACCAGCTGAAAAAAATCCCCAGAGAAATACCCAGAAACCTTATGAGGTTTTAGGGAATAGACGTGGTGTATTTTTATTATCATTGCTATTAACAGAAAGCATGTTTTAATCATAAGACTGGCTAATGGTTGATCTCTTTGAACTTTTCAAGTTGAGGACTGTTCAATGGAAGGTAGAGATTCTGAGCTTTTGAAGTACTGTTGTTTGTGATAGATACTATTGGCAGTCTGATTTTCTCTCAACTAGACGGTACTGATAGATTGCAAGAAATATAGGTTAGTTTCCATCACACATCAGAATCAATATCTGAAAATTATGGCACTTTGTTGACACACACAACAAAAAGACCACAAATGAGACATGAGCTTGTTTGGGTTCTTAAGAATTGCAATTCTGAACACATAATCAGTAAAACTGAAAGAGTGTTGCAGGGAGGAGAAAGAGTTAGGGGCTGATAAAAGCAAAAGCTAGCTTCAAGGTTGTTAAAGTTGCCTGGTGAGAATGTGATTCACTCTGATTCAAATCAGGAAGTATTTGTGCTTAAGGAATTACATGTTATTTTCGGGTAGTGTTCCAGTAAGTACATTGAGTTTCTGGCAGATATCTAGATGTCTTTGTTAGGACACAATAAGTGGTCAAGAGGTCAAATTCCATCTAGCCTGAAACCTGAATAAGCCATACTTCCTCAGGGGCCTCCTAGTTCCAATTTAGAGAACTCTGTTAGCAACACTGACTCCATTTTTATTTTTCTTCCACATCTATTAGACCACAATTTGTCAAGTGTTAAATATTTATAATCGAGTGTGATGGGATTTGGAAGCACCTTGGCATATGAAATATTTTTAAATAAAGGAATGTCAGAAATGGCAAGTGAAGGAAGACAGTGGCCTCCCACTTTGCCCCTGAAGCAGGCCATAGGAACCACTTGTGAGAGATGGGCTCCCTATAACCTGAAGGAAAGGAATCTTTATCTTCAAAGACAGAGGTAGGCCAATAGGAATCCAAATGAACAGGCCTTGCTAAGTTTCTGCCAGTTTAATATCCTTAGCTTCTACTCTTTTATCCTATCACATTTTTTCTATGACTTTCCATTCTTCGCTAAGCCTAATATAAAAGAGTTAAGATCAGACTGTTTCTTTAGGTCTTCATTTCCTTATGAAGGCTCCAGTGTCATAAAAATGTCTATTAAACAAATATGTATGCATTTCTCTTAACTAACTCAGTTTATAGGACCTTAGCTAGAGAACATAGTAGGGTAGTAGGAAAACTAAACTTTTCCTCTCCTACACGTGCATATTATATTCACTTGTTTGACATTAGAATCATTTTTTTTAAGTATGCAGTATTCTGCCATATGATAAAGTTCTTCTCAATTCAAAGACATGAGAACTAAGACTGAAACACCAAAATATTTGTCAAAGTTCACTCAACTAGTTAGTGAAAGATCTAGATTTGGATCTAAATCCCCCCAATTCCTGCCTTTTTTTTTTTTTTGCTACTTACTCTTCAAGAAGAAAAACAATTGTCCCTCTACTGTTCTGGATTCTTGGCTGAGACTCTATAATAAAATAGTAACAAGAGAAAAACAAGCAGACGTTTAATGACACATATACCTTCTCTATACATAGGAGATACCCAGGAAAACTAACTTCTGAGAAGTCCAAGCTACCACCTTAACTATCATCTCCAGCTAGAGACAACAGAGAATGTTATGGGATAGAGGAGCCAACTGTGGGAGGTTTTCGAGTAAAGCACAATAAAAGAAGGCTAAGACTGTTATGGAACCTTGAGTTTTTGTTTCACCTTTTTCTTGTTTTGTTTTGCAGATTTTAGTTTTGCCTTCTCCACTGGTAACAGCTTCTAGAAAATTAGTCTTCTTCCACTTCATGGTACAGAGAAGGAGACTTCTGTTTTAATTGTAAATATCTCTTACAAAAGGATAACTTCTGCTTGGTTGTCAAAGCTTCTCCTTGGATCTTTCTTAAAAATAACCAGCCTGAAATAATCCTTATGCCAGAGACATACTTTTGAGTGGCAAACTCTGCTTCCAGCACTACTGTATTGCACTAGTCTTTCCTCTTCAGTAGATGCTTTGAAGACAATTAAACCCAGTTTGGTATTCGTGGCTATTAAATGGAACACATTTCTTAAGAGAAATGATGATATATATATTTTTTCTGCTGTTGACAACTTCAGTTTAATAACTTGAGTACTTTTGTCAGGGAGGGAGATGGGATAGGAGTTCAGGATTGGGAACACGTGTACACCCATGGCAGATTCATGTTGATGTATGACAAAACCAATACAGTAATGTAAAGTAAAATAAAATAAATAAATAAAACAATTAAAAAAAAAACTGACAGAAGTGGAGCAGTTGAAATTTGTTGAATTTACACAATTCTTCTTTTTAGACCTTTACTTTATTATGCCCAACAATATACTAGGGCACTCACTTTGTTACAGCTATCTTTGCATGGTATATTCCTGCTGTTCATTTAGCAGAATTTCTCTGCCCTACACTAAAATTTCAAGATACTGTTTGGAATTACAGGTGGCACAGTAAAGAGCCTGCCTGCTAATGCAGGAGACAGGTCCCTGGGTTGGGAATATCCCCCGGAGGAGGAAATGACAGCCCACTTCAGTATTCATACCCAGTGAATCCCATAGGTAGAGGAGCCTGGCAGGTTTTAGTCCATAGCGTTGCAAAGTATCAGACACGACTAAAGCGACTTAGTATGCATGTACTATTTACACAGTTTTTTCTTGACATAGTCGTTCTTAAGAGAATATAATGTTTAAATGGTGCCTACAAAAAAGATATATTATTTCATTGTTTTCATTCCCATATTCTCTAAGAATTAACTTATTAAATGAGGTATATTAAAAACAGATTTGTGACTAGGATTTGAGGCATAAAAATGGGCATTTTGAAATGAGCTGACTCAGAAGTCTTGATTAAATATGTTTAACCATACTTAACTTTAAGAGAATTATGTGGACTAAATGTCAGGGGGAATATATATATATATGTATGTATGTATGTATATACACATACATATAGAGACTTTGAAATGAGCAAAAGGGAAAAATACCATCTTGAGTAGGGTAACTTTCACTAAGTGACTGTGGCTAATTTGTAACCTGGCGTAGAAAACTGGCAATAAGAAACCAAAAATAATACAAATGATTCATAGAAGCGCAAACGGATCGTGCCTGGTAGGGGAATACAGTTGGTTATTGACCAGTGGATAGAGTGCTCATACATCTTTTGTATATTTATTTTATCAGTTGTTATTTCTTAGGTATGTGTAACTATTTGAATTCTTTTTTGAACTGGTTATGACATTTTACCTCTCATTAATGAGTTAAGTAAATGACAAATGATTATTTAAACTTATATGAGTCCTCATTTTACCTTTTTTTTTTTTTTGCAAAAACTATTTTAACACTATAAGTCAGTGTTTCCAAATTCTGGTGTGCTTTACAATCCCCTGGAGGGCTTGTTAAGACTGAGATCACTGGGACTCATTTTTAGAATTTCTGAATCAGTCTTCCTGGGTGGGGCCTGATGATTTGCATTTCTGGCAAGTGCAGGTGATATTGATGCCTCTTTGGCCCAGAAGCTATACTGTCAGAAGCACTGGTATAACACATAGTCACCAAGATGATTACAATTCCCTGAAACATTTATTTTATCTAACAGAAAGATATTCATTCTAAAACCTAATCTGCAGCCCTAAACTATTTTCAGCTCCCTATGTGAAAAGAATGTTTCTAGTCCTTTCATTTTTTTTCACCCTATGGCTGGATAAATCAGCCTCTTAAATCTCCTGATTTAGGCATTAGGAATAGTGGCAGCTTCTATTAAATGATGTGATGGGGGATAGGAAGGTATCTTGGAAGACAATATAAGATTCACTCTAGACCAATTATGTAGTTAATTACTCTAGCGTGTGAACTTAGCCTTCAGAGCAATCTCATTTGGGCTGAGGAAAAAAGCTACTACAGACAATTATGGGATGTGTATGATGTTAGAAAGGGGAAGATAGAGCTATTGTTGGAGGAAGAGTATAAATGCTAAGCAGTGTAATCTGAAATAAACATAAGTGGAATTGTATTTTCCCTGAGCTGTAGTCTTCATTGCATAATAAGTTCTTTCCATTCTAATTTTTATGATTCATTTGCTCATTGGGACAAGTTATCTATATCTATTTTTCTTCTTTTCCCTTTCCTCTTGCGGGATATGCATTATCCTTCTATATTGTGGCTATAGAATTCAATATGCATTTTCATTGTCAGACAGGAGGGTAGCAAAGGAGAGTAATTTAAATGAGCAAACATCTTTTTTCCCATTTAAATCAAAAGGAAAGCCTGATACCCATGGGTGAACACCATATACCTGACCTAGTTGTGGCTGTTGTTTTCCTTTTTATGTTCTCACAGTTCTTAAAAAAAGAAAAAGAGTAAAAGTAAGCCTTGTCATTGGTATGCTGATAATAGGAAAAATACAAGCAGAATTTTCAAATACTTGGAGGTGGCTTTTTAAAAAGGCTGTTGTGAACCTATAAAACATAAGGTAAATTAAATCTAATTTGCATGCAATTTGTCATTTATTGAGAGGTTAGTGGCAATTAAGAAAGTGCAATTTGTTCTTTAAAACTATTTCTCTTTTATGTACATTAAAAAAAATACATCAACACATTTCTGTTAGTCATGAGATTACAATGGTGCACTCTAGTGGACAAACTGAACACTTGAAATTATGCATTAAATTTTGGTAAGGTTTTCATAATTTTATAGACATAAGCTGATCTGTATTTAATTCAAATAGAAACTCAGTAATGGCACTAGGACTAGGTAGAAAACAGTACATCATTTTAGACAAAGAGAATTTGTGGATGGGACAATGTCTTAGAGTCAATTTCAGTGTTAGAAAGGAGGTTTCTTTTCCCTTTGTCCTTTCTTTCCTCCTGCTACCTCCTTCTTTTATTTTCTTTTAACCAATAAATCCTCAGTTCAACATAATAAAAAAAATATAAAATTGGGACTTGAAATCTGAATCCTCATCTTTAACTGGTTGATACTCAACACTAATATTACAAGGAGTAAAAATATTTATGCACTAATGTGAATGTAATGATATTTTGAAATTAAGATTTTTACCTTTGTTATCCTAAAACTATCTAGAAATGATGCTTGCCTTTATGTGAATTTTCTAAAGCAATTTTTATATTATCTATAATCTTCTTTAAAAATACCCAAAAGTGAAGTTTAGTGTTTTTTTTTTTTTAATTTCTAAAGTACTCTTCTAGAGTGTTGTAACAGATAAGGTGTTTTTTATGTTTATAATACTTATAAATTATACATAATTTGAGAAACAATTTATTTATCCAATGTTATATACATGACTAAAATTTTAGTAAAGAAAGAGAGGAGAAAGAAAAGACAAAGGTATAATCTGGTTAAATACTATACAGTCCATAGAATTCTCCAGGCCAGAATACTGGAGTGGGTAGCCTTTCCTTTCTTCAGGGGATCTTCCCAACCCAGGAATTGAACCCAGGTCTCCCACATTGCAGGGGGATTCTATTCCAACTGAGCTATCAGAGAAACCCTAAATACTAAGCACCTAAACTCTAATTCAAAGTGAGGCCATACTTTGATAAATAAAACTTTTTTCTCTTGAACTTTTATCAGTTAAGGGAACTATCTAGTAAGAGGTTATCAATTAAGAAGTCATCCAGAAAACAAACTGCACTCTAAGTGACTTTGCAAATTATTTTAAGGGATGGTTAGCACTAGCACCTGCCTTGTTATAATGGAACAGCCCAATAACTGGCTGCAATTGTAACTGTGTCTCCAGGAGTACAAGGAGTGTTTCTCTCAAATGTACTGGAGGTTTGTATGCAATTCCTTGAGGAGAAGCCCCATGAACATTCTTCAACATGGAAATTGTAAAAGTGGACAGGCTGCTGAACATAAGTGTGTGAGGAACATTTCTAATCCAATTCCCTATTCCAGTCTGGCTCACTCATGAGACTCAACTGGCCCTAAAATAACCTTAAATTTGAACTTACTGCTTCAGAACAGTACATATGCAAGATAAATGAGGCTAGAGAAGTTACTGCTACTCTTTGCCTCGCATTCACTTAAAGAATTGTGTTAAATTCAACTAAGCAAGTACAAACCTGTTCAAAGTAAATGAATTTTATTCTATTTTATTTTACTTTATTTTTATTATTCTTTGCCTTTAAAATTGTCTTATAAGACAGAAGAGGAAACTTCATCCTACTGTGGGAACCAGATACTGTGCTAGGTACTGTGTCAAAGTTCTTTAATTTCAAATAACAGGAAAAAAGAAAAGCAACAGAAATTTAGTATATCTAGAACCAAAAGGAAGTGGATACTGAAACAGCTCACAAAACTAAAGAAAGAGGTACATAACCAGTGTCTGGGAAATACAAGTGTTATGAGTGTGCAGAAAGTATCAGTATTATAAATCTTTGGACCTTGTTTTTGAATATTCCATTGGAGAACTCAGCATAAGTAGATTTGGTCTCTGGAAAAGTTTTAAATTTCCCAAAGGAAGAATCACATCAGTCTGTATTGGTCAAACACTAACCCCCTTTAGTCAAGTCTCTATGACTCAGGTGACATTAGGATCTATGATGTTCAGCTTCATGGGAATCACTTAAAAGAGTGAACAGGGATACTGTCTGCAGGAGAGAAAGATGATGAGTAGCCAAAACAACAGAATGGTCATAACATTCCAACTCCAGTCTTCTTAAGTGCTGCACATATACCCATCTACTGAATTTCCAGAGAAGTCTCTTTTTAAAAATGCAATTATCTTATGCATTACCCAAAACAAATACACGCTTTCTCAAGGAAAAATCTACTGAAGTCATTCTTACTTTGCATCCTGATCACTGGCATGGAGCAGAGGTAAACTTCTTCAGGTCCTGAATTATTCTTCTACTAGTACTAGAATTTCTTATAGCTATTCTGTAACTTACAACTCTAAATATTTAGGGACTGATTGGTATGAAGATCAATTCTTAAATAGCATTGTCTAGTCCATAGTCCCATAATTATAGTGCAACTCTACTATGGCGTATCTATTAGGAGTATATTCTTTTTCTAAAATAGCTTTTGGAGACTTTCCTGACAATCCAGTGGTTAAGACAGTGCACTTCTTCAGGGGCATAGGTTCACCTCCTGTCGAGGAAATAAGATCCTGGATGTCACACAGTGTGGCAAAAAAAAAAGGAAAAAAGTATCTTTTGGTTAATATTTTCTTTTTTGTTACTCCATGTGGTGCTCCACCCTCATCCCAGAGTTGGATTTGAGAATAAGAATAGAATATGTAACTTTGCAGAAGTTTTTGATCCTAGATGAAGACACAAACAGGGACAAATGGAGTTGCCTATGTTGAGGAGGAAAGATAATTTTTCCTCTGCTCTTCTAGGTTCTTGGCTGAGACCCCCTATGATAAAAGAAAGATTACCAGGAAAAAAACAAACAGAAGTTTAATAACCTATATACCTCCTGTATACATGGAGGATATCCAAGAAAACAGTAATTCCTTGAAATGGCCCAAGCTGCCACCTTAAATGCCATCTCCAGCTAAACATAAAAGAAGGTGTTGGGGGTTGGGGAAGCCAGTTATGAAGGTTATCAGGAAACACATTTTAAACCAAGGTATGATTATTACACAGATTTAAGTCTTGCCTTCATCTCTGATAAGAGTTCCTAGAGATTTAGTCAGTCATCCTCTTCTTGGTATAAAGAAGGGTAAACTCTTACAAATGAAGATTTTCCTTATCAGTGTAGATGCCCCTTACAAAAGGGTAACAATTGCTTAGCTTTAGAACTTCTCCTGTGCATGCTGTTTCTTAAAAAATAGTTCAAGATAAACCTTACACCAAAGCATCATATTTGAGGATGGCAAGTTTTATTTCCCTTCGCCTGCAACAATGCCTAGTCTCCTAAGACTGGATGCCTTTAACATTGATTTACTATGGATGGAAATTTGAGCACTCAACCAGAGTTAGCAAAAGTCCATTTTGTTAACCCCTGGCATAGACTTTGTGTTAATGATGGGAATCAAAACCCAGACTTGTATAAAATGCATGTGGTGTCTTTGAAAAACAGAAAATGCAAAGGTAAAGGTAAGGTGCTGCTATGAATTGAATTATGTTCTCCAAAGAAGAAAAGTTAAAGTTCGAAGCCCAGGTACCTCAAAATGTGATGGTTTTTGGAAATTGGGTCTTCACAGAGATAATCAAGTTAAAATAAAATTATTAGTGTGGATTCATATCCACTATGATTTTTATCATGTAAAAAGGGGAAATTTTGACACAGAGACAAACACACAGAGACATAAATAGAAACAGAGAGGAGATATGCGTCTGTCTACAAGCCAAGAAACACCTGAAGCTACCTACGCAAATCTAAAAGTGAGGCCTGAGACAGCATATTCAGAGGCAGCGTGGGCCTGCCTATGTGTGACTTGGGTTCTGACCTCCAGAACAGTGAGACAATAAGCTTCTATTGTTTTTAGCTATCCATGTATGGTTTCACTATGGCAACCCTAGAAAACCAATACCTGTAGAATCTGTGTGTCTTATGATGAAGATTTTGGTACCATTTCCCTACAATGCTTTTATTTCTGTCTCCTTTGATATTAGGCTAGTTATATCATGTTCACAGAATGATGTTAGCAAGGTTTCAGCTTTTTGTGTGTGTGTCCTCAGAAAGGTAAGAAGAGAGAAAACTTCAATTATGGAAAACCAGTTGCTTGATTTTATAATAGAGCACAGCCTTTCACAGCCCTTAGCACAAAGATGTTGGTGCTTGCCCTTACCCCACCCCACCTGGTTACCAGGCAACAGTTTCTGCAGGGCCATTAATGGTCCTGCTCAATCACTGGTCGGTGCCACAGTGGGCCCCTCCCACAAGCGACCACTCTTAAGGAGTGACCTTGGTGATGCTATTTGACCAACAGTCAGTAGAATGGTGGTCCTCAGGCAAAGTGGTGGTCCTCAGGTGCAAAGTGAGATAAGAGGAGGATCCCACCCTTCTCCCCAGGGGCCCTCCAGCTCACCCGGCTTTGGGCCAGTCGAGAGCAGAGGGGCCCAGGGAACAGGCTGGGGCTGTGTCCTGCAGGGCTCCTGGGTCTTTGCCAAGGCTGCCCACTGGCTGGACCCAGGCCTTGAGGCAGCGATGAACCTACCCTGACCCCACAACCTAATGGCAGCGGCCATCTGCCTGGGAAGCCGTCTGTGAGAACAGCCCCACCATTTGGGCAGCCTAAGGAGCCTGAGAGCCAATTGCTTCCTGGATGTCTGGCTCCCTCAGCAATGACAGCTGGAGGGGTTCTGGGGACCTGGCCCTGAGAAAGCCACCAGCTGAGGTCTGCTTCTTCAGCCAGGACCTGGACCTCAGAGGGGGAAAGTTGAGCCTTAGGAACTTTCCCTTCCTTGTCAGAATAGAGAATAATGTTTGTTTCACAGAGATTTATAGAAACATGGTTACCTGACCATAGACTGCCATGCAAAGGTGCTTCAGTTGTGTTTGACTATGTGTGACCCTATGGACTGTAGCCTGCCAGGTTCCTCTGTCCATGTAGTTCTCCAGGAAAGAATACGGGAGCAGATTGCCATTCCCTTCGACAGGGTATCTTCCAGACCCAGGTATTGAACCAGCGTGCTTTATGTCTAAACTGCATTGGCAGGCGGGTTCTTTACCACTAGCGCCACCTGGGAGGCCCAACCTGACTATAACCTGATCTCAAGAACATAGGCTCTGACACCAAGAAGTGTGCAACAACTAACCATGCCTCTCCCCCACCTTTAATAGGAAAGGGCTTAGCTGAGAGCTTCTGAGGAGCTTGAGGTTTTTAAGGCATGGGTGACCCACCTCCTTGCATCTCTGTTCCACACTCCGATGTTTTGGTATTGTTTGGCCTCACTATGCATCTGGCACTGGATTTGTATTCTGGTAACAATTTGTCATGTGCTGCTTTTCGGCCACTAACAATGGCTGGGCTTCCCTTGTGGCTCAGCTGGTAAAGAATCCACCTGCAATGCGGGAGACCTGGGTTCAATCCATGGGTTGGGAAGATCCCCTGGAGAAGGGAAAGGCTACCTACTCCAGTATTCTGGTCTGGAGAATTCCATGGACTAGCAAAAAGTTGAATATGACTGAGTGACTTTCATTTTCACTTTATTTTTATTTAATATAAATTCATTTATTTTAATTGGAGGCTAATTACTTTACACTATTGTATTGGTTTTGCCATACATCAACATGAATCCGCCATGAATGCACAGGTGTTCCCCATCCTGAACCCCCCACCCTCCTCCCTCCCCGTATCATCCTTCTGGGTCATCCCAGTGCACCAGCCCCAAGCATCCTGCATCCTGCATCAAATCTGGACTGGCGATTTGTTTCACATATGATATACATGTTTCAATGCCATTCTCCCATATCATCCCACCCTCCCCCTTTCCCACAGAGTCCAAAACACTGTTCTATACATCTGTGTCCCCTTTGCTGTCTCACATACAGGGTTATCGTTACCATCTTTCTCATTCTCCAGTGTTCTTGCCTGGAGAATCCCAGGGACGGGGGAGCCTGGTGGGCTGCTGTCTATGGGGTCGCACAGAGTCGGACACGACTGACGCGACTTAGTAGTAGTAGTAGTATACATCTGTGTCCCCTTTGCTGTCTCGCATACAGAGTTGTCATTACCATCTTTCTAAATTCCATATATATGCATTAGTATACTGTATTGGTGTTTTTCTTTCTGGCTTACTTCACTCTGTATAATAGGTTCCAGTTTCATCCATCCAGTTCTAATGGAACTGATTCAAATGTATTTTTAATGACTGAGTAATACTCCATTGTGTATATGTACCACAGTTTTCTTATCTATTCATCTGCTGATGGACATCTAGGTTGCTTCCATGCCCTGGCTATTATAAACAGTGCTGCGATGAACACTGGGGTACATGTGTCTCTTTCAATTCTGGTTTCCTTGGTGTGTATGCCCAACAGTGGGATTGCTGGGTCGTATGGCAGGTCTATTTCCAGTTTTTTGAGGAATCACCACACTGTTCTCCATAGTGGCTGTACTAGTTTGCATTCCCACCAACAGTGTAAGAGGGTTCCCTTTTCTCCACACCCTCTCCAGCATTTATTGCTTATAGACTTTTGGATAGCAGCCATTCTGACTGGCATGAAATGGTACCTCATTGTGGTTTTGATTTGCATTTTTCTGATGAGTGATGTTGAGCATCTTTTCATGTGTTTGTTAGCCATCTGTATGTCTTCTTTGGAGAAATGTGTTTAGATCTTTGGCCCACTTTTTGATTGGGTCATTTATTTTTCTGGAATTGAGCTGCAGGAGTTGCTTATATATTTTTGAGATTAATCCTTTGTCCATTGCTTCATTTGCTATTATTTTCTCCCATTCTGAAGGCTGTCTTTTCACCTTGCTTATAGTTTCCTTTGTTGTGCAGAAGCTTTTAAGTTTAATTAGGTCCTATTTGTTTATTTTTGCTCTTATTTCCAATATTCTGGGAGGTGGATCATAGAGGATCCTGCTGTGATTTATGTCGGAGAGTGTTTTGCCTATGTTCTCCTCTAGGAGTTTTATAGTTTCTGGTCTTACATTTAGATCTTTAATCCATTTTGAGTCTGTTTTTGTGTATGGTATTAGAATGTGTTCTAGTTTCATTCTTTTACAAGTGGCTGACCAGTTTTCCCAGCACCACTTGGTAAAGAGATTGTCTTTTCTCCATTGTATATTCTTGAATTAAGCTTCAGTTCCTATACCAGTAACTGTCAAATGGGGTGGACATGGAAGCATCACTATGCATATCTAGTCTAGTCAGAGTCTGCCTCTGCCATTGGAAGCAACATCTTCAATTCCATGAGTTTCTTGGGGTGTGAGATCTACTGGAAATATCCAGTTTCTTCTGAAACAGAATGATTTCATGGTACTCACTGGATCCTCTTTTTCTAATCATGGTAAGCACTGAAATAGCTAGAGGCCAAGACTAAAGGCCTCTCCTAAAGTGGAGGTCTTTTGGTGACCTCTCATTTGTGGTTGTTGTTTAGTTGCTAAAGTGCAAGAAAGAGAAATTTGCTCAGTTGTGTCCGACTCTTTGCAACCCCGTAGACTATAGAGTCTATGAAATTCTCTAGGCCAGAATGGAGTGGGTAGCCTTTCCCTTCTCCAGGGGATCTCCCCAACCCACGGATCGAACCCAGGTCTGCCGCATTGCAGGGTGATTCTTTACCAGCTGAGCCACAAGGGAAATCCAAGAACACCAGAGTTGGTAACCTATCCCTTCTCCAGTAGATTTTCCCAACCCAGGAATCGAACTGGGGTCTCCTGCATTGTAGGAAAATTCTTTTTTTTTTAATATTTTTTTATTTTTCTTACTTATTTTACTTTACAATACTATATTGGTTTACCATACATCAACATGAATCTGCCACGGGTGTACACGTGTTCCCAATCCTGAACCCCCTTCCACCTCCCTCCCCATACCATCTCTCTGGGTCAAGGAAGCCCTTAGTTGCTAAGTTGTGTTCAATTCTTTGTGACCTCATGAACTGTAGCCCTTCAGGCTCCTCTGTCCATGGGATTTCCCAGGCAAGAATACTGGAGTAGGTTGCCATTTCCTTCTCCAGGGATTCTTCCTGACCCAGGGTTTGAACTCCAGTCTCCTGCATGGGCAGGATGAAATGGTTGATGGCATGATGAGATGAGGATGAGATGATTGGATGGCGCCACCAACTCAATGGACATGAGTTTGAGTAAACTCCCAGAGTTGGTGATAGACAGGGAGTCGGACACAACTGAGTGACTGAACTGAACTGCATGGGCAGGCAGATTCTTTACCACTGAGCCACCAGCCAAATCATTCCTAGGATGTCTTACAGTGTTTCACAGGAGCTGCAGGTTTGATCCCTGGGTCATGAAGACCTCCTGGAGGAGGGCATAGCAATCCATTCTAGTATTCTTTCCTGGGGAATCCAGGAACAAAGGAGCCTGGCAGGCTACCGTTGATAGAATGGCAGAGACAGACATGACTGAAGCAACTTAGCATGTAG
The DNA here is from genome assembly GCF_014754425.2 of Oryx dammah. Taxonomy (NCBI): domain Eukaryota; kingdom Metazoa; phylum Chordata; class Mammalia; order Artiodactyla; family Bovidae; genus Oryx; species Oryx dammah. Next base: position 34,115,690 of record NW_024070185.1, read on the forward strand.
GATGTCTTATAAAAAGTTCTGTTAGTTTATTATTATATACTTTTTCTACCAATCCTACAATCTTGTCTTTTAAAAGTTCCTGTACCAAATCTTTGTTGTTACCCAGGAGTCAATGTAGGTCCTAAGCTCAGACTGTGTCTCATTCTGAGTAAATGGAACATAAGATATATTTCTGTAAATGTTGTCCTTTGGGAGGTCCATGGGATTCCACCAAAGAGACTGTGATTGTTTGAAAGTTCACTTGAGCTGACATAAAATAGCTAATGCTGCTGCTAAGGCTTTGCTTTATTTCCATTCTTTGGTTGGCTTTCACCTCGTCAACCTCTTGGTAACTATTTTCTGCATTACATGTCCTCTATAGAACTGTCTGTCATACACCCTGTATTCCTGAGTGACCCCAGCCTGATATAGTATTGTAGCAGTTATTGATCACTTCTGTAGGCAACATTTGATATTAATGTAAATATACAGTTTTTTTTTATAAACAGTGTACAATCCCCTTGATCTTCCAGATCTGATTTATAACCACAGCATCTAGGAAATAAAGAGACTAAATTCAAGAAAATTTAAGAGATTCCCCAAGGAAATATATTTGGAGATAGAAAAGGAGCTAGGAACTTCCTCTCCTGACTTCCCGTTTAGAGTCTTTTTATTTCTGTATTACCTTATATTTTATAAATATTATATTTCTGCTTATTCTTACAATTTTCCATATGATACAGATGCACCTATTTTTATAACCAGCAATAATAATCCCAAAGTGAATACCTAGGCAAAATTTTCAAGGTTCAACAATTTATAAATTTTAAGACAGACTGTAAGGTGCTGCTTCAGTGCACTACATAATACTCACGTGGCTTGAAAGAGTTAATTTAGCCTGCAAAAGAGCTTAATTTATTCCCAGGACATTGCCCATACAGAGGGAAAATATGGCTCATTAAATCCTTTTCAAAGACTCCCAGTAGAGAAGTGTGTTTTTGGATCAATATTATGTTCCTGTGGACTTAACAGAATCATAACTACTCTTGGGAGGAGGCTAGGTTTTACTTCTGGACGTGGAAGTCTCTGCTAAGATGGGTGTTGAAGCTACAGTTATTCATAGTTCTGTTTAAAAAGCAAACTGACTTAGTATTTTAGAAAAAATTACTAAGAATTAGGTAATTCTTTATTCAATAGGTTCTTTTTCCAGCAGCTTATAAAAGAAGTTTCCTTTCTGCAGGTGTTTTGTTGACACTCTGCATCTGCAACCTTGAGCTAGTCTTGTCCTCTAAGGAGAACAGTCCTATCCTCCTGAACAGTGTACTGCAGGACATATTCACAAGAAGTACTTCTTAGAGGTCACAAAGAGCAGCATAAGAGTAACTGTGCTTCATTAGTTGTTTCTTTCCCAAAGGACGTATATATGCTCTGGCATCCAATTAATATTGATGACACACTCTATGATATTGGACAATCAGATACAGTCCCAGAAGTTCCTGCATTTAAATCCTGCTCCACCACTTACTAGATCTGTAGCCTCAGAAATGTTACTTAAAGTCTCCAAGTCCCAGTTTTATCATCTATATACTGGGGTAAAAATAGTACCTCTCTCTTTAGAACATAAATAGGAAGACTAATTAAATGAAAGAGTACATGTGAAAGGTCTGATTTAGTAAGTATTTAATAATATTAGCTATAATTATTGTATCATTATTTATAAACACTTCCAATATTTTAAAATAAACAAGTATAAGTTGATTAGTATAGTTTGCAAATATCAATATGGAATTCTTGCATATCTTATAGATCTCAAAATCCACATGAGCAGAGACTTGAAGACACATGAGATCTCTCTGCTGGCTTCTGATTAATATCTTTTCAAGTTATAGAGATTATAGATATAGATATTATCTATAGAATATTAAATACAACATCATTTGTATCGTTACTATACATCTATCAAACATTTTCCTCCCAGAGATAGCTATTGTAGATTTTCTGTTATAGTTCTCATGAATAGTTTCAAATGGAGTAGGCCGGGGACAGAATTTAATAAACCAAGGACATAATCACATTTAAGTTATTTTTAGCTGGATGAAAGTTGTCCAAGAAGAATATGAAGGCAGAAATAAGAACATACCATTCTACCATGTGTTCTGAACATTCCATTAAGTTCATAAAATAGAATGGTAAAATGTGTAAATCAGCCTATGGAAACTAAAAGATATGAGCTACCTAAAAACCTTAATGAAAAATACTAAAAAATAATCATAAGAAGCAGAAGGAAATAAAAAGTTGCCACTGCTCAATTGCTGTTCATTTAAAGGGTAATTGTTTTTAAATAGAATCAATGATCTATGCAAATATAGATACACACAAACATACGGATACTCACACTCTGAAAACATCCATATTCATATCCTCCTTTAATTACAATATACTATATCCACCAAGAAACATTTAAGCATCTGACCAAATGTCTCATGATTTCCCCCTCACTTCTGAAAATCACCATGAGAAACGAAGGGCAAACAAATAAGAGCTAAACAAAAGATGATGGCAGAAATAAAATAGTGGGTTGCCTTGATTTCTCCCTTGTACAGTTAAAACATGACATGTCAAACACCTTTTAAGTCTTTGTATATATTTGAAAGTTGATTCAGCTCTCTTTATTAACACATCATTGATCTTAAGCATACATAAGTCAATCAAGTTTCATATAATTTCTTTATATTTTGCTTACATAATCATCTGAAGAGTCATATGATGTTAGTTTTATCTGTTTTCCTCAGGAGAAAATATGTTGATATACTATGTACTTTTACTCATTAAGCACATTATGCACATTTTTCCTTGGTGTGAAATTTAGATACTTATGTAGAAGTTATCCATAAAATACTGTTAAAATGTAAAGTAAAGTATACTCTTCATGGTGAGTGTCATAATTTATAATTTTTGCTTCCCCACATAGCAATTTATACATAGTAAAAGCTAAATATATTTGTTAGAGGAAGGGAAGGCAGAAGAGTGAGGTAAAAGGGAGAGGAAGGATAAGTAGATGGATGGATTTGGAAGAAAAAAAAATTGAAGACACAAAGGAAGTTTGTGGTATTTGAGTGGGGAAAAATATAGACTTGATTGAGAAATATTTGTGTTTCAGCTTGGATCTTCTTTTCTGTGACCTTAACTTTAGTTTTCACACCTGTGGAGGGGGGAAATGGGGATGATAATAAGCATTTCATTTTGTTTTGAGAATTAAATCCAAAAATGTGTGGAAAATGCCCACTTTCACAATACCTGAAATATTATAGGCATTCCATAAATGTCAGTTTCTTCTCTTTTGCATAGCTTGGCCTGATTTTACCTTACAGGCAGGTTTCTCAGTATTTTCAACTTACAGTTGAACAGATGATTTGAAGGTGGGAAATGACACCATTCCAACTCTTAGCACATCTCCCTCCTGTGCTGCTTCTTTTGGGAGTTTGCTGCTAAGCAGGAGCCTTTTTTAACCTCACTCTGAGTGAGCTCATTTTTAAAGAAACTTTCCTCCTTGTATGTACTTTAATCCTTATAGAGGAACTATTGATTTGTATGGCCAAGTAGAGCAGCCTCTGAGGCCTGTGAAAATGCTATTGGAAGATGCATTGCAATGGAAATCATCAGAAGGAAGCCTAAGTAATTAACCAAGGAAAATAGGTGATAACAGTGGTATAACTTTAAGTTATATATGAATTAGAAAATTAAAATAGTGTTAACATTCCTTATTTGAATACAAAGATGATTAATACACAATTACATTTCGAAGAATAGGATAGCTGGCAGTGAAAAGGCAAAGCACTGATCCTTGATATAGGAAAAGAAAGGTCACTGACAATATAGAGAAAAAAGTCACATCATGACTAAAAACAGGAAAATATGGATTAAAATGTTCTAGCTGAGAGAGGGCTCACAGTGGGGGATGAATTAGTACTGGTTAATGTGTCTAATACTTTCAGGGAATAGTAGAGAACAGTAATTACCAAACTATAACTAAGCTATGTTTACCTAAAACAGAATTTTCTTCATCAAAATTTTGAAGATTCTTCTCTTTTTCTTCTCTTACATACAAAATGAATTCTGTGCTTAAAAATAAAAATGACTTCATTCTATACTTATGGAGAATAATATACTAGGTACACAGTTTTCAGTGGCTTCTGCATCTTTTTTCTTTTTTATGTGGGTGTCAAATCTGCTGTGAGAATATAAAAACTTTTATTATGCCTAAGATACATTTATCATAGCATGAGATTATAGCTGACTTTCATCAATTTAAAATTTTTTAATATTTATGAAAAATAGGCTTTTCATATGCAGTGTACCCTGGTCCACTGGAGGAGTAAATGACAACCCACTCAAATATCCTTGCCTCAAGAAACTCATGAAGAGTATATAAAGACAAAAAGATATGACACTGGAAGATGAAACCCTCTTCCAGTTGGAAAGTTTCCAATATACTACTAGAGAAGAGCAGAGGGCAATTACTAATAGCTCCAGAAAGAATGAAATGGTTGGACTGTAGCAGAAGTAACACTCAGTCTTGGATGTGTCTGGCGGTGAAAGTAAAATCTGATGCTCTAAACAACACTATTGCATAGGAACCTAGACTGTTAGGTCCGTGAATCAAGGTATATTGAATGGAGTTAAGCAGGAGATGGCCAGATGGAAAACTGACATCTTAGGAATCTGTCAACTAAAATGGATGAGAATGGGCAAATTTAATTTGGATGACCATTATATCTACTACTGTGGGCATGAATCCCTTAGAAGAACTGGCATAGCCCTCATAGTCAAAAAGAGTCCCAAACGCAGTACTTGGGTGCAACCAAAAAAATGAAAGAATAAACTTGGTCCATTTCCAAGGCAACCATTCAACATCACAGCAATCCAACTCTATGCCCCAACCACTAATGACAAAGAAGCTGAAACTGAACAGTTCTATGAAGACATACAAGACCTTTTAGAACTAACACGCCCCCCCCCAAAAAAAAAGATGTCCTTTTCATCAATAGGAAACTGGAATGCAAAAGCAGAAAGTCAAGAGATACCTGGAGTAACAGGCAGGTTTGGCCTTGGAGGACAAAATGAAGCAGGGGAAAGGATAACAGAATTTTGCCAAGAGAAAACACTGTCATAGCAAATAACCTCTTGCAACAACACAACAGATGACTCTACATGTGGACATCACCTGATGGTGAATACCGAAATCAAATTGATTATATTCTTTGTAGCCCAAGATGAAGCTGTATACAGTTAGCAGAAACAAGACCTGGAATTCACTGTGGCTCAGATCATGAGTTTCTTATTGGAAAATTCAGGTTTAAATTGAAGAAAGTAGGGAAAACCACTAGGCCATTCAGATATGACCTAAATCAAATCCCTTATGATTATACAGTGTGACAAATAGACTCAAGGGATTAAATCTGATAGAATACCTGAAGAACTATGGACAGAAGTTCATAATACTGTCTAGGAGGCAGTGACTAAAACCATCCCTAAGAAAAAGAAATGCAAAGAGGCAAAATGGTTGTCTGAGAAGGCCTTACAAATAGCTGAGAAAAGAAAAGTAAAAGGCAAAGAAGAAAAGAAAAGATATACACAACTGAATGCAAAGTTCCAGAGAATACCAAGGAGAGATAAGAAGGCTTTCTTAAATTAACAATGTAAATAAATTGAGGGAAAAAAAGAAAAAAGAAAAGAATGGGAAAGACTAGAGATCTCCAAGAAAATTGGAGATACCAAAGGGATATTTCTTGAAACGATAGGCACAATAAGGGACAGAAATGGTAAGGACCTAACAGAAGTAGAAGATATTAAGAATATATGGCAAGAATACACAGAAAAACTATACAAAAAAGGTCTTTATGACCCAGATAACCACAATGGTGTGGTCCTTCACCAAGAGCTGGACATCCTGGAGTATGAATTCAAGGATGCCTTAGGAAGCATTATTACAAACAAAGCCTAGTGGAGATGACAGAATTCCAGCTGAGCTATATAAAATCCTAAAAGATGATGCTGTTAAAGCACTGAACTCAGCATGTCAACAAATGTGGAAAACTCAGCAATGGCCACAGGACTGGAAAAGATCAGTTTTCATTCCAACTCCAAAGAAAAGCAATGCCAAAAAAATGTTCCAACTACAGTACAATTGTGTTCATTCCACAGGCTAGTAAAGTTATGCTCAAAATCCTTCAAGCTAGGCTTCAACAGTATGTGAACCAAGATTTTGCAGAGGCACAAGCTGGGTTTAGAAAAGGCAGAGGAATCAGAGATCAAATTTCATTGAATCATAGAGAAAGCAAGAAAGTTCCATAAAAATTATCTACTTCTGCTTCACTGACTACACTAAAATCTTTGACTCTGTGGATCACAACAAGCTGTGGAAAATTCTTAAAGAAATGGGAACACCAGATCATCTTACCTGCCTCCTGAGAATCCTGTATTCAGGTCAAGAAGCAACAATTAGAACCTAACTGGTTCAAAATTGGGAAAGGAGTATGACAAGGCTATATATTGTCACCCTGCTTATTTAACTTAAATTCTGAGTACATCATGAAAAATTCTTGGATGAATCACAAGCTAGAATCAAAATTGTGAGGAGAAATGTCTAACAACATCAGATATGCAGATGATATCACTCTAATGGCAGAAAGTGAAGAGGAACTAAAGAGCCTCTTGATGAGAATGAGACAGGACAGTGAAAAACTGGCTTAAAACTCAACGTTCAAAAACTAAGATCATGGCATCCAGTCCCATCATTTTATAGCAAATAGAAGGGGGAAAAGTGGAAGCAGTACAGGTTTTATTTTCTTGAGCTCCAAACTCATTGTGTCTGATGACTGCAGCCATGAGACTAAAAGATGGTTACTCCTTGAAAGGAAAGCTATGACAAACCTAGACAGCATATTAAAAAGCAGAAACATCACTTAGCCAACAAAAGCCATATAGTCAATCTGTGGATTTTCCAATAGTCATGTACAGATGTGAGAGCTGGACCATACAGAAGACTGAACACCAAAGAACTGATGCTTTCAAATTGTGGTGCTGGAGAAGATTCTTGAGATTCCCTTGGACTGCAAGGAGAATGCAATAGTCAATTCTAAAGGAAATCAACCTTGAGTATTCATTGAAAGGACTGTTGCTGAAGCTGAAACTTCAATATGCTGGACACCTGATGGAAAGAGCCAACTCACTGGAGAAGACCCTGGTACTGGGAAACATTAAAGGCAAAAAGAGAAGGGGGTGGCAGAGGATGAGATAATTAGATACCATCACTGACCCAATGGACATGAATTTGAGCAAACTCAGGGAGACAGTCAAGGACAGAATAGCCTGGTATGCTTCCATCTATGGGATCACAAAGAGTTGGACAGGACTAGCTATTACTGAGCAACAGCAATGCTTACCCTGTTCATAAAGCTGAAACAGGAAAGTGATTCAACATTTGGCTTTATGTACATTTCTAACAAATCATTGTTAAATAGAGTATAATGAACCACAACTCTTAAAATATCAGGCAGGATATTGTAATGTTAAGACTGAAAAACATAGTTTACTAATAATGTGAGGATATGCATTTGAGAGAATTCTGTAGAAATTTTAAAATTGTGGTTTTGTTAGGTAACAGTGTTTTGAAGACATAGTTTTACTTATTCCAAAGAGTTCTGCAAGGTTTTCCAGGTTTATTGTACCAAACCAACTTCATTTTTACATTAACATTAATGAGTTCTAATTCAGTGGGCATTTACTTGGAGCCTGTTATTCCAGGTTCCTGAAATAAAGAGTGCACTAAACAGATAAAGTCTTGGTTTTCACAGAACATACATCCTCATGTAAATAAATACATGAAAAAGAGTTTATAAGTGCTGTAGGAGAAGGCGATTGCACCCTACTCCAGTACTCTTGCCTGGAAAATCCCATGGTTGGAGGAGCCTGGTAGGCTGCAGTCCATGGGGTCACTACAAGTTGGACACGACTGAGCAACTTCACGTTCACTTTTCACTTTTATGCATTGGAGAAGGAAATGGCAACCCACTCCAGTGTTCTTGCCTGGAGAATCCCAGGGACGGGGGAGCCTAGCAGGCTGCCACCTATGGGGTTGCACAGAGTTGGACATGACTGAAGTGACTTAGCAGCAGCAGCAGCAGCGTAATAAGATTATGAGAAGCATAAAAAGAATTTACTTGACTTTGAGATAGGTCATGCTACCTTAAGATGAATCTTGAGTAATTGGTTCACTCAAAAGAAGTGTTTGTCAGGACTTGTCTGGTGGTCCAGTGGTTAAAACTTTGCTTTCTAAAGCAGGGTATGGGAGTTCAATACCTGGTTAGATCCCACAAGTTTCATGTCTAAAAAAACAGAACGTAAAGCAGAAACAATATTGTAACAAATTCAAGAAAGACTTAAAAATGCCCCTCCCAACATACCTACACACACAAATTTTAAAAAAAAATTTTTTTTTAAAAGGTCTTCGTCAGGTGTAAGCATTTTGCTGCTTTACATACTAAGTAAGAGTTGGCCTACAAGCCTTTCTACTCCTCTATAGTGGAGCTGGTACTTGGGTGTAAGTATTCCTGCTATGAACACTATATAAAACATATTTAAAATAAAACCTACCCTACTTAATATATACTGTTCTTCCTTATTAAGAGTGTTTGAGATCCATGTGTAATTGCTGAAAATTACCATAGGAAAATTCTGAGTATCCCTCACATGGTGTAGAGTAACTTCACTTTCTCTTCAGATTTCCTTCATAACTCTTGACTATGAACACTGACCCAAAAGCTTTGGCAGCATTGCGTCACTTGGTATAAAAAAAGGGAACCTGACTTAAAGTGGAAAAAGGAACAGATGGCAGTGTGTTCTACACACACGCCAATTTTTTTTTTTCCAGAGAAGCTGCTGCTTTTAATCCAGTTCAGTATGTTCTAAGAGAGCTACTATTTCTGAAACCATTGAACATGCAGGGCCAGAGTTTCTAAGTATGGACCCAGAGTGGCAGGAAGGAAATGATGTATATGGTAAAAGTACTGCAAAAATGAGGAGGCTGCGGTGGATTGCTGCACAGATGTATTCCAGCTCCCACTCCCTTTGCCTCTGTCTTCCTCAGAGGCCACATGGAAGAGGTACCAGAACCTGTGACAGCTAGACACTGACATCATTGCTTTTTCTTCTAAGGCTTTGCTTTTCCCTTTTTACTTTTGCCACTTGCATCTGATACATTTGAACCTTCTTTCCAGCAACCTCCTCACTGTCCCATTCAAGGATTGCAGCTGTCTCCTGCTCTTGAACTAATCTAGTGTCAGACCTCCTCCCTACTGACTCAGATGGCTTCCAGTTCTAGTATAATTCAAGACATCTTAATCCTAAGTAATCATTCTACAACTACCTTTTTGTTGTTGTTCTTTCTGTTTATTGAACTTTATTCTTAAAAATTAGATATATGTTGGAGGCTTACCATTTAAGTTACATGTGGTTAGCATTTTAATGTAAGAAACACCCGGAAATAGTACTTTTGGGGGTGGGAGGGATTAACTGTCACTATTTCTTTCCTTGGTGCCAAGGAGCTGTGAACTAAGAGGGTTAAATATAAGAATCAAATGTTATGGGAAACTCTTGCTTTTGTAAATGCTAATAGTTTTATATCCTACCTTTCCATAGATTTTTTTTTCCTCCTCTAGCTTTCAGAGTAGTTATAAATAGGAAGAGTTTTTATGAAATTAGAATATAAAAGATGAGACTCAATCATTGGTGAAGTCAGGGTACAAGATATGCAATGAAACTGGAAGCCAAAATGAAGCAGTGGATGTACAGACAAAAAGAGAGCTGGAATCAATCCAGAAGGCAAGGGTGAGACCAGAAGCACAGTTTGAAGATTTTATAAGAAGCCAGAAACCAAAGTATACACATAAGTAAAAGGCCAAAATCAGGCTATGGATATAAACTAGTTTTAAAAAATCAATAAGCAGACCCAAGGTACTGAAGGCTAGAGAATCTTGAGCACTTGTTGAAAAAGATGAACAGTTCAGTTCAGTTCAGTTCAGTCACTCAGTCGTGTCCAACCCTTTGCAACCCCATGAATCTCAGCACGCCAGGCCTCCCTGTCCATCACCAACTCCCAGAGTTCACCCAGACTCACGTCCACCGAGTCAGTGATGCCATCCAGCCATCTCATCCTCTGTCATCCCCTTCTCCTCCTGCCCCAAATCCCTCTCAGAGTCTTTTCCAATGAGTCAACTCTTTGCATGAGGTGGCCAAAGTACTGGAGTTTCAGCTTTAGCATCATTCCTTCCAGAGAAATCCCAGGGTTGATCTCCTTCAGAATGAACTGGTTGGATCTCCTTGCAGTCCAAGGGGACTCTCAAGAGTCTTCTCCAACACCACGGTTCAAAAGCATCAATTCTTTGGTACTCTGCCTTCTTCACAGTCCAGCTCTCACATCCATACATGACCACAGGAAAAACCATAGCCTTGACTAGACGGACCTTAGTCGGCAAAGTAATGTCTCTGCTTTTGAATATACTGTCTAGGTGGGTCATCACTTTTCTTCCAAGGAGCAAGCGTCTTTTAATTTCATGACTGCAGTCACCATCTGCAGTGATTTTGGAGCCCAAAAAATAAAGTCTGACACTGTTTCCACTGTTTCCCCATCTATTTCCCATGAAGTGATGGGACCGGAGGCCATGATCTTCATTTTCTGAATGTTGAGCTTTAAGCCAACTTTTTCGCTCTCCTCTTTCACTTTCATCAAGAGGCTTTTTAGTTCCTCTTCACTTTCTGCCATAAGAGTGGTGTCATCTGCACATCTGAGGTTACTGATATTTCTCCCGGCAATCTTGATTCCAGCGATTGTAATAATTTAAGAAGCCAAGGTCATCAAGTATAAGTACAAAGAACACAGAGCAGGTGAGGCCTGAGGTTAAGGAAAGCAGCACAACACAGCAGAAGGTCAATACGTAGTAGACAGCAGCTGTTAGAAAACATGGCAATGGAAACGTGGCAAACAACTGTCTCAACTAGGAAACCTTTTATGGGTTTCCTACTTGCGGCAAGAAATTGACAGATGTGGTCAAGAGCAGAGCAAACATGCAAACTGTAGGCAGCCAATGCTTTGTGTTAGGAAACTAGGAAGTCTATTCAGTTGTAATAGGAACTACTTCAAGTGAGGATTACTTGGCAATTCTGTTGGGAACAGGTGCAAAAATAAATAAGATTAGATAAGTAGTAAGAAGAAGCTAATAGTACTGATTTAGGAGATTTACCTGGATTGCTTGGAACAATTTTGAGAAATTGGATAGTAATCTTTTTTTTTTAATTGCAGTCTAATTGCTTTACAATACTGCATTAGTTTCTGCAACAAGTGAATCAGCTATATATATATACATATATTGAACTCATTGGAAAAGACCCTGATACTGGGAAAGATTGAAGGCAAAAGGAAAAGAAGGTAGCAGAGGATGAGATGGTTAGGTAGCATCCCTGACTCAATGCACATGTATTTGAGCAAACTCTGGGGGATATTGAAGAACAAGTAAGCCTGGTGTATTGCAGTCCATAGTGTTACAGAGTCAGAAATGACTTAGCAACTGAACAACAACAACATACCTACATATATCCCCTCTCTCTTAGATCTCTTTCCCACACCCCCTATCCCACCCATGTAGGTCATCACAGAACACCTAACTGAGCTACCTGTGCTATAAACCACATGCACAGTAATCCTTGAGAGGTGATATAACTATTTCTTTATAAAATTAAATGGATAGCCTACAACCAACCAACTGATTGATCAAGTATTCACATCCAAATACAAGTTGACTAGGTAGGAACAAAACTCAAATTTTCAGTGTTATCCTATTTTGCATATGGTGATGTGACATGAAAAGTGAAATTCCAATGTTTTCATACTTATGGAGTCAAAACAAAATTTTGGCAGGGCTGTATATGTGGGAGCCTCAATGGTGGAAAAAAATTACGTGGGTAGTGTTAAAAGTCCAGAGATGCTGAATTACACAAATAAGAAGCATATTTTCTTTGGCTGCAATTTATGCACCTGGTTTGCTCTGAAGAATTTTCTCTCTCCAAATTAATAAACCAAATTAATAATACTAATGCATATCTAACAATACATGAAATTAATAAACTAATGAATAATAGTACTGAATATACAACAATCACTGCATGTGTAGTAAATGGTGAAAGTGAAAATCTCTGTCATGTCTGATTCTTTGCAACCCCATGGGCTATAGAATCCATGGAATTCTTCAGGCCAGAATACTAGAGTGGGTAGCCTTTCCCTCCTGCAGGGTTTCTTTCCAACCCAGGGATCGAACCCAGGTCTCCCATATTGCAGGTGGATTCTTTACCAGCTGAGCCACAAGGGAAGCCCCATATACTGAAATCTTGACAGGAATAATCTTGTGTGCACGTGTGTATGCTCAGTTAATAATTTGTGTCTCATCCTTTGTGACCCCATGGACTGTAAGCTTCCAGGCTCCTCTGTCAAATGGATTTTCCCAGCAAGAATACTGGAGTGGGTTGCTATTTCCTTCTCCAGGGGATCTTCCCTACCCGGGGATCAAACACACATCTCCTGTGTCTCTGGCACTGGCAGGTGAATTCTTTATCCCTGAACCACCTGGGAAGCCACACAATCTTTTTTTTTTTCTTCTTATACACACACATATATATATGCTGCTGCTGCTAAGTCACGTCACTCATGTCCGAATCTGTGCGACCCCATAGATGGCAGCCCACCAGGCTCCTCTGTCCCTGGGATTCTCCAGGCAAGAACACTGGAGTGGGTTGCCATTTCCTTCCCCTGTATATACACACACACACACACACACACACATATGTATATACATACATATGTACATATAAACATATATACATATACATATATGTATATACATATGTGTGTATATGTATATATATACAGCATTCATGAGGACCTTGTAAGATAATTATTATCATTATCCTCATTTTATAGATGAGGAAACAGAGATCCAAAGAGTTTATGACACAAACCCAAGGCCACATATTTATTGAAGGGCTGGAATAAGATTCACCCATAAGTGTTATTCCTTCATATTTACAGTCTTCAGACATTGTAATTTTATAATTACAAGATAATATATTTAACTTACATTCATTATAGGTGGCAATATTCATACTATAGGTGAGTTGCCATAATGTTATCCTTCCTAAAAATTAAATATTCTTTGTTATACAAAAGAATATTTGTATATGTCAAAAGATGTTTGAGTACTAAAATATCCATGACAGCAAAATATCAATGCCATTTAAATTGAATGGCCAATCTTCATGTATGTTTGATCTGTTTATTACCTTTAATAAAATAGAATGGTTTGGATGTATATAGTTGTTTTCACTGAGTGTACAAAACAGATTTTTTATATGACAGGTATAGTAGTGTTTTGAGCCTAGCACCGTTTTCGCAGAATTTTCATTTTTAAACAAGATGAATGTTTCGACTGTCTTGCTTTTACTGTAGAAATGTCCAGAATAACAACATGTACTTCTTCATCTTCATTAACTGAGTGGGGGATATTAATTTTTCTAACTGTAATCTTCCATAATATCTTTGCAGATAAATGATTCATTTTGATTGAGTATATTTTTCTCTGAAATACAGCATTATGAAGTTGCAAGTAAATAATATTATATTTAGATACACATTTTTCTGAAAAACGTTGAAGCACCATAAGACAACTTCTAATACACTTAGAAATATTCTGATTTTCAGCCTGTTGTGTACTTAAGAAAAACAAACTCAAGAAATAATTAAGGGCATTTGAAAAAATATTTTGCAAGGGTGAAGATTTTACAATATTACTTTTAGTTTAAAATGTCCATTTTTACAAGTCCTGAAATAATTTTAAGTGTTGAGGCTTTAACAGTTCCTCAAGTTTGTCAGTGAAGTATAAGACACTCATAGATGAAGATCCAAAGATATAATTGTGTTTTAACTGACAAATCTAAAAATGTTTATGGATAACTGAGAAAGCAGTTATACAATTTGAAACTTAATGTAAAAATTATCACTAATATATGTGTTTTACCATATTTATTTAAAATCACTAATTAGACCATCTATAGAAGCTATTTATGGTGGTTTCTTAGTAATATGCACAGGCAAATTATTTGATCATTATCTGTATCCAGCTGCTAGAACATTTTTGCATAATGTATCAGATTAAAGGAAGCCATTATTCTGTAGCTTAACATACTTCATATTTCACAAATTAGGAAAATTTTATAGTATTAAATATGCTATTTTTTGTAATTTAGAAGAAAAGGGGAACCACTCAAGACTTTATATTAATATTTTCCCAATATTGACTTGCCATGTAATATTTTATAGAAAATTGCAGATATAAACCTGAGATCTGATAGTGTTTCTTAATATAGAATAAATGGAGCTAGTTCGATTTAGAAATACTTTGATGAAAATGAATATTTCTTATACAACAGCGCAGACTAGTGGCCATACCATTGCAGCATATATTTGTCTTTTTCTAGGGCACATTTACTGAGGTATTCATCTGTACATTTTATGAAATAGTATCAAACAAATTACATATATTTAAATAGTAGTTATTATCATACAACATAGTTTATGGAGCTTAATAGTACATTAGCCAATTTATTTTATTCATTCTATTTTGCATTCACTCCAAATTGCCTAGAAATTGTTCTGAAAATGATAGGTGAAAAAATATACACATAAATTATATCACAGGTAGTGAATTTAAAGATATCTAATATTAAGATTTCTATGATATTTATTTTTGTTTCAAGCTTACCCTGTAACTAGTTCTCTATAAACAAGGATTAGAGTGACAGATGAATAATACCATAGTCATTCTTATAGATGCCTACTCAGTTGTTGGAAGGACTGATGTTGAAGCTGAAACTCTAGTACTTTGGTCACCTGATGTGAAATGCTGACTCATTTGAAAAGACCCTGATGCTGGGAAAGATTGAGGGCAGGAGGAGAAGGGGACGACAGAGGATGAGATGGCTGGGTGGCATCACCGACTCAATGGATATGAGTTTGAGCAAACTAAGGGAGATAGTGAAGGACAGGGAGGCCTGGCGTGCTGCGATTCATGGGGTCGCAAAGAGTTGGACACGACTGAGCAACTGAACTGAACTGAACTGAACTCAGTTGTTGCCAGACTCAATTTATGTGAAGTTCTTCCAATATTTAAACCCTATTTCTCTCTTCTCCATTTTAAGCATTTTTCCAATTATGAAAATGTTTTCACAAATTATACTTTTATTAAGAAAGTTCTCAACAACTGTTTATAGGGTAATAAAAGGATGATAATTAAGCTAAAGAAAAGTTATAGGTGTTTTCTAAATTATCTCCTTATAATATGAATAGGAGAAAGGGATGGACAAACTACTTCAAAGACTTTTATTTTGATCTGTAAATCTTGAATGCATTGTCTTTCCCAAAATAGGCCATCAGACCTTCCTGTATCCACCATCTGGAATGATAGGTAGAAAGAAAAGTTATCACATTGTGACATTTAGGAGATTTTGGAGACATAATTATTAGTTGACTGTTAATGAAATGACTTATTGACTAGCAGCACAAGGGAGGTTGAACGTTGAATAGCCCCAAATAATCAATTGCATAGATGATAAGCTTGTGATTTAAAATTGTGTCTATTTCCATGAAGGCACAAAGTCTGCCCTATTAACTTCTGAAAGGTTTGTACTGGTCCTAGCTCTATTACTTGCCAGCTCTGCATACTTGAGAAAATTTGCCAGCCTCTCTGAGCTTCAATTCCCAAATTATAAATTGAGTAATATTAATAATATAACAGATAAATGGCCAAATGAGATACCCTTCACTAACGTCGAGAAAGGCAAATGAGAACAAATTATTTGATTAGACCAATGACTAGGTTTTCAGTCTATGTTTGTGGCTATTTTGTTCATGTTTTTGTTTATACAACAATAATTTTAACATCAAGTTTGAATCTCTTTTTATGGGGAAAGGTTTTATCAGCCAAGTCTGATTCCATTTGTACATCTGAAAATTCCTTCTGGATGTGGAGCCTTAGATCAAAGACTTTATTGTTATATTTTTATAATATAAAGAAAAAATTTAGTAGCATTAATTATATCTTTTGAAATTTGATTATAATCTATAGTGTCTTCAGTATTATTTCATCACACAGAATTTTATTCAAAGGAAAAACTCTTAGACACTAAAAATACAAACACAATTAAGCTTCCCAGGTGGCTCAGTGGTAAAGAATCCGCCTGACAATGCAGGAGACATGGGTTCAAGCCCTAGGTCAGGAAGATCCCCTGGAGTAGGAAATGGCAACCCACTTCAATATTCTTGCCTGAGAAATCCCATGGACAAGGGAGCCTGAAGGGCTACAGTCCATAGCGTTGCAAAAGAGTCAGACATGACTTGGGGGGGGGGGGGCGGTGTGTGTGTGTGTGTGTGTGTGTTAGTCCCTCAGTCACATCTGAGTCTTTGAGACCCCATGGACTGTTACCTGCCAGGCGCTTCTGCCTCTGGAGCTCTTCAGGCAAGAATACTGGAGTGAGTGGCCATTCCTTTCTCCAAGGGATCTTCCCGATCCAGGGATCAAACTCAGGTCTCATGCATTGCAGTCTGAGCCACCAGGGAAGCAACAGTTATGATGTATTACAGATGTTTTCAACAGTAGATGGCAGCATGCAAAAGAGGAAAAAAGTGTTCCCTAGTACTTGCTATGACTTACCTCAAACTGACCTCCTCTCTTTTATGCTAAGGACTCTAGGAAGGGAAGATGTAGGCTTAAATATTTGTTGCAAATTTAAATTTTGTGTTTCTGTGTAACAAAGCATAAAAAATAACCAGTAATCAAAATGAGTTAATTTAAGTCATAGTTGTCACAGTATATGATCAAAATATCTGTTTTGGAATTTTAATTGTTTATGCACACTCACTCATTTGGATATTTACCCTGCTAAAGGCAGATCAGTCTTTGGGATTTTGCAGATATGGGTTCAATTCAGTTCAGTCGCTCAGTCGTGTCCAACTCTGTGACCCATGAACCGCAGCACGCCAGGCCTCCATGTCCATCACCAAATCCCAGAGTCCACCCAAACCTATGTCCATTGACTAGGTGATGCCATCCAACCATCTCATCCTCTGTCATCCCCTTCTCCTCCTGCCCTCAATCTTTCCCAGCATCAGGGTCTTTTTTAGTGAGTCAGCTCTTCGCTTCAGGTGGCCAAAGGATTGGAGTTTCAGCTTCAACATCAGTCCTTACAATGAACACCCAGGACTGATCTCCTTTAGGATGGACTGGTTGGATCTCCTTGCAGTCCAAGGGACTCTCAAGAGTCTTCTCCAACACCACAGTTCAAAAGCATCAATTCTTCAGCACTCAGCTTTCTTTATAGTCCAACTCTCACATCCATACATGACCACTGGAAAAACCATAGCCTTGACTAGACAGACCTTTGTTGACAAAGTAATGTCTCTGCTTTTTAATATGCTGTCTAGATTAATCATAACTTTCCTTCCAAGGAGTAAGCGTTTTTTAATTTCATGGCTGCAAGTGACCATCTGCAGTGATCTTGGAGCCCAGAAAAATAAAGTCAGCCACAGTTTCCCCTGTTTCCCCATCTATTTCCCATGAAGTGATGGGACCAGATGCCATGATCTTCATTTTCTGAATGTTGAGCTTTAAGCCAACTATTTCACTCCCCTTTAACTTTCATCAAGAGGCTCTTTAGTTCTTCTTCACTTTCTGCCATAAGGGTGGTGTCATCTGCATATCTGAGGTTATTGATATTTCTCCCAGCAATCTTGATTCCAGCTTGTGCTTCCTCCAGCCCAGCATTTCTCATGATGTACTCTGCATATAAATTAAATAAGTAGAGTGACAATATATAGCCTTGACGTACTCCTTTTCCTATTTGGAACCAGTCTGTTCCATGTCCAGTTCTAACTGTTGCTTCCTGACCCACATACAGATTTCTCAGGAGACAGGTCAGGTGGTCTGGTATTCCCATCTCTTTCAGAATTTTCCACAGTTTATTGTGATCCACACAGTCAAAGGCTTTGGCATAGTCAGTGAAGCAGAAATAGATGTTTTTCTGGAACTCTCTTGCTTTTTCCCTGATCCAGCGGATGTTGGCAATTTGATCTCTGGTTCCTCTGCCTTTTCTAAAACCAGCTTAAACTTCTGGAAGTTCATGGTTCACGTATTACTGAAGCCTGGCTTGGAGAATTTTGAGCATTACTTTACTAGCGTGTGTTAGTTAAGTCATTCAGTCATGTCCAACTCTTTGCAACCCTGTGGACTGTAGCCTACCAGGGTCCTCCATCCATGGGATTCTCCAGGCAAGAATACTGGAGTGGGTTGCCATTTCCTTCTCCATACTAACGTGTGAGATGAGTGCAATTGTGCAGTGGTTTGAGCATTCTTTGGCATTTCCTTTATTTGGGATTGGAGTGAAATCTGACCTTTTCCAGTCCTGTGGCCACTGCTGTTTTCTCTATATTTGCTGGCATACTGAGTGCAGCACTTTCACAGCATCATCTTTCAGGATTTGAAACAGCTCAACTGGAATTCCATCACCTCCACTAGTTTTGTTTATAGTAATGCTTCCTAAGGCCCACTTGACTTCACATTCCAGGATGTCTGGCTCTAGGTGAGTGATCACACTATCATGATTATCTCATGAAGATCTTTTTTGTATAGTTCTTCTGTGTTATTCTTGCCACCTCTTCTTAATATCTTCTGCTTTTGTTAGGTCCCTACCATTTCTGTCCTTTATTGAGCCCATCTTTGCATGAAATGTTCCCTTGGTATCTCTGATTTTCTTGAAGAGATCTCTAGTCTTTCCCATTCTATTTTTTTCCTCTATTTCTTTGCATTGAAGGCTTTCTTATCTCCTTTCTATTCTTTGGAACTCTGCATTCAAATGGATATATCTTTCCTTTTCTCCTTTGCTTTTTGCTTCCCTTCTTTTCACAGCTATTTGTAAGGCCTCCTCTGACAGCCATTTTGCTTTTTTGCATTTCTTTTCCATAGGGATGGTCTTGATTCCTGTCTCCTGTACAGCATTACAAACCTCCGTCCATAGTTCATCAGGCATTCTGTCTATCAAATCAAGTCCCTTAAATCTATTTCTCACTTCCACTGTATAATCATAAGGGATTTGATTTAGGTCATACCTAAATGGTCTAATGGTTTTCTCTACTTTCTTCAATTTAAGTCTGAATTTGGTAATAAGGAGTTCATGATCTGAGCCACAGTCTACTCCCAGCCTTATTTTTGCTAACTGTATAGAGCTTCTCCATCTTTGGCTGCAAAGAATATAATCAATTAGATTTCGGTGACCAGATCCAATTTAAAAAAAAAATCTTGAATGTCATTCCAGAAACATCACATTTTGTCTTGTCTCTTTCTGTCCTATTGCTCTTCAGATGAGAACTACCTCTTCTCTTTTGCATCCTAAATCACTTTGAGTTGCAGATCTAAGCTATGAAACATCTAAGAGAAATACACATATTCACCTCACATAAAATTTTATAAACTTCTTAGAAGGCACATAGGAACCCCAAAGTTAACCCGTGCATCCCAGAGAAGTTCATTCAGAGGATTTGCAACCCCAGTCCCATCTGGTGATTTCCAACTAAATATTTTCTGCAGGACTTTCCATGGATAAATGAGCACTTTGAAAGGTAATTTTGTGATTGGAATATTACAATTGCTGTCTTTCCCAAAAGTAATTGTGATATCTAAGTAATGCAAACGATGTTCTATCTTTCAAACCCAAATGGTTTGAATCACTTTGTGACTAGTATACATTAGTTTTATGTATACATGTCATAAGCAGAAATAATCTGATGTCCAATCCTTGCCAAAAGGCGGAAGCAAAATTCATATTTTCTTTAATCTCTATCCAGAAAATATTTAATTTTGAACAGTCTAGTGTTTTTTAGAGCTCTGTGATTTCTTAGAGGTGATAAGTCTCTCTTGCCCTCTTTTGTACAAAAGAGAAACTAAATGAAACCCATAAAAGCTCAATAAATGCCCATGTTTAGTGTGTGCCAAAAGTGAGATTAAAATTCAAGTATTCTCATTTTAAACTGTATGCTTTCTTTCTAGACTCTTAAATTCTTCAGGTGTTCACATTATGGGGAATTGACAATTTTAATTTTCAGAAATATATTCTTACTAGGTAAAGAAATAAATTCTTGAAAATAAAATATCCCCGAGTTTTTAAAAAGTTCTGGGTGGTAATTGTCATTTTAATGCATGCATGCTCAGTCATGTCTGACTCTTCTGTGACTCCATGAACTGTAGCCCAACAGGCTGTCCATGGGATTTCCCAAAGGGTTGCTGTTTCCTTCTCCAGAGGATCTTCCAACCCAGGGATCAAACTCAAGTCTCCTGCATTCCTGGCAGATTCTTTACCACTAGTGTGAAAATGAGGCAGGGTAGGGAGAGGACAGTATACTTCAAGGTTGGGGCCAAAATAAGCATACCGAGA
This sequence comes from Oryx dammah, assembly GCF_014754425.2. Classification (NCBI taxonomy): domain Eukaryota; kingdom Metazoa; phylum Chordata; class Mammalia; order Artiodactyla; family Bovidae; genus Oryx; species Oryx dammah. Next base: position 34,136,255 of record NW_024070185.1, read on the forward strand.
CAACCCTCAATCTTACTGTTTTGGAAATCCTCATCTGGGTTGTTCTCTGCTGGTTCTCAGTTCTCTGTATTTTACCTTCTGCAAATGGCACCATCTCTGTCAGCTCCTTCATAGATACAAATGTGTTCTCCATCCTACTAATTGCCATCTTGTTCCCCTTCCTAAGAGTAACTGTATCTTAATAAGAATGCCAGCAGAAGGTAGCAGGTAAAATTTTTGAGAGCAGAATTCCACACCTGAAAGAGCAGCTTTCTGAATTCTCAGCTTTGTTTGGCTATACTTAACTAAGTTGGCCATCTATGGTGTTTTAATAGCTCATATCTAATAGCTTAATCTACTTTCAGGATTGATCTCTGAGTCTTCGGTCTCCCCATGCCTCTTTATGCTGAGTCTTCAAAATGCACAATAGTAGAGCCAGAAATAGAATAAACTTTAAATTACACATACAGAATGACCCTTGTGGCAACTGAGCAGAGGAAAAGAGGGTTAAATTCACTCTTATCTTTTACATGCCTACAGGGCCATATTTGCTGTTGTGTAAGTCTCTGGGAAAAGCAGTCAGAAGTTTTAGTATTTTGCTACCTCTGCTACTGCATTCCCACAGGGCCAGTGCCCTATTTCTTACCATTATTCATTGTCGTTCTGCTTCTAAATAGCAGTACTTCTGAGGCTGATTGTGCAGTACTGCGGATGCTGCTTTACTTGAGCTAGAATGACATTCCAGAAATGCTGTCACTGAGGATGCACTTCTAAGAAGGATGGTATTTTGCTGTGAACAAATGAGATCATACATTATATTTAGGATTCACAGGGAAGGCAACTGCTAATGGGTGACAGCCTGGATCCGAACTTTATGGTTTATTTAAGTTGCCTTAACAGCAGCTTTTCTTTTTCCTAGGTAATAAACATTCTTAATATACTTAATCATTTCATGCATTTGATCATGCAAAAAAGTTATAATGTTTAATCAGATTAAACCAGCTAGTAGCATTTTCATATTTGTGATACCCAGATTGCTGAGATTTTTTAAGTTGGATTTATTGCTCATAGTATATCTTTTAGTGAGTCTTGTAGGGGCTTAAACAAAGCAATTGAGGATGGTTTTACTCATTCCCCACCACTCAATTTTAGACAGCAATGAATAACAGGCTTCAAATAGATGATCCAAAATATAATATGCTTGTTTTCATAGGCTTATTTTATTTTAGATCTCAAAAATAGTGACTTACCACTTGAGAAAATTATTTTCTGTGGTTAAGATCTGGATATCTAGTTCTTTTAAGTTTGACTTTCCTAGAATTCAATTCCATTGAATTTCATATTTCTACTTATTCTGTTTCTAGCACATTTAAAATTAAAACTGGAAACTCTTCAGTGATACAGTCTTAGTCTTTCACATAATTTCAACCTATCTCAAGGTACAACTATATATTTCTCAAAGCAGAATTTTGTGTGTGGGGACATGAAAAAATAAAATATCATTTACAATTGTTACTTTTAAAAGTTATTTTCTTTCACTAGTGGCATAATGTGTTTTTGTGAGTTGTTTAAATATATTTTTCTTCTAGAGAAAGCATGTCTTTTTATGGAGCTACTGTATATTTTTACATTCTTAATTTTTCAAAAACATTGAAATGCATTTACTTTAAGAACATGAAAAACATTTTAAATGTATCACTCTCTTCAAAACAACAAATAGAAATAATGAAAGAAAAAATATCTTACCCCACATTACAGTAAATTTGGTTAGCGAGAAGATGGAGTTTTACAGTAATAGCTTTTAAGCAGCTTATCTAATTTTAAAATAGGGCATATTGCACTTTGTGTGAAACAGAGGGAAGGATACATTTCAATTTGTTTAAATGGCTTTGACAGTGAGGTTTATCAGTGCTCAATTTAATTTTGAACTTAATACCTTTTTTGCTAGATTCTTTCTCCCATTTTCTATTCTTTATCATTTTGATTGTTTTAGAATCTCCCAGAGAGATGTTATGGGGAGGGAGGTGGGAGGGGGGTTCATGTTTGGGAACGCATGTACACGCGTGGTGGATTCATGTCAATGTATGGCAAAACCAATACAGTATTGTAAAGCAAAATAAAGTAAAAATAAAAATTTTTTAAAAAATTAAAAGAACCTTTTCTTGTTAGGGAAGGAAATGTTTAAGATATCCACTGGTTTGGAAAAAAGTTAACTAAGTAAGCCCCATAAACAAGCCAGCACAAACCAATTTGTAGCCTCTGGTTGCTAAGGAGTTTGCTGCTCATCCTCCCAACAGTCCTGGGCAGTCTGCTAAATTGAAAGGATCACTAAAGCTTATTTGAGAAAAATAAGGGTGCATAAGCAGTGATCGCATCCCACATTCAGGATAGTGGCAATTAGGTTGTACTGATGTGGTTGCTTGTATAATTGGAATTTTCAGTATGTGGTTTGGGTAGAAGTCTGCTCTAAGGACTCCCTATTAGATGTATCTAAAGTGTTTTGAGCAATGGTCAAATGTGCTGGATGTCTATTTATTCAAAGCTACATCCTGCTTGCATAAAGACTATGTGAGGGTTCTTAATTCAATGACATCAGACTTGAAACAAAATGGAAACACTTTTGAGTTCTCTGGTCAGGAACATTACATCAGCGCATTCATTTTTATTGATCTTTTAAGCCAAAAATGCTTGTTCATCTCACCACTTCCTCTAGTTTAAGCGAATTTTTTTCTGAGCAGAGTTTTACCAAACTCTGAGGTTGCTGTTGTCATTCACTTTTTCTATTCCAATTATATCCTTACTCTGAAAGATGGACATTTGTTACTGAAAACAATGTGCATGTCTTTGTGATTCTGATTGAGTACACATTAACTGAAGGTAATTTAGGGGAGTGGCATTAAAGCTTCTATGTTGTTTTCATTGGAAATTAATTCAAATTGTGAAGCTCAAACTGTAAATCACAAATTTCTTACATTCTTCGTTCTCTAAACCAGCAAAATATTTGCTGATTTGATGATGATACCAACGGAATTTTATTCAACTCGAAAAATCCACCCAAATTGGAAGAGTAGAGCAGAAAAAGATCTTAGAATTCATCTACTAACCTCTACTCTCTAGGTAAGGAGTCACAGAAGCTTAGTGACTTTTCTTAGGACACAGAAATGTTTTTAGTTTTAGTTTATGTGTTTTCTATGTGAGGAAAAGTTCTTTCAGGTAGAAACTGAAATAAAATATTCTTGAATTCACATCATAATCTGACTTACTTAAGTAACTCTTTACAGTCTTTAATGCAACTTCCATTTAATTTCTGTATAAACATATTCAGATACTAGAGACTAGCAAAATTTAATTTTGACAGATAAAACTCATAAGACCCCTTTTTCTCATAACTTTGTTTTAGCATATCATGATCATAACTGCCTGTGGGGACATAGATAGTTTGCATGCCTTGGACATTCCAGGAGAGAAAAAGCATGGTCTTTGTATTATTTTGTATGTGAATGAAAACTTTAAATTGTCAAAGTACAGATAGAATGGTGACTTTTATAGATTTTCAGCTTTTTGACAATTCAGTCATATTTTTGATGGTTAGAAATTCTATCCTAGGAAATTGTGCTGTGGGAGGTGCTAAGAGTTCTGTGCCCATCAAATCTATGTATGTGCCTTTTTTATATGGTCAATTGGAAATGCAGGGGGTATTTAGATCAACTTTTTTCATTGTCATATGTCTTTTTCCCAGTTATGTAGACTGATCTTGAACAGCAACAGAATAAAGTGTTTGGACTCAAGACCAGAGATTAAAGTTTATTGTCTGTATAAGGGCTAGTAAAAAGAGCCATAATTATTCAAATAATCAAGATGAGAAGTGAAGATCTAAATTAAAGTTGAAGCCATAGAGGTGGAGAGGAAGAAATGGGTACAATAAATATTTTATACCCGTAATCTAGAAACTGAATGATGACAGCTTTCTAAAGTAATAAAAGTGAAATCTCAGTTGATTCCAAAAAGTCTAATTTGTGCAAGTGGGTCAATATCTTTCAACATGTAGTGGTTAAGTATGTAAGCAATTCAGACCCAGTACTTATTAGTTATGTGAATTGAGGTGGGTAACTTAACTTTTTGTGCATCAGTTTCTTCATCTTCAGTGTGGTGATATTATTAATATCTCCCTTATGAGATTGTAGAATGAGAAAGATATTACAAGTGTCAAGTGCAGAATAAATGTAGGAAAATGTTATATATTATTATTGTTCATAGAAATAAAGAATGCAAGAACAGATTAATAGAAGCAAAATGATTGAACACTTTTATAAGGTGAATGGGAAACCTCTTTGGGACATTCAGACATAAATGTCCAATAGTAAATTTTGATTTATAGGTTTGGGAGCTATTCATGTGGAATTTATTAGTAATATTTTTGAAACTATGGCTTTGTATGAAGCCATCAAAAAAGACAGTATGTAATAAGAAGGGCAAAGTGTCAAAGATGAAGAAATGAGGAAAAAATATTGTGAGGTACACATCAACAATTAGAAAGGAATCACCAGACTGATAGGAAGAAAACTAAAGGGATACCGTGTCATGGGATTTAGGAGAGAAGTTTTAAGATAATGACAGTATTCAGCAGAACCAAATGTTAAATAAAAAGTAAAAGCACAGAGGTCTGTAGTGGAATTGTCAATATGGAGGTCATTGGCAGCTTCAATTTTAGCAGTGTCCATGCCTAGATCTCTGAGAAAGTGCATAAGCCATGAAGAGATGTGAGAATAGTAAAGACAAACTACTTTTCTAAGAGGGGATGACTGAGAAGCAGAAAATAGAGAAAAATGATAGCTATACAGAATGCAAAGTTTAGAAGGGTTTGATTTGTTTGCCTTATTTTCCTTTCTCTTTTAAAATACTTAATTTAAGCTGTCTTTCAAGTTCCCACCGATGGAATCATTTTTTAGATACTAATGGCAATAAAACATAACAAGACATCTTCATGTACATAAGATACCTGACATGCTTTCCAACAGATGATTTTTGCCCTCTCAAGGATTAGAAGTCTATTCCCATGGGAAACTTGTCTGTATTAAACCATTCACTAAGTGTAAAATAAATGTATTTGTTTCCTGTTTCAAAAGAATATTTATATAGTTTGTGGAAACCTCATCAAATTTCTTAAACATATATAAGTGGTCTTCTGCTACTGTTTGATATCTGACTGATATCTGCTATCAACTCACATTGTGTGGTGGACTGTCATCTTATGCGACTCTTGAATTCTGACAAGCTTTCTGGTAGCTCAGATGGTAAAGAATTCCCTGTAATGCAGGAGACCCGAGTTTGATCCCCGAGTCAGGTAGATCCCCTAGAGAAGGGAATGGGTACACACTCCAATATTCTTTTCTGGAAAATGCCATGGACACAGAAGCCTGGCGTGCTACAGTCCATGGGGTCACAAAGAGTCCGCACGACTGAGTGACTAACACTTTCACTTTCACAAAAATCAGTCTTAGAATGTTTAGCCAGACCTATCTTTCCAGATACATCAGTGAATTAAGCATGATGTGTAACACTTTGGTCATCATCTAGCTGAAAACAGGCTACCCACTGTGTGTCCGAGATTCCGAGATGTCATGGCAAAAGGGATGGACACAGATCTTAGAAAGCAGAGATGCTGCTACTGTATATACACTGTCCACTCTAACCTGCTCTGGTTCTTATCAAAAGCATTAATAAATTAATATGAGTTTTTGAAATATCTAATACTGAATTTATTTGAAAGATATGCAATATTAGTGGAAATTGGTATGCTGTCAGCTGCCTATGAATATCTAGCAGTGAACCTTATTTTAGTCCTACAGGCCAGCAGGAATCTGCAATAATCATTTATGAAACATATTCCATCCCATGATTTAGATGGGTACATATATACTCCTATCTTTTAAACACAGACAGATGAAGATATAGGCTTTCTGGTTCTTGGACTGCTAAGTCACTTCAGTCGTGTCCGACTCTGTGCAACCCCATAGATGGCAGCCCACCAGGGTCTCCATCCCTGGGATTCTCCAGGCAAGAATACTGGAATGGATTGCCATTTCCTTCTCCAATGCATGAAAGTGAAAAGTGAAAGTGAAGTGAAGAAGTCACTCAGTCGTGTCCGACTCAGCGACCCCATGGACTGCAGCCTTCCAGGCTCCTCCATCCATGGGATTTTCCAGGCAAGAGTACTGGAGTGGGGTGCCATTGTGCTCTATAATTAATCTTCAGAAGCATGCTGCCTTGCTGCTTTTTATACACTTCTCTTTTTTTCCAACCCATTTTTTATTTTTATTTTTTTTACAAAATAAACTTATTATTTTGAAAAGCCATTAATTAGGAGTTTCATTGATATGAGAATCAAGTTGTCAGAGCTGGGCAATATAAAATTTGGAATCAAGGAAGTGGACTGTCAGATGGATCTAGTTTTCAGTAAGCAGGGACAGAGGTGATAAAGGTTTTGGTTTGAGGGCACATGAAGAGGTTAACGGGATTAACCTGGGTAGGGCAGTAAGAAGAGTGAGAAGACTGAGACAGACTAGACAAAGAGTCAAAGGCAGGGACAGATACTTATGATTTAAGGGAAGATTAGAAATTAAATAGGAGATTATTATAGGAAAAATCAAATTTCAATATGATATAGAGTTAGTTTTAACTTTATGAATTGAGGCCAACTGGTTGCATGATTGTATTTTATGACCTTTTTATGAAAGCATTATACAATATGTATATTTTTATTATATGTATCTTTTATCAGATAAGGTATGTTAACTATCTGTATCCTTTATTACAAGGGGCTAAAGAACTTTCAAAATGAGTGCACATACTTTTTTTAAAGCATTTCACTTACTTTATTGTATATTTTTATAACCCTCAGAAATTGCCTCTTTTATATAATTTATTTCATTATAGATCAGAAGACATACTTAATAAATTTTACCTTTTCCCCAATATTGTATGTCTTCTAAACTGTGAATATTTGTTACCTATTCATAGTCAGTTTTAGTGTTCTAAGAATTCAAGTCAGTGACCATGAGATAAAATTTAATTTGTAACACTGATGTTTATTAATTTTTTAAAGAATAATTAGTGTGTATGAAGGTTAGTGATGACCTTGTAAATTTTTAATGGCATATCTTATGTAAGTAAGGACCTTAAACTTAAATAGCATTCACACACCTACACCCACACCCCCACACACACATTGTTCTTGTTTGTGCATGTTCTGGATAAGAGTCTATTATTCACTTTTTCTGTGAAAACTAAAAGCAAAATAAGAAGTGCCAGAAAATGATAATAGTGTAGCACAAAAGAAATAAAGCAAAAAGAAATAACAGGACACCTAGCTTCAAAAAACAGAAGGAAAAACCCAAGTTTTTTGTGTGTGTGTTTTTTTTTAAATTTGGCCATGTCATACAGCATGTGGGACCTTGGTTCCCTGACCAGGGTTTGAACTCGAGCCCGCTACATTTAGAAGCACAGAGCTTTAACCACAGGACCACCAAGAAAGCCCCAACAAGTTCTAAGAACAACCTGAGTAAAACTGAGCAATAGATTCAATGTGCTTGAGACTCATTTTTTCCTAAATTTTAAAAGGAGAGAATGTTATTGGCAATAATCTCAAAGTTAAATACATACTATAATTTTTTTAAAGTGGTTTTTTTAAGACTCACTGGAACCTGCCTGGCAGTCCAGTGGTTAAGACTCTGCACTTTTACTACACCAATTCAACCTCCGATGAGGGAAGTTAGATCACGTGTGCTGTGAGGTGTGGCTAAATAAAGAAAAAGACATAACAGCTTGTAAATCAGCTTCTAGAAACAAAAGGTAGCAGTATTCCCATGAATAAGTTTTGAACCCCACCATCTTTAAATATTGCTTTAGTATCTGAAACATGCACAGTTTATGGAACAGTGTTGGCTTAGGGAAATGTGAAATTCATAGCACTAAAAGCTTAAAATTGTACTGTTGTTACAGATGCTGTATTTGTTAATATAAAAATGCTTAAGATGTTCAAGAGCAGAGAGGTAAAGGTCAAATTTAAAAGCTGTTTTAAATCTTGCTAAGTCGCTTCAGTCATGTCCGACTCTGTGTGACCCCAGAGACGGCAGCCCACCAGGCTCCCCGGTCCCTGGGATTCTCCAGGCAAGAACACTGGAGTGGGTTGCCATTTCCTTTTCCAATTTTAAATCTTATCTAAAGTTAAATTCCATAACTTAAATTCTAAAGTAACATAAAAATGTTTGATAATGTTGAAAGCCTATGTTAATATCTAGAAATAAAGTTTTTTTTCTTTTTAAACTCCCAAATGTAATTCTATATCTAAATAATATTTTTATAACATTTGACTTGTTTACATGAAAACATTAGTTCTAAAACTGCCTTTAGTATACTGGGGAAGGGATGTGACCAGGAAATTCTTTAGGAACTGCTGCTGGCTTATTAAAAAAAAAGAAGAAGAAGTCAGTTTCATATTTCATCAGTGTGGAAAATAGTTTCCTTATTCCTTCCTTCTGGAATCCCTTTCCTCCTTTAACTAGAATATGTGACTTGTAGACACAGGTAACATGTAATTGTGGTTAGAATAAAATGCTCTGAGTCAGACTTCCTGCATTTAAATTCCAACTCTACCATTTATTGATTAGGAGGCTTTTGGAAAGTAACTCAAAAATCTCTTTGCTTCAGTTTCTTACCTGAAAGGAAGAGAAATCAACTAATTCTACTTCATTAGTTTGCATTAATCATGAAAAAAAAATCAACAATATACAAAAGACATCTGGCACATAGTAATTACTCAATACATGTTATTTTGCTTAGGTTCTGCCCAACTTAAGTTCTTTGTAAGTTCAGCAGAAGGTTCTAGAAATGACTTGTTAGATTTTAACATTCACTAGAGGCATGTAGAAGAAATTAGTTTTAATGTAGTATTCTGTTAGTCCTGAGTGAGAACTGTTTGCCAAATTAGACACAAGAGCAGTCCCTTCTTTCAAAGCCAGAAGTTGTTTCTTGGTCAGTCAAAAGAGATTTTGACATTGATCATTTTAGATGTAGTGTATAGTATCAAGACTTTTCGGTCAACTAAGCAATATATCTCTCTCTACCTATCTATACACAAATGTACTATATTTATATAAATATAATTTCCCTGCTTAATCCAGTCTACTCAATTCTGAATTTCTGAATATACACAAAATTAATAGAACTTTATTGCTGTTCCAATGAACTAAAGATGTAATTGAAAAAAGGTACATATGTGAAAATGCATGATGGGGTATGTGTTAATACTAAAACAAGTCTATGAATGCAAAAAAGATTATGGCTCCATACATTAGGTGAGTTCAGAGTTTGGTTTAGAAAGAATGAATAATATTTGGACAGGCAGCAAAGGAACATTTTAGGAAGAAAGAAACATAAAAAGCCTGGTTGTCTGAGGGAAAGGACCTTTGAGTCAGACATAAGCAATCATGATAAACTCTAAATGCTTAGTTTTTGTGTTTAGTAAATGGTAGAAATTTTGCCATTTGTGATTTATGTTTGGAACTTAGGAGCACATGGCCAATGAATCGCTAAACAGTTGATGAGACCACCTGATTTTTGTCACCAAATTGATCTTTGTTCAATTTTCTGCTGTTAGATGTGTGATTTTAAGTTAAATATTTAATTGTCTATTATTTTTCTTTGAGTCATACACTTCTGGCAACTTCATCAGTTAACTTGTTTATCCTGTAAGCTGATTCACTTAACGTTTCTGGTGTACATGGCTTTTTATAGTTATGGCCTCATTATTTTGTGTTTAGTATTGTGCTGTAAATTTGAAAGTCACTGATGATCCTAGAATACAGCAGTCACTTGGGTATGTGGCAAGAGTTCCACAGATAATAAACATACTTTGATAAACAGCACTTTTTTAATCTATAAGAAAATATATATAAATAATTAGTAGTATATCAATAAAAATTGTGAATAGTTAATTTTCTTATGTAACACAGAACAAAAACAGATGTAAACATCTTATATATAAAATATTTTTTAAGTAACTTCTCATTTAAGAAAAGAAAATGGTGTTTGTGGTTAATTAACAAGTAGTTTCTTATAGCATGAACTTTTATGTCAGAAAAAATTAAGGATTACATTTACTCTTTAAATATTTTCTTTAAATAGAATTTTTAAATTGTTTAAAAATGGATTATAATATTTTCCATCAAGGAAATAATATAAACACCCTTTTGATGGTATTTTTTTCAAAGTATTAGTCAATTCCATTAATCTATAAGGTGTCAATATTATTGTGCTCCTTTTTCATCCTATCAATTGATTTAGATTTGAAATCCTATAACTGCCAAAAAATATAAATTAAAAATGTGTTTCCTATTTTTTTCCTTTCAGGGAAATCTTGAGGAGTTGGACACTTTTCTTCCTCAGCATTAATTATTTTGAGGGAGGAGGCTGTACATTGGTAAGTCTCACTCATTCTAATGGCTCTTTCTAAAATTTAGCTAATAAAGTTGTGACTTGATGGTAATATAGAATAGGTAGGATTAAAAACACGTCAATATCATTGCTTGACTAATTAAAGGATGACTTTTTTCAGGCAAAAATAATAATCACTTTTTGGTTTTTGTTTTTTATTTAATTAATGTATTTCATTTTGGCTGCACTGAGTCTTTGTTGCTGCATGCGGTGTTTCTCTAGTTAAGGCAAGCAGGGGCTACTACCTGTTTGTGATGTGCAAACTTCTCATTGAAGTAGCTTCTTTTGTGGAGCATGGGCTCTGGGCTTGTGGGCTTCAGTAGTTATGGCATGAGGACTCAGTAGTTGTTGGCTCATGGGCCCTAGAGTGCAAGTTTAGTAGCTGTGGAGCACGGGTTTAGTTGCCCTCAGCATGTGGGATCTTCCTGGATCAGGGATTGAACCTTTGTCCCCTGAATTGGCAGGTGGACTCTTTAACCACTGGACCATCTGTAGTTGTTCAGTAGCTAAGTCATGTCTGACTGTTACCCATGGACTGCAGCATGCCAGGCTTCCCTATCCTTTACCATCTCCAGGAGTTTGCTCAAACTCAAGTCCATTGAGTTGGTGATGCCATCCAATCATCTCATCCTTTGTCACCCCAGTCTCCTCTTACTCTCAGTCTTTCCCAGCATCAGGGTCTTTTGCTGTGAGTCAGCTCTCCACAGCGGGTGTCTGAAGTATTGGAGCTTCAGCTTCAGCATCAGTCCTTCCAATGAATATTTAGGGTTCATTTCCTTTAAGATTGACCTTCAAAGAAGTCCTCAAACAAAATGTATAACATTGGGATTTAATTTTGGTTTTTAATTAATCTAGTAATAGGAATACCTATAGATGTAAAATTAAAATTATGTGTAGAATGGAAACTAGTAAATGTTTTAAGTATAAAACTGTGGTGGTACTGCTTATAGATAATTTTTCAGCTATCTTATTCTTTGATATAGAGTCCAACAGTGGTAACTGAACGAGCATGCATAATGAGGTCTGAGGCTACAGTCAAATAAAAGCTAATAAGGGCTGTCAGTTTTCTCAACACATGATAGTCATTTTGCATATTGAAATTCAATTTTAAAGTTAAACGATTCTTATGTACTTTTATGCCCATAAAACCAAATGCATGTCTTTTTGCCTCAAATCATTTTTTCTCCTGTTATCTATAAATATTATTAACATATTTTGGTATCATGTTTCTGAACAATCTTTCCCCCAACCATCCAATTAATTCTCACTCACACCCACACTCACAGACACATACACACACATACATTTACTTGTTTTATAAATAGTGTCTGTTATATTAACCATTAGTTAATTTTGAACTTTCCCAATTCTTTTAATCTACAGTTTTTGTGACACATTTCACCGCTCATGTACTTTAGAGCTATCTCCATGTTTCTGGTGAAACATTTCATCACTTAAAATTGTTAAATATGTACTCAAATATATGTACATTTTTTATGAGTTACATACATTTGCCATTATCTTTATATACTATTTTATATACAAGTAGTAAAAATATAGAACTCACACTTTAGGAAATTTTAAAGTTAAAATGAATATGTATGTACATATGTGTATGTGCGTCTGACTCTTTGTGACTCTATGGTATGGGCTGTGTAGCCTGTCAGTCTCCTCTGTCCATGGAATTCTCCAGTCAAGAATACTGGAGTGGGTAGCCATTCCCTTCTCCAGGGCATCTTCCCAACCCAGGGTTGGAACCCAGGTCTCCTGAATGGCAGGCAAATTTTTTCTGTTGAGCCACCAAGGAAGCTCACAATGGACATGAGTTTGAGCAAACTCCAGGAAATAGTAAGGGACAGGGAAGCCTGGTATGCCGTAGTCCATGGACCATGGGGTCAAAGGAGTCAGACATGACTTAGCAACTGAACAACAGCAATGATATATATATTTTATATATATTATAAATATAGCTAATAAAAATATAAATATTTAATATAGCTATATATATCAGGCACCTCTGTCCATGGTGATTCTCCAGGCAAGAATACTGGAGTGGGTTGCTATACTCCAGGAGATCTTCCCAACCCAGGGATCAAACCCATGTCTCCCACATTGCAGGCAGATTCTTTACTGTCTGAGCCACCAGGGAAGTCCATGGACTGAAGTCTGCCAGGCTCCTCTGTCCGTGGAATTCTCCAGGCCAGAATACTGAAGTGGGTAGCCATTTCCTTCTCCAGGGAATCTTTCCAGCCCAGGGATAGAAGGTCTCCCACATTGCAGGCAAATTCTTAACATCTGAGCCACCAGGGAAGAACACCAGTCTAGTAAAATCTATCAGGTTTTTAAAAAATGCAATAAATGAAGCTTGTGTGACACAACCCAGTGAATCCTTAGTGATTCTCATTAACTATGGCTTTCTTCACAGGCCAGATACCTGATAGAATAATTCATTTAGACTCAAGAATTCTGGGAGATCAAGTTCTACCTGACCAACTCATAGCACACATAATCTAGCTTGTCTTGTGTGTGTGTGTGTGTGTGCGTGTGCGTGCGTGTGTGTGTGTGTGTGTGTGTGCATGTGTGTGTGTATGTGTGTGTATGTTTTAACCCACTCTTACTGATACTACTTCTATTCCTGGGCCCCAGAATTTTCAATGATTTTGCACTCAAGAAAGAGAATGAGCAGAGTAATCAGTTTTTCTGTTTCATCTTGGATTGAATTTTTCCTGTTCTGAGTTGCCAGCTACTTCACAAAAGTGTCTGAGTTGTCTCTTGTCAGAATAAAAAAAAAGGGGGGGGGAGCAGTTACTTTCCTCCCAGAACACAGATGAAAATTTAACAAAATTTATACTCAGATTTGCTGGTGAAAAATAACAAACCATGGAATTCAAGAGTTAAGATGAAGTGACATGTGTTGTACCAAGTTGGCTAGTTTGTCTGTTTACTGAATAAACAGTGTGTAGTGTTCAAGACACAAAGGACCACTGCTCAAATTTTCAAGATTTTCTAAACTGAAATTTCTCTAATTAGGTAGATTTCTCTTGGGGATTCCCTCAGTTTCCTTATGGACCCTCCAGGTCATTAAAACGTCTGACCCTTTTCTATGTTTCCCTTTTGGTACATATTCCCTCTCAAGACTTTATATTAACCCAATAACTTCTTATGTTTCTTCTTTTTTTCATTCTATAACTTTTATGGTTTTGTGATTGAACTCATCTACCCTTATAGCTTCAAGGACGGAGAAGGCAATGGCACCCCACTCCAGTACTCTTGCCTGGAAAATCCCATGGATGGAGGAGCCTGGTAGGCTGCAGTCCATGGGGTTGCTAAGAGTCAGACATGACTGAGCGACTTCATTTTCACTTTTTACTTTCATGCATTGGAGAAGGAAATGGCATCCCACTCCAGTGTTCTTGCCTGGAGAATCCCAGAGACGGGGGAGCCTGGTGGGCTGCCGTCTCTGGGGTCGCACAGAGTCAGACATGACTGAAGCAACTTAGCAGCAGCAGCAGCAGCAGCAGCTTCACGGATAATGTACATATAATGATCACATATCATGATACTCAAATCAGTATGTCTTATTAGGATCTCATTCCTGAAAATCAAATCAACGTATCTATTTGATAGTGTATATATTTTTCAACTTCTAATATATTAAAATTGAACTCAAAATATCTTCCTGTAAACATCCTTTTGTCTTTCTCATTCCTGTAAATAGAAGTACCATCTACCCAGTTTAAGAAACCTGGCAAGTATCTTAGATTCCTTTCTCAGCTCTCTTATTATCAAACACACAGAGTCGTGTCAGTGCTTCCTCTGCACAGATGAGAAATGCTACCAGAAGTAAGAAAAATGTAACTTGTATTTTTAAACAAGTTTGAAATGTGTTGCTGAAAACTTGAGAGAAGTAAATGATCACTGTAGTCCAAAACAAGGACAAAAATAAAATTCATCCCCAAGTAGAAGCTAATGCTGAAAAATTTTATCATTAGCCTATTGTGTTTTTACTGTAAACTCTAATCTTTTGAATTTTATTTCATTAATACATTAGCATTTCCAACCTACAAATATATATGCATTTATCTTTGTAGAACCATTGTGTCTTTTCCCAATAACTGTGTCGAGTTATGTTCATTTTTTTTATTTTGTGAAATATCAGTGGAAATGAAAATTCTCTTCTAAGTAGTCATATAGTGCATGCTTCTCATATGTAGTGATCAAACACATATATTCATTTTTAATCCTGTTAAATTGATTAGAATATTTGACATATATTTGACTGGGAAATAATTATATTCCAGTTCTTTTCTACACAAAACTAGCATGACTAAAATTATTGTTTTAAGATACAGGTGTACATTTCTGCATGTTACTGAGCCATATTTGTGAACTAGGGAATCAATGTTGTCTGAACAAGGTGGAGAAGGTCACATCTCCCTCATTTACTTTTACCCCAAAATGTAATGCTTATGCTTTCATCTCTACTATTTTGTATGTCATAATGAAAGTTTTCATCTGTTTACTTGGCATTTCCCTTTTATTACTGGAGGAGAAAATTTTGTTTACCCTTAGGTTATGATATAATAAACTTGATAATTCATATGGTATTCTCACTTCTATTTAGTTATCATAGACCTCTCCACACCTCCACCTCAGTGTGTGAAATTTTCAGGAATCTGATTCAATATTCCTATCAATTGCCAGGGTGAACTGAATTAATAGAAGGAATTACCCCCTTTCATTTATTCTACCCAGACTGAGTCTCCAGAGGAATGCTTCAGTGTTGCAGACAGTACATCCCCTGGTTTGCTGGCTGTCCTTAATGGGATGTTAAAATCGACTGGAGCAATTTCTCTGTCACCTGAGAAGCCCTGTAGGTTTTGTGGCATGTTCCAATTTCATATCCTTCTCATTTCTTTTTAAAAATTGTACATCATTAACCAAGTGTCTTCCTCACTTATGAGACCACGACTTCCTTTTTCTGAGGAAACAGTTCTTGTAAATGTGTAATATACCTGGAATCCAGGCCAATACACCACAGTGTTTGTGTCAAAGCCATGGCGGATAATATTGCAAATGACATAAGGCTAAGAGTGCATGTTTGCAGTAACAGTGCTCCTGCATTGAGGAAACACTGCCCCCTTGTGAAGGCCACTTTATCCTGTGAATACTTTGAAAATTTAAGCACAGACTATGACATAAAATACACAAAAGCAACTTTATTTTTGTCTGTATCTACTATATTCACTATCAGCATGATTATTTCCCTGCCCCTTGAGAAACTCAAGCAGGCATATTGACATTTCTGCAACTTTAAGATGGTAAAAATGTCCATGATCAATTCAGAATCTTAAAGCACAGTGTCAGTTCATGTCATTTGTCTGGCTTAATGCTGAGACCTCTCAATGTCAGATTGAGCCATTTACAGACCAGTAATTTAAGAAGGATAAAGCTATAAGCTTTTCCTCTTTCTCTGTTCAAACCTTATGTGATTCATCCTCCTCCAACTTGCCAATATCCTTAGTTTGGGGGCTTGGTGAGCAAGAAGAGGTACAGCGATCAGCATAGGGTAGGTATGAATACCTATAGGTAGGTATTTGCAAACTTTTCTGAGATTCATTGTTTGAACCTTTTTCAGCACTTAGGCATCAGGTCTTATCTCTAGCTTTTCCTCCTTGAGCTCTATTCACGATACTGCCCTCCTTTCAGACAGAATCCTTATTTCATTCTATTTCTCAAGAGGGAAGGTTAAATGCCCCCCAATTTGTAACACAGTTATTCAGTGCACTGAATGGTCTCCTTAGAGTCACGCTCTCTTAATTTGGGATTGGGAGATTATACTCAAATTTCTGAAAAGTCAGTGGGAGAAGATAATAGCACAGCTCTCTCCAAGGAAATACTTTTCAAATGTTATTCAATTCCTTATTTTGATGTGAGTGAGGGATTTAAAATTTACCTAAATGTTAAGTTATCTAAAATTCATCTGAATTTTGCATCTATTTGGATTGTGCTCAGCCAAATGCCCATTCTAATTCCTTTTAGATACACAGAGACAGCCTGAAAGAAATATGCATTCTCCCAAGATCAGTGTTGACTAGAGAAAATCTATTAAGAAAGTCAGTTCAAATCTGGCTGTCAAATAATTTGTGTTATGGTTATATTCAAATATATGTGTTATCACATCATTCTCAGGTGAAATTGCTTAATAATCGTAAAGTGTCAAAATTTCTATAAGGAGTTGGGAAAAGTTGCAAATGATTCTGTCAGAGGTGAAACACAGAACTAGCATATTGGTACATCTGCAGTGCTGAATATAATACAGCATTTATCATTTCTTTTAAGTATGACATTATGAGTTAATTATGCAATTACTATGAAAGGGTTTTGAATTTTTAGTCCATAAAAGGTTGACATTTCTAAGGCATGTTATTTTCTCAAGGTACTAGACATTCACATTGATCAGTAAGATTTAACAAATAACAAATAGAATTTCTTTTCAGAAAGAAAACTACCTTCCAGGTTCAGAAGCAGTTAGGCTGTAGAAACTTCTATTTATAAAATCTTTTGTGAACTTTCTCTGGAATGAATTTTAAAAGCATTATTTAAATATATATATTAATACTTTAAATATGATGACAAGATTTAATTACATATTTCTAAAATATTTGTTGTATTTCATGAAATATATCTCATAACAGTGACAATGCAAATATTACTTAAACAAAACATTTGGAAATACATTTTAAAATAACTGAACATATGAGTCTTGTCCATATAAAGACAAGGATGTACAACATGACTGAGAATAAGTAATACACTTTTTTAGTGTTGACATGAAACAGTCTATCAGATATTTCCCAGAAAAGATACATTTATTTGACATCAGCAGAAAATTGCAGTTTTTTGGTCTGCAACCATGGGGAGCCAAGTCTAAGTTCCCGAGGGCAAAAGAAGAAGAAGCTTTTACAGAGAAGAAAGGAAGTTGGAATGGCTATAGTAAATGAAGAGTATGTGGCTTTTCATGGGCTAAATCTTTGCCAGGAAAGGAGTTTCTTCTTTGTGTTGGGCCTCTGCTATTGTTACAGTTCATGACAGCTCCCTCTTTTGGTCTCCCAACTCTGCATCATTAAGGTTTTTGTTATTCAGTTCAGTTCAGTCGCTCAGTCGTGTCTGACTCTGCAACCCCATGAACCGAAGCATGCCAGGCCTCCCTGTCCATCACCAACTCCTGGACTCATGTCCATTGAGTCACTGATGCCATCCAACCATCTCATCCTCTGTCATCCCCTTCTCCTCCTGCCCTCAGTCTTCCCCAGCATCAGGGTCTTATCCAATGAGTCAGCTCTTCGCATCAGGTGGCTAAAATATTGGAGTTTCAGATTTAAAATCAGTCCTTCCAATGAATATCCAGGACTGATCTCATTTAGGATTGACTGGTTGGATCTTGCAGTCCAAGGGACTCTCAAGAGTCTTTTCCAGCACCACGGTTCAAAGGCATCAATTCTTCAGTGCTCAGCTTTCTTTATAGTCCAACTCTCACATCCATACATGACCACTGGAAAAATCATAGCCTTGACTAGATGAACCTTTGTTGGCAAAGTAATGTCTCTGCTTTTAAATATACTGTCTAGGTTGGTCATAACTTTCCTTCCAAGGAGTAAGCATCTTTTAATTTCATTGCTGCAATCACCATCTGCAGTGATTTTGGAGCCCAAAAATATAAAGTCAGCCACTGTTTCCACTGTTTCCCCATCTATTTGCCATGAAGTCATGGGACTGGATGTCATGATCTTAGCTTTCTGAATGTTGAGCTTTAAGCCAACTTTTTCACTCTTCTCTTTCACTTTCATCAAGAAGTTCTTCTTTCATCAATGAAGTTCTTCTTCATTTTCTGCCATAAGGATGGTGTCATCTGCATATCTGAGGTTATTGATATTTCTTCCAGCAATTTTGATTCCAGCTTGTGCTTCTTCCAGCCCAGCGTTTCACATGATGTACTCTGCATATAAGTTAAATAAGCAGGGTGACAATATACAGCCTTGACGTACTCCTTTTCCTATTTGGAACCAGTTCTAACTGTTGCTTCCTGACCTGCATACAGGTTTCTCAAGAGGCAGGTCAGGTGGTCTGGTATTCCCATCTCTTTCAGAATTTTCCACAGTTTATTGTGATCCACACAGTCAAAGGCTTTGGCATAGTCAATAAAGCAGAAATTAAGTTCTTATTAATACATTAGTTCAAATGAAAATACCTAGAGCATACAAATTAAAGCTCTCTTTATGAACAAATGTATATTTGAAACAATTACCAACTATTGTTTTGAAGAATTAAACATTAAAATAGTATTTTGCTGAAGAATGGACATAGGCACATTTATCATGAATGCAAATAATTTCTTACTTTTCTTAAATGGACATTTTTTCTTTTAAATGCATTTAAGCATTTTTACTTAGGCTCCAACATGTGATGTATTATAGTAATTGATTGGTATTGGCCAATAAAAGTAATTTTAGTAGTTAACTACTAAGACTAGAGCTTTTAGATAATTCTATAGCAACTCTATGAAAAAAGTTTGTCCAGTTTGAGGTGTGACAATAAAATACATGTGGAATTTGCATGGAGATAATACAAGAAAGATCAATAAACATGAAGTTTGGTGAAATATGTGAAGGTAAAAACATAAAAGTTAGACTTATTTAGAGAAAAGAGGTAAAGCTTTTCTTTCTTCAAGTATATGGTAGAAATTATGTACAGAATTGTCTTCATTGCCACCAAACATAAACAAGAGTCTTTGCTTTTAAATATAAATATATGAGATGGTTAGACAGCATCAATGACTCAATGGACATGAATTTGAGGAAACTCCTGGAAATAGTTCTGTAGTCCATGGGATTACAAAGAACTGGACATGACTTAGTGACTGAACAACCACAACAGCCCTACTACACAGACGTGTGTGTGTTTATGGCATGGCTGGGGGATCCCAGTCTCCTTTCCCAATGAAAGCCCTGATGTCCTGTTTATTAGATAAGTTTGTGGAAAGACTGGAATGTAGCCTAGGTATGGATTTTGTTTTATATGGAAATCCAGAGATGAGATTTTTGAGAATCCTTTTTAATGGAACTAAAATATAGAGTATTGACACTTATAGATATTCAAAATTCTTAAAGAACTATTGAAACATCATAGTCTGATGTCTAAAGGAAAAAAATGAAACTGTATTATTTGTTATACATGTGAAATTATCAGTCCTAATTAGATTAGTCATAACAGTGCTATATATATATATCAATATATATATATGTGATTTTCAAAAATATGATTGGGTATATTTGTTTTTTGATTAATGTCAAAAAACATTAATGTAGGGATTTCCTGCCTGCATCAACATGTGAAAAATACCTTTTTATTTTATTTCACATCTTCCCTGGTGGCTCAGATGGTAAAGAATCTGCCTGCAATGGAGTAGACCCTAGTTCGATCCCTGGCTCTGGAATATCCCCTGGAGAAAAGACTGGTTACCCAATCTGGTATTCTTACCTGGAGAATTCCATGGACAGAGGACCCTGGTGGGCTACGGTCCATGGAATCACAAAGAATAACTTGAATTTTGGACAAACTTCCAGTACAAGATAGTTTTCTGAGATTTAAAAAAATAAAAAAAAAGGAAATGCCATCAAAGGACAGCTTTATATAAAGCTGTTATCAGATTTCTTTTTTTTTTTTTTTTGAGGTATAAGAAATACCGAAGCATAAAACATGTTAAAGAAACAGCCTAATTACAACCATATAATTCAATAGGCTTTCTGCTCTATAATAGTGAATTATGGAGAACAAGAAAGCAATTAATGGAAGAAATCATTTCTAAAATGGGTATTCAGCATTTGGCTCTAGTTTATGGCATTTTATTCATTCTAGTGGCTAAAATAAAACATAGTAAATGTAAATCTTCTGCTGCCCAATCTACATAAACTGTAATAAATTAGCTTAATGATTTTACCCATAGTTTAAAATGAAAGACCCAGTGTGTAAACTTGTATAGGGGGTTTTAATTTGTGCAGTACAAGGGCCTGTGGCATCATTTCCCTTCCTGTTTACTTCCTGTTGTAGGTACCAATATTCTTGTCAGGCAACAGGCAGATATAAAAGGGGAAGTGATTCTCTGTTGCTTTTACTTAGCAAACATTTATTCATTGTCTACTGCACATGCTAATAAATTAGAAAGCTATCTATGAACTATGAGAGCAGTGTATCAAAACCAAGAGACATGAGACCAAAATTGCCTTTAAAATAGGGGTTTATGATCAAACGCAGATGCAAGGAGGTGCACATTGCTAGGCTGGTTTAATTCTGTCATGGAAGATTCTGAAAAATTCCTTCCTGAAGCTCTGATTTCCTTAGTCAGTGGTCTTTCATTCTTAAGTTTATTCCCTCATGGTCACAGGATGACTTATCTGCCAATATCTAATTTTCTAATACCAGACACTGTCTTTTGAAACCTCCCCGCAGACTCTCTCAAGTGCCACTGACCACATTTGGAAAGTACATCTAGAGAGATTAAGCATCTCACATTTTCATATTCTGTAATGGAAGATGGATTTATCAGAATACAAGTGTGTGTGGAGGGCCAGTGGCAGTAAGATGAGAAAACAGCAATATCTGATACAAGAGGCAATATAGATTGCTGTGGTTTCCAGAGTTTAGAACTGTATTAATGTCTATATGTGTAGTAAAACTTCACAAAGGAGATAATTCTTGCAAGAGAGAGGATGAATGACATTTTTCAGATAAAACAAGGGATTCATAAGTGGCTTATGAATTATTAAAAATAAGATTCTCCATTCATATGTATACTAAGTGACTAGTATCTATTTCTCAGAATATTCTTGTGGCATAATAAATGTGCCACCCACATATATTTTTGTTTGTTAAATAATAACAGACAATATGGATATGCTTCTTATGGGTATTACATTGTTTGGGGCCAAAATTGTTGGTTTATTTTAATCAGGAGAAAAAAAAAGAACAAAAAACATGACCCAATAAAATAGAAGCATACTTTTTCCTATTTGATTAAAAATGGTTCCTCTTTCAAAGTAGGAAGTATTTATTCTTTAAAATAATGAATCTCTAACTTTTCCAAATGACAAAATTCAATCTCTATATTCAAGATCTGAGGCAGAATTCAATATAATAAAGTTAAAATTACTGTATCAAGTATCATTAACACTTTATATGCATTAATCTTTTTAAACATTAACTCACAATGATAATAAGAAGGTACCAGTGTTTTTTCCCATTCTACAAATTCAAAATTTGAAGTAGAAAACAGGATCAGTCAGAAATGTGGCATATTCAGGTTTTCAGTTCCTCAATCTTTTAGTTTCCTGTCTCACTTCATCTAGTCTAGATGGTTTAAACTTAGACCTGAAAGAAAGCTTCAAAATTTTCAGAAGAAAATAAAAGAATATCTCTACATTATTGAGATATGTAGGATTCTAAAACAAGATTTTGAAAAATAAACTACAATTGATGTAGGGAAAAATTCATATTTTTATAGGAATAAAATTAGAAACATATGTTTTTAAAAAGTCTTCTTGCTCCATAAAGAAAATAAAAAGGGAACCCCAAACTTTATTCAAGACATAGAACTAACAAAGAGCATGACCTATAAAAACTTTTGGAAATGTTAAGGAAAAGGACAAGCCAACAGCAGCAAAAAATAGAGCTTATGAGCAGGAATTTCACAAGTGAATGGTTTATACTTATATGAAAATATGCTTGCAATATCTCTATGTCTATCACACTGATAAACCTAAAAAATCTGGCAACATTACTAATTGTTAGTGAAGATGCATAACAACGGAAATGTTTTGTATATCTTGCTTGGAGGAACGTAGACTGAGACAATCAGTCTAAAAACCATTTTGGCATTTTCTAAAGGGGCTAAAGATGTACTTAACCCATGATAAGAAATTTTCATTCCTAGGAACATATCCTAAAGCGGTGCTTAAAAATGTGCAACAGAGATTATTTCTGATAATGGTCCTAGCAGCATTATTTGCACTATAAACAGACAAATCCAGAAATGGTCTACAGGTTTGTTCACTTTAAAATCAAACTTTCATAGTGAATAAGTATCTTATAGAGAGATTCTCTGAGACTGTATAAATATCCTGTTCTTTCTCAAACTTCAATCCACTGCTTGTAGCCTCCATTCATGATTTTAGAACTCCATTATTTCCTCTGGATTTATTATTTTGCATTCTGTTATATGCCTTCTGGGCTTCCCTAGTAGCTCAGTTGGTAAAGAATCTGCCTGCAGTGTTGAAGACCTGGGTTCTATCCCTGGGTTGGGAAGATCCCTTGGAGTAGGGATAGGCTACCCACTCCAATATTCCAGATAATTTGGTCAGGATGAAAACATAAAGCCAGTTTCCACACTTGTTTAAGAATCTTAAAATTTGGGGGGCTTCCTTGGTGGCTCAGTGGGTAAAGCGTCTGCCTGCAATGCAGGAGACCTGAGTACAATCCTTGAGTTGGGAAGATCCCCTGGAGAAGGAAATGGCAACCCACTCCGGTACTCTTGCCTGGAACATCCCATGGACGGAGAAGCCTGGTAGGCTACAGTCCATAGGGTCACAAAATGTTGGAGGCCACTGAGCGACTTCACTTTCACTTTCATTCTGTTATAATGAAGAAATTTCCTATCACTCTCTCTATCATCTATTTAGACACACTGATTTATTTTTCATTCAAACAGTTATAACCCATTATTCTGAATAGATTGTGTGTGCTGTCTCTTCAGTTCTGTCTGACTCTTTGTGACATTGTGGACCATAGCCCACCAGGCTTCTCTGTCCATGGGATTTCCTTGCAAGCATACTAGGGTGGGTTGCCATGCCCTTTTTCAGGAGATCTGCCCAACCAGGGATTGAGCCCAGGTATCCTGCATGACAGGTGGATTCTCTACCACTGAGGTACCTGGGAAGCCCATTCTAAATAGATTAAGTAAATATGTTTTAAAATAAATGTTAATGTCACTAACAGCAGAAAAGTATAATCCTAAAACTTGTTAAAATTTCCATCTACAAACCATCCCAAATTACATCCATATTGTTGGAAATGCTCTCAAACGGTGTCACAGGAATCAGTTCAGTTCAGTCATTCAGTCGTGCCTGACTCTTTGCCACCCCAAGGACTGTAGCACGCCAGGCCTCCCTATCCATCACGAACTCCTGGAGTTTACTCAAACTCACGTCCATTGAGTCAGGG
Organism: Oryx dammah; assembly: GCF_014754425.2. Classification (NCBI taxonomy): domain Eukaryota; kingdom Metazoa; phylum Chordata; class Mammalia; order Artiodactyla; family Bovidae; genus Oryx; species Oryx dammah. The sequence goes on from NW_024070185.1 coordinate 34,160,003, forward strand.
ATGCATCCAACCATCTCATCCTCTGTCATCCCCTTCTCCTCCCACCTTCAATCTTTCCTAGCATGAGGGTCTTTTCAAATGAGTCAATTCTTTGCATCAGGTGGCCAAAGTATTGGAGTTTCAGCTTCAACATCAGTCCTTCGAAAGAATATTCAGTCCTGATTTCCTTTAGGATGGACTGGTTGGATCTCCTTGCAGTCCAGGGAACTCTCAAGAGTCTTCTTCAACACCACAGTTCAAAAGCATCAATTCTTTGGAACTCAGCTTTCTTTATAGTCCAACTCTCACATCCACATCTCACATTCACAGGAATAAAACAATAAAAAATGGCTTGGCAAGGTAGTCTTTACTTCTGAAGAAGGGTGTGCTACAGAAAAAGATCTGGGAGCAAGCACACAGAGTGGGAAATCCTCTCGATTTTTATCCCTGAGAAGAGGTCTCCTGCCCTGGCTCCTCATAGATTGAGGACCACAGAGTAACAATATTTCCCGGACGTTGCCTAAGTTTTTATTGCATGATTGATAACTATTTTCCCCACCCTCTTAGTTCTTTGTGCATGTCTAGGATAAAGCCCACAAATGTAGCCCACCAAAATGTTCTTATGAGGAAAGAGCATGAGGAAGTGAAAAGAACAAAGGATTGGTAACTAGCCACTATTTTAGGAATCTTATTCGCAAGCCAGCTATATACTTTTCTGTTCAACTATTCTAAGACTGAATCATTTCTTTATTTCTTATAACTTCTCCTTTGATAGAAAAGACTGTAACTTTCTTATAGTATCTTGCCTGATTATATAAAGCCCTTATCAGCTACATATACTTTAAATCAGATTGATAGCAAGTATGTAACAAAAGTTCTGAGGGACAAGGGCCGACACAAGGTAGAGGTGACTATAGCCTAGCACCTTTTTCAGAACAGGTAGATCCAACTGATTGCCATGTAAAGGGTACAGTATAGTCTACAGGCAAATTAGAGAAAGGCATATGAGACACATTTAGTATGAGATTTAGGATTTCTAAATTTTGCCTAGGAGTAACCCAGAAGGAAAATGTTTCAAAAGAACCTCATAACATCTTACATTTTGAAAACTGTTCAGTTCCTAAATCTCAACAGAGGAGATACATTTTGTAAAATTCTATGATGATGGCAGCTGCTACCAGCTGCTCTTGTTCCTCCCCATCCCCTTCTCAACCTCCTCTTCCTCCTTGTCTTCCACTTCTTTTTCATCTATTACTCCTACTAGTTAATAATTTTAGCAGATGCCTCATATAATTAACTCAAGTTTTCAGACATGGTATTTTTTATTTATTTATATGTGTTTTATATTATTTTGTTTAATGTTCAAAAAGTATTTGAGATTCATATTATTTTCACCTCTGTATAGATGACAGACTTTGAAATTTTTTTAAAAGTTAAATAACTACTGAAATCTGAATACAAAGTTTATCTCCCATTAATTTATATGCTTAATGATAACTACATATCACTCTTTGGGAAAATCTGTCTTCTCCAAGTCAAAACTAACATGTTGTGCCTAGCTTTTCAAGGCATTTTAATCTACTGAATTTACTTCATCTCTACAGTTTTATCTTCTACACCTCCCTCAAATTTTCCAGGCATCCTCTTCAATCTCTCAGAAGCATGATAGGATTAGTCCTTCCTCCAAACTTGTCATCACCATGTACTCTTCCTTATCTAGAATGCTCTTCATTTCCTCATCTGTTTATCCAGTTCATCTTTGCTTAAGTCAAGCATTTTACTGCTTCCTCTGTGGCTATTTTCCTCTTCCAGAAAGTTCCATCTTCAAAAAAATGTATAGTACTTAACATTGATGTCTTCCCAGATGGAGCAATGGTAAAGAATCCATCTGCCAAGCAAGAGACCCAGGGTTGATCGCTGGGTCAGGAAAATGCCCTGGTATGGGAAATGACAACCCACTCCAATATGCTTGCCTGGAAAATTCCATGGACAGAGGAGCCTGGTGGGCAACAGTCCATGGGGTTGAAAAGAGTTGGACATGACTGAGTGACTAAGCCCTTAACATTGATAGAAATTAAAAGAGAAATAAAAATCTTGAAATTATGGAGTATCTGTTAATTTCTAGTGTGGAACGTGATTAAGATGGTTGTTTCTATAATCAGATACCTGAGAGAAAACAAAAGAAACCTTTCCTCTACTATTTACTAACAGTATGAACTTAAGCAGTAAGCTTTCCCTGCCTCAGTTTCTCATCTATAAAATACACTCACATCTATGCAATAGTAATGTGTACTTCATAGCATTTTGCCAGTGTTAAAAAATGTAATATATGTTAAGTAACTGGTAATGCCAAAATTCTGCCTCTCTACACAGGTACTAAATTGAGTCTTGCATACAGAGTTTTGGGTGAAGTAGAAAAAAATAGCTTTATTTCTAGCTAGCCAGGCAGAAGGCCACAGGAGACTAATGACCTCAAAAGTGTGTGTCCTGACCTGAAGAGGGTAGTGAGGAGTCTTTTCTAATGGTTCAAAGAGGAGGACGTGATAAACTCATGGATAATCTTCTGACTGGTTGGTGGTGAGGTAATTGAGAGTTAGCACCATCAACCTTCTGGTTCCAACCAGTCTGGGTCTGCATGCTTGTAGGCAGCATATAGTTAACTTATTTCATTTGGTGGGAGCTTTAGTATCTGCGCCAATTTGTTCTGAGCCACATTGATGGCAGGAGATGGGGGAAGGAGGGCTGCTTCCAACTCTGGCACCACTTGGGTGGTCGCTGTGACCAAGTAATTCCCTTTACAGCCATTCTTCTCTTTGACTCTATAAAGGACGTTTTGCACAGAAGACCCTGAAGTAGTCTTATTTTGACATTGATCTTGCAGGGTACAGAGACTAGTTTATATTGATCTGTATATAGACCATGAGATTTTTTTAGGGTAAAGTGTGTTACTCAGTTGGATCACTTCAGACCCTAGTACAGGGCCTAGTAAATAAATAGTAGCTGTGCCTTCAGTCATGTTCATTCCAATCCCAAAGAAAGTCAATGCCAAAGAATGCTCAAGCTACCACACAATTGCATTCATCTCACATGCTAGTAAAGTAATGCTCAAAATTCTCCAAGCCAGGCTTCAGCAATACGTGAACCGTGAACTTCCTGATGTACAAGCTAGTTTTAGAAAAGGCAGAGGAACCAGAGATCAAATTGCCAACATCTGCTGGATCATGGAAAAAGCAAGAGAGTTCCAGAAAAACATCTATTTCTGCTTTAATGACTATGCCAAAGCCTTTGACTGTGTGGATCACAATATGTGTAGATCATAATAAACTGGGGAAAATTCTAGGAGAGATGAGAATACCAGACCACCTGACTTGCCACTTAAGAAATCTGTATGCAGGTCAGGAAGCAACAGTTATAACTGGACATGGAATAACAGACTAGTTCCAAATAGGAAAAGGAGTACGTCAAGACTGTATATTGTCACCCTGCTTATTGAACTTCTATGCAGAGTACATCATGAGAAACGCTGGACTGGAAGAAGCACAAGCTGGAATCAAGATTGCTGGGAGAAATATCAATAACCTCAGATATGCAGATGATACCACCCTTATGGCAGAAAGTGAAGAGGAACTAAAAGGCCTCTTGATGAAAGTGAAAGAGGAGAGTGAAAAAGTTGGCCTAAAGCTCAACATTCAGAAAATGAAGATCATGGCCTCCGGTCCCAACACTTCATGGCAAATAGATGGGGAAACAGTGGAAACAGTGTCAGCCTTTATTTTTCTGGGCTTCAAAATCACTGCAGATGGTGATTGCAGCCAAGAAATTAAAAGATGCTTACTCCTTGGAAGAAAAGTTATGACCAAACTAGATAGTATATTCAAAAGCAGAGACATTACTTTGCCAACTGAGGTCCGTCTAGTCAGTTCAGTTCAGTTCAGTTCACTTCACTTCAGTTGCTCAGTCATGTCCAACTCTTTGCTACCCCATGAACTGCACCATGCCAGGCCTCCCTGTCCATCACCAACTCCGGAGTTCACCCAGACTCACGTCCATCAAGTCCGTGATGCCATCCAGCCATATCATCCTGGGTCGTCCCCTTCTCCTCCTGTCCCCAGTCTCTCCTAGCATCAGTCTTTTCCAATGAGTCAACTCTTTGCATGAGGTGGCCAAAGTACTAGAGTTTCAGCTTTAGCATCATTCCTTCCAAAGAAATCCCAGGGTTGATCTCCTTCAGAATGGACTGGTTGGATCTCCTTGCAGTCCAAGGGACTCTCAAGAGTCTTCTCCAACACCACAGTTCAAAAGCATCAATTCTTCAGCGCTCAACCTTCTTCACAGTCCAACTTTCACATCCATACATGACCACAGGAAAAACCATAGCCTTGACTAGACGGACCTTAGTCAGCAAAGTAATGTCTCTGCTTTTGAATATACTATCTAGGTTGGTCATAACTTTTCTTCCAAGGAGTAAGCGTGTTTTAATTTCATGACTGCAGTCACCATCTGCAGTGATTTTGGAGCCCAGAAAAATAAAGTCTGACACTGTTTCTACTGATTCCCTATCTATTTCCCATGAAGTGATGGGACCAGAGGCCATGATCTTCGTTTTCTGAATGTTGAGTTTTAAGCCAACTTTTTCACTCTCCTCTTTCACTTTCATCAAGAGGCTTTTTAGTTCCTCTTTACTTTCTGCCATAAGGGTGGTATCATCTGCATATCTGAGGTTATTGATATTTCTCCCAGCAATCTTGATTCCAGCTCGTGTTTCTTCCAGTCCAGCATTTCTCATGATGTACTCTGCATAGAAGTTCAATAAGCAGGATGACAATATACAGCCTTGACGTACTCCTTTTCCTATTTGGAACCAGTCTGTTGTTCCATGTCCAGTTCTAACTGTTGCTTCCTGACCTGCATACAAGGCTATGGTTTTTCCAGTGGTCATGTATGGATGTGAGAGTTGGACTGTGAAGAAGGCTGAGCGCTGAAGAATTGATGCGTTTGAAGTATGGTGTTGGAGAAGACTCTTGAGAGTCCCTTGGACTGCAAGGAGATCCAACCAGTCCATTCTGAAGGAGATCAGCCCTGGGGTTTTTTTGGAAGGAATGATGCTAAAGCTGAAACTCCAGTACTTTGGCCACCTCATGCGAAGAGTTGACTCATTGGAAAAGACCCTGATCCTGGAAGGGATTGGGGGCAGGAGGAGAAGGGGACAACAGAGGATGAGATGGCTGGATGGCATCACTGACTTGATGGACGTGAGTCTGAGTGAACTCCAGGAGTTGGTGATGGACAGGGAGGCCTGGCGTGCTGCGATTCATGGGGTCGCAAAGAGTCGGACACGACTGAGCAACTGAACTGAACTGAACTACCTAACATTTTATCAGATACACTTAAAATGTTATATACAGCTTTCCAAGAAGAGAAAGAAGAGAAGAATGAAAGGGAGTGTGGGCCTAGAGGGGAATCCCAGGATAATTTCAGATCCATTGAAAGAAACAGGTTAGATTTGCATCTTCAGAGCTAAACCAAACAGATTCTGCACATCTAAATGATATCACAGAAGCTCTCAAACTATCACTAAACACCTCAAGTTCATATTGTTTTCCAGACTAACAGTGCCAACCTTCCTTAATATGTAACGTTCTCCAGCTTTGCATTGTGTTATTTTTTATGACCCACATTCAAGCTCTACATAAATGTTGAGTTGAGAACACAAGGCTTAGCTAGATAGAGATTGTTCAAATCCAGAAAATAGCAACCTATTTTTTTTTCCAGTGAGAGAGCTTTTATGCTATTTAAAGAAAAGTCAAGGGTTCACATAACAATATCATTAATAGCTTTTTAGAAAACATGGTGGCTGAATAGAGACAGTGTGCAGGGTATGCCAGGGGATTAATAAGCACAGTATACCCTCCTCTGGAGAAGGCAATAACATCCCATTCCAATACTCTTGCCTGGAATATCCCATGGATGGAGGAGCCTGGAAGGCTGCAGTCCAGGGGGTCGCTGAAGGTTGGACACCACTAGTTTCTGCAAAACAGCTCAAAGATATTGTTGTATATATACCTTGAGGGGGAACCAGGACTCTGCCCCAAGGCTGCACTATTGTTTCTTGACTTCTCCTCCCTAGTTTCCATAATCCTCTCCATTTTCTGATTAGCAACTTTTGGAACCTGCCCTTTGGAACTCAGGGAAAGTCATGGAAGCTGAATGAAGCTTGTTTGCTTCAAGCAAAAAAAAAAGAAAAAAGGGGGATGCAGAAAAGCATTTGTGCCCAGGAGCCCCACAGGGTCCTGATCAGTTTCACTGGCATTGTTTTAACTGCTTTGTATGTACAGAAATTAAATCTCATAGAGATGCTCATTTTAGAGTTGAGGATAGCATTGATTTCTACTTCTTTAGTATCTGTATAAAAAATTGAATTGCCTTTATATTTCACCTATGTTCTATGCAGCATCAGTGCTCATTGCCAGTTGATTACAATTTCCTTTTTAATAGTTCCCAAAGGGTTTCTTACACAAAGAAGCAAGATTAATTTGAGTGTAAAATATTTTCACATAGATACATTAACTTGGTGTTACTGTGGATGACTTTGTCCTACTGCCATAGTTTTGTTAACTACTTAAATATTTATCTGGCATAATAACAAAAATAATAAAATGTAAGTCAGCAGCTGTCAGTGCACATATTTTTGTGGCTGATAAATTAAGTAGAAGCGTGCTAGCTAAACCGATCAAAAAGCAGGTAACTCTGAAAGGTCAATTCTGAATTATTGTTACTCATAATCATTTCCCAAGTCATTAAGCCTATAAAATCCAAATGAAATTGAAAGCCATAAAAGTAAATTATAGAAAAGCTGCCTAAGTAGGTAGTGAGAGTGCCATACATGTGAGCAAGACACATGTCTACAGAAATTACTTTGACTGGATTATTCAGAATAAGACTGCTCTAGTGAACGTTATGTGGCCATTACCATTTACAGACCTCATATCTCAAAGACATTCTAATTAATCAACCACAAACAATTCAATGAGGTGAAGTGTTACCAGAAGCAGTTTTTAAGTATACCCATAAACTGGGATAAGAAGTCTCTAGAATTACAAAGGAAGAAAAGCACAGTTAACTGTATAAATAACTATAATTAATCACATTAGATGTTTTTTGTTACAATAGAGATTTATGAGAAAGATGGTTAGGAAATAAATCTGTATTATATAATTCTAACTGAGGATTAAAAATGTATTTTCCTTCCAAGTGAAAGTTTTTCTTTTGTCATTATCAACTTATTTTGTGTCTCATTTCTCATTTATACAGTCAGATTTCTTTTGCCATTTATTGCTTGTTGAGACTATTGTTATACCCTTTTTTCAATGAAATATGCTGAAACAGTGCAGATGAAATATGAATATAATTTAATGTTATAATGAAATATTTTATTTTCAGAGTGAATATTGTTTTCTTACCATGCTCACAAGTCTTTAAGATACAAAATTCTAAACACATCAATAACTCTTGAAGTCAGAATCTACATAGGATTATTTAGGGCCACTGAATTTGCAATTAATGGTTTGTATAATGAAGTGTGAAAAGTAAATGTAGAATTACATCTTGGAAGACAACATAGAAGTGGAAAGAACATGGAATTTTCAGCATAACCACCTGAATTAGAAGTGCAGTCTTGGCAAATTACTCAGACTATTATAGTCTTAATGTTTTCATGTGTGAAGTTGGAACAACATTCTTTTTATAATGATGGACTCAATTAATTAATAAAATATGACAGCTATAGAATGTATGTATCTAATTGCAGAACTCCAAAATACATAATAAATGAATTATAAAATTGAAGGAAAAATAAACCATTCAATATTAATAATTAAAGATATTTAGACCATAATTTTGAGGACTAATAAAACAACCAGTAAGAAAATCAGCAAGGATATAGAAGATTTGAATAACATTATAAACCCACTAGACTAATAAATAGACTTTCCAAGTGGCGCTACTGGTTAAGAACCCATCTGCCAATGCGGGAGATGCAAGGTATGAGGGTTCGATCCCTGAGTCAGGAAGATCCCACAGAGTAGGAATTGGCAAGCCACTCCAGTATTCTTGCTGAGAGAATTCCATGGACAGAGGAGCCTGGTAGGTTACAGTCCATGGGGCCACAAAGACTCAGACATAACTGAGCAACTGAGTGCATACACATACACACATGCACACACACAGAGAATAATAAATTTCTATAGAAAAAACACATTTAATAATGGCAAAAGAGAGACAAGATAATATTTTCTTTGCATAAAATGACTCACTTAAGTAGCAAAGGTATTGAACTTTGTCCTATATATAAGAAGGGCCTTGAAAAATCAAATGGAAACAAATTAAATTTTAATAACAATTTATAGTTTTTAATTTACTGATAGTTGCATTTGGTGCTAGTGGTAAAGAAGCCACCTGGCAATGCAGGAGATATAAGAGACTTGAGTTCGATCCCTGGATTGAGAAGATGCCTGGAAGAAAGCATGGCAACCCACTCCAGTATTCTTGCCTGGAGAATCCCATGAACAGAGGAGCCGGCGGGTTCCAGTCCATAAGGTCACAAACAGCTGGACATGACTAAAGTGACTTAGCACAAAGAATTGCATCTGATCACTATAGAAAATTTTAAAGACACAGAATGGCCCAAAGAACAAAATCAGGCAGCATATGTCATCTAATATTTAGAATCTAATTATGTATTTTTTGATGTATGCTTTTCTAGATATTTTAATCTTTTTCTTTTCTTTAAAAATTTCTGGATTTTGTCATATATACTCTTAGAATAGAATGAGTTCATTCTTAAAACATTGTAGACAATACCTCTATCATTAAATATAAGTGAAGTCACTCAGTTGTGTATGACTCTTTGTGACCCCATGGACTGTAGCCTACCAGGCTCTTCTGTCCATGGAGTTTTCCAGGCAAGAATACTGGAGTGAGTTGCCATTTCCTTCTCCAGGAGATCTTCCCGACCCAGGGATTGAACCCGGGTCTCCCACATTGTAGGTAGATGCTTTACCATCTGAGCCACTAGGGAAGTCATTAAATATATGTCTATAGCAAATGTTTCATAATATGTTGTATCCCATCAATAACTCATTCATTAAGTATTGTTTGATATGTAAGCTGTTTTGACATTTACACAGTAGGTTGTCTTTTAATTGACTGAAAAGATTCCATATAATTTTTCAAGGCATCATGAAAGTATTTAATTTTCTGATTTTTAATTAAAATATTACAGAGCAAAACCTGTTAGTTTTTGTTTAGATATAGTATTTTACTTCAGTAAATTTTAATATCATTGAAAAACATAATGATGATAATAATAACATAAGGTTGTTGAGGATTAATGTATTTTGGAGTATGTATACTTCTTTAGAAGATCTTAGAAATTATTAATAATATTGAGGTAGAAATTGATAGGCAGTCAGTGTAGGACTCTGAGACCTCAGTCTTGTTTTCAATAAACATGTCACTCCATTAATCTAAAGCTATACCCTTTGTCCCTAATTCCTGAAATATGTCTTTGGTCTGATAAATTATCAGCACTTAGATCCAGGAAAAGCCAGTAATTAACTTCTATTACATATGCCTGAAGGAAAAACAACTGGTGGTCATTAATCTTTAGCTCATACACCTTGTAAAATGGCCAGGGGGCATGAAAAAGGGTAGTGACTTAATCTGGGGTCAAGAGAAGCCATAAAAATGTTAAATTAAACATTTTGACCTTTAAACTGATTGGTTAGAAATGACATGACAGGAGCCAACCAAAAATGTACAGATTACACTGGTAAGGACATAAACTGCTCTAAGTCCCGCCTTTGGGGGCTTTTTACTCCCTCTCAGTGTCTATGATGAAAACTTTGTACTTTTCTTCTCTATAATAAATCCCATTTTCTTGCTACCATAAGTGTTTGTATCTCAGTGAAGTTAATTCTTTTGCTCCTTGAACAAGAACTCAGATTCCCGTTTCAATATTGCTATATTTCATTGATCTAGTTATGCTCTTGAAAACTATATGAAACATTTCCATGTAATAATCTAATATTTTCGTTCATTAATTTGGGTCTTTTTATTTTCTCTGTTGTTTGTTACATCTGAGTTTAGATTGTAAGCAGCTATCCTAATACATAAAAAAATAATAATTATCCAAAAATTTTGGTCCTTTGTAATATTAGTATTTTCCTTTTATCTTTGTTTAACAGTTTCCCCAAATATGACCACTGTGGTGCTCTTATCATATATCTAAAACCTTATAATGGAATTATCATTTGTAGAAAATAGTTCTGGGCTTGGGAGATGAAATAGTGAGTAAAAGTTAACATTGTGCCTTTGTTAATGAAACTTACAGTCTTGTAGAAAAGAGGGACATTAATAATGTTGTCAAATGCAAGTCTGCGTGTCCATTGCAGAAAGAGGTCAAGCAAACCAAAAACTGGGATTTGGAGCAGAGAAAGTTTTATCGCAGGTCCAAGCAAGGAGAACAAGTATCGTATTCAAAAGACCCAACTCCCTGATAGTTTTTAGGGAAGAGGTTTTTGGTTGAGGGATTCAGGGTGCATGACATTCTTCCGATTGGTTGATGGTACGTTCAGTTCAGTTCAGTCATGTCCGACTCTTTGCGACCCCATGAAACACAGCACGCCAGGCCTCCCTGTCTATCACCAACTCCCGGAGTTCACTCAGATTCACATCCATCGAGTCAGTGATGCCACCCAGCCATCTCATCCTTTGTTGTCACCTTCTCCTCCTGCCCCCAACCCCTCCCAGCATCAGAGTCTTTTCCAGTGAGTCAACTCTTCGCGTGAGGTGGCCAAAGTACTGGAGTTTCAGCTTTAGCATCATTTCTTCCAAAGAAATCCCAGGGCTGATCTCCTTCAGAATGGACTGGTTGGATCTCCTTGCAGTCCAAGGGACTCTCAAGATTTTTTTCCAACACCACAGTTCAAAAGCATCAATTCTTCGGTGCTCAACCTTCTTCACAGTCCAACTCTCACCTCCATACATGACCACAGGAAAAACCATAGCCTTGACTAGACGGACCTTAGTTGGCAAAGTAATGTCTCTGCTTTTGAATATACTATCTAGGTTGGTCACAACTTTTCTTCCAAGGAGTAAGCGTCTTTTAATTTCATGGCTGCAGTCACCATCTGTAGTGATTTTGGAGCCCAGAAAAATAAAGGCTGACACTGTTTCCACTGTTTCCCCATCTATTTGCCATGAAGTGTTGGGACCGGAGGCCATGAACTTCGTTTTCTGAATGTTGAGCTTTAAGCCAATTTTCACTCTCCTCTTTCACTTTCATCAAGAGGCTTTTTAATTCCTCTTCACTTTCTGCCATAAGGGTGGTGTCATCTGCATATCTGAGGTTATTGATATTTCTCCCAGCAATCTTGATTCCAGCTTGTGTTTCTTCCAGTCCACCATTTCTCATGGTGTTCTCTGCCTAGAAGTTAAATAAGCAGGGTGACAATATACAGCCTTGACATACTCCTTTTCCTATTTGGAACCAGTCTGTTGTTTCATGTCCAGTTCTGACTGTTGCTTCCTGACCTGCATACAGATTTCTCAAGAGGCAGGTCAAGTGGTCTGGTATTCCTATCTCTTTCAGAATTTTCCACAGTTTATTGTGATCCACACAGTCAAACGCTTTGGCATAGTCAATAAAGCAGAAATAGATGTTTTTCTGGAATTCTCTTGCTTTTTCCATGCTCTAGCAGATGTTGGCAACTTGGTCTCTGGTTCCTCTGCCTTTTCTAAAACCAGATTGAACATCAGGAAGTTCACGGTTCACGTATTGCTGAAGCCTGGCTTGGAGAATTTTGAGCATTACTTTACTAGTATGTGAGATGAGTGCAATTGTGTGGTAGCTTGAGCATTCTTTGGCATTGCCTTTCTTTGGGATTGGAATGAAAACTGACCTTTTCCAGTCCTGTGGCCACTGCTGAGTTTTCCAAATTTGCTGGCATATTGGCTGCAGCACTTTCACGGCATCATCTTTCAGGATTTGAAATAGCTCAACTGGAATTCCATCACCTCCACTAGCTTTGTTCGTAGTGATGTTTTCTAAGGCCCACTTGACTTCACATTCCAGGATATCTGGCTCTAGATGAGTGATCACACCATCGTGATTATCTGGGTCGTGAAGACCTTTTTTGTACAGTTCTTGTATTGAGAACTATGCATAGGTTGAGAATACAGTTTTGTGTATTCTTGCTACCTCTTCTTAATATCTTCTGCTTCCGTTAGGTCCAGACCATTTCTATCCTTTATCAAGCCCATCTTTGCATGAAATGTTCCCTTGGTATCTCTAATTTTCTTGAAGAGATCTCTAGTCTTTCCCATTCTGTTCTTTTCCTCTATTTCTTTGCATTGATCGCTGAAGAAGGCTTTCTTATCTCTTCTTGGCATTCTTTGGAACTCTGCATTTAGAAGCTTATATCTTTCCTTTTCTCCTTTGATTGTCACAAATGGTAAGTTAACAGGGCAGTATTCCAGGAATCTCAATCATCAAACTTCTGGTTCAGACCAGTTTGGGTTCTCAACATGTAGTCCTGTCCTCCATCATTCTTTAGATCTTGTTTATAATTCCTCAAAATTCTTGTATTAAGTTCCATCTTTATTCCGCTTACAATATTTAAAAAATGATTAGATGAATAAATATTAAAACTAATTTAAAGGAATGATTAAATATATATATTTGGAGAAGGAAATGGCAACCCACTCCAGTGTTCTTGCCTGGAGAATCCCAGGGACGGGGGAGCCTGGTGGGCTGCAGTCCATGGGGTCACACAGAGTCGAACACAACTGAAATGACTTAGCAGTAGCAGCATACTTATTTTATTTGTAAATTAAATTGTATTGGAATATAATTAATTTACAATGTTGTATTAGTTTCAGGTAGAGAGCAAAGTGAATCAGTTATACATACACATGTATTCACTCTTTTTTAGACTCAATTAGCATATAGGTCATTACAGAGTATTCAGTAGAGTTCCCTGAGCTATGCAGTAGGCCCCTATTAGTTATTTATTTTATATATAGTAATGTGTGTATATATCAGTCTCCCACTTTATCCCTTCCCTTATGCCCCTTTCCATCTTAGTAACCATATGTTTGTTTTCTACATCCAAAATCAGAAAAAGAATGGATGCACAGGTTGAGAAAATATATTTATTTTAAAATAATCATTTGCCATAGGTCTTTGGGATTATGAACTCAATTTCAGTGGTGTATTTGTGTCTTTCTCACACCATAAAGCAATTCCCCAAATGCCAAAAAGGTGTCCTACCATTTAACTCAATTCTGACCCTATCTACCTGGAAATAGCATCAGATTGCACAGGTTAAGCGCCCAATCCCTAGGGCTGCTATCCACCCCCACCCCCACAACTCCACACTTCAGCCTCCAGTGCCAAGCTCAGGTTGTTCCTGTGATTCTGAGGTTGAGTTTCTCATGAACTCCTTGGTGGGCTTGATTAGTACGCTAGTGGGACTCGCCCAGGGAAATATTTTACTTTCTAGATTACCGCTTTATTATAAAATGGTGTTACCTAGCAAGGGCTTATAACCTGATGTGCAAAGAAATCAATACTATTGTACTGGCCTTTGAGAGGAAAAAAAAATAATAATAATAAGAGCTTTATTGCCAGGTCCACTGACAAGGAGACGGATGGCAGTGTTCAAATCTGCCTCCTCCACCTGGTGTTGGTCAAGCTTTTATGAGTTAGGGAGGACAGACTGATATGCAGAAATGCTGGCAGGGCAGGTTTCAGTGGCAGGGCTTCAAATTTGACCATTTATAATAAGTTATGGAATGGTGGGTTCAAGTGTGAATCTTCCTGGACAATGGACCCATTATTTCTGAAAGGATTCTGGAATTAAGGCCTCTATCATATTCTGGTTTGCTTATTCTATGACTGGCTTAACTTTAAACATGCCCAGGTTACATGACTTGACTCTGTATCTGCAAGACAGGATGTATCCGGATACAATCTTGTTATGGACAGAGTTACAGTTACAGATATAACTCGGGAACAGGTACATCAGGCAAGGGCATGGAGTTTTCATGTCCTTTCTGAATGTGCCACCCTTCCAATACCTCCAGATGATCGAGGCTCCCAAACACATCCTTTGGGTTTTTTATGAATGCTTTATTACATGACATGTTTGATTAATAATTGCCGTTGGTGATAGATTCAACCTCCAGCCCCTTTCCCCTCTCTGGAAATCAGGGGTGGGTCGAAAAGTTCCAATTCTCAATGCATAGCTGCTTCTTCTGACAACCAGCCCCATCCTTAGGTGCTTCCCAGGTGGTACAATAGTAAAGAATCCACCTTCTAATGCAGGGCAAACATGTATAGCAGTTTAAGAAAAGTCAATTTATTAACAAAACCCCAGTTTTGATAGAAAGGGACTTGTTATGAATAACAAAACGCCCATTTCACTTTTATGGCTCTGAAGCAGTTTCTGGAAATGAACACAAGAGACCAAATATTGTGATAAAAGGTGATCCCATTGCTTTTTTCAATCAGGAAATTCCAAGAGTTTGGGGAGCTGTGAGCCAGGATCCATGGACAAAGACCAAATATATGAGAAATATATATTTTGTCATTTATATTTCTTATAAATCAAAATATTACATCAGATTACCTGTCAATATCAATAATTATCATTTAAAAGGAAGCATGTAATGGAATGAAAAGCTAATTGGCTCAAAATAAATGAATGTTGAGCACATGCATAGGGCAAAACTCCTGATCCCTGGTCAAAGCAGAAGGAACTTCAGGAATGATTGTCCTCCCTCTCTCTCTGGCCTTATCTTCAACTTGGAATACTGATCACTGATTAAGTAATTTTAGGAGGTGATTGGTGAGGTATAAGAAATGCATCTGTAAGTTCAAAGTAAAATTTTAATAGAAAACATGTAAATAAAGAGTACTGCAAGTCTCTGACACTCTTCACACTTAGGATCACAAACTGCTACAATGGTGTATCTTTTTGAGGAATAAGTACATTCCTCCCTGAAAAAATGCAAATGTTATACAAACCAGCCTTATGCTAGGTACTTGTTAGCAATAAGGTATTTTGCTTTGATAGTAGCCTATTTATTATTGTTTGATTTAATAAATAAAGTGGAGGAATAAATAAAAATAATTTTAAAGAATCTATATCTGAGAAACCTGTAAGTGAGAAATTAGAGCAACACTTTTATTTATCTTATTAAATTTCAATTTTCAAAATGTCAGGGCATGCCAGTCTCTTTGATAACTCTTCAGACAACAGACTATTGACTTTACCAAAAGAAAATTGGATAGAATTTAATGAAATATAATTCAACTAACCAATGTTTTACAATTAAATGCTTTTCTAATAATAGAATTTTCATCTTTTAGTATGTGAAATCAAAGTTAACAGTTTGGAACATTGACAAAGATTGGCTAACTCTTCTTCTAATGCAAGAAAAATAGCCTAATCCTTATGATTTATTTCTTCTAAAAATAAGTGACTTCTATAATGAGAAGGATTTGCTTCAGGGATTAAGGAGAATGATTTTTTTTCTTATAGTAAAGTTTCATTTGTTTATTACTTCAACATAAACAATTTCATAAAATCTGCAGTGCATTCCTTATACTAACCACTGACATACACTGAGATGGGTGTGAAACTCATCCCCTCCTTCATGTGCCACCAAAAACAAAACAGAAAAAAACAACTGTAAAACAAACAGACCTATGATCCCAGAAACATTAATGCAAACCACACACTGCCATTATTTTAGAGGAAAAGGGTACATTGCATAAACATGACAGAGTAAGCATAGATATGTCATTTATGTATATAGTGAAGGAAATTACTATGTAAATATGTTGCATTTAAAAGTAATTCAAAATCCATATTGAGTCTCTTTTCCTAAGATCATAGTGTTTGGAGACACATATACCATGGTTCAAAGACTCTCTTTTCCACTTTCCTGTTGGGTCAATATGGGCCACCAAGTTTATTTTCTAAGTTTGTTTTCTCAATTTAAAAAGAAGATAATAATATCAACCCATTAGGGTTTTTCCAAAGATAAAGTATATAGTGGATTTTAAGTATCAAGCAAAGGGTTTAATACTCAAGAAGCCCCCAATGTTAATGTAACTGCATTAATTTAGTTTTCTATGGTATTAGATAATTAATCTTAGTAAAGCAGTTTTTTCAGTAAATAAATTTAAAATCCTCAAGTATATTTTATGGTTAGAAAATAGATTTGATTTGTCAGTCAGTAATTAATGGAAAAGCAAAAAAAGGAAATTCAGTCATTCATTGTTTTCCATTGACTAATATTGATTGTTTTATATTATTTTAATTTTGTATTATTTTATTATTATTTTTGTATTTTATTATTATATGTATTTATTTTGTATTTTATTATTTTTATATATTATTATATGTATTTATTTTGTATTTTATTATTTTGTATTATTATTTAATTTTATATTATTTTCATTTTATATTTATTTAATATTGCTTTAATATTATTTTCATTACTAGTAGTCATTGTATTCCACACTTGTTTTCACTAAGGTTAGGAATAGTTACTTTGTTTAAGTCTTTCTTGGCTCTGTCATACAGAATTACTAGTTAACTAGAAATTAATCTTGTTTTAGATTGGAAATGCCAGCCTCCTCCAGACTTGCAATATTGCAATGAATATATTTTTTTCATATTATTGCTAGTTTGTCTAGCAATACTGTCTCTATATACTTACTAGAATTTGTAAATCTTAAGATAGAACTAAAAGTATTGAACCATTATTATGAGAAAGTAAATATACTTTCCCTTAATATGGCATTAACTAAAACATCAAACAAATTTTGGTAAAAACTGGCTGATAAATAAATTTTCATTTTTGTGCACAGATTGTGCACAGAATTTATTTCTAATAAGTTTTTGCTCTGTACAGAAGGCTAAGATCTTAAATATAAAATATATGCCAAAATATCCATTATTATATTTAATATTTTAGCCAAAACTCTCCTCATATGCATGGCTATGGTTTACTTAGAAAATCTTTGGCTGAGCCATATTTCTCTTGAAAAAGTTACTTAAACTTGGAAGAGATGAATACTTCTGGAATGGAACCATACTGCCAGGGGCAGTTCCTAACATCACATGATTCAGCTCCTGACATATTCTAATCATATTCATGTATAGCACAAAGCTAGAGATGTGCTATGACATTGGATTCAATAAAATAAAAGCATAATTCAAATATAGCACATTCTAATACTGGAAAACTGTATAGAGTAGAACATAAAAATAAGAGATTGGGGAGCTAGAAAGGAAAAGTGAGTTTTAAGGAAGAAAGATCAGCATGTAGCTTAACGTTAAGATCAGTCATAACATGAATTAAATTGAAAAAGTCCTAATAGTGACACTACAGCAACAATAAGGACCTTGTATCCCATGATAAGTAGTTGAATTTTTATCCTATAGCTAATGAGAAACTATAACTAATGAGAAACTAACGAAAATCATTAGAGACTAAAATGATCACACTTTCATTATTATTTTTCCCATTTTTTCTTATTTACATTTTTCAACTATTTAGACATTTTGAAATCTAAGAATAAAAAGAACCAGTCAATTGTTATATATAATATTCTTTATTACTCCCTTACCTTGTTTTTAATAAAATGTCATTATTACTAAAAAAATTAATGTACAACCTAAAGTTGAGAATTATATTTTATTCATCAGACTTGGTAAGGAATTAAGCCCTTGGATAGCCCTGAGAGACTGTTCTGAAGAGATAAGGGAAGAGCCAGGATACATAGGAGTTTTGCAGAAATAAAACAAGTAGATCAGCAAAGAGATTTATCTTAAAGAAAAAAAATGTATATGAACATGCAAGAATCTGGGCTTAATGAAATATTCCTTTGATATACACCTTAGCTCTCTAGGGCAAATATCATGTTCCTTTCCATCCGGAATCCCCTAAGTGTGTACTATCATGGGCGGCTACAGTGGCAGATAACATAATGGCCTCAACATCTTTTGTTTCCCGAAATAGTAGGCATTCTGTGTCCTGATTATATATTTACATACAGTATATATGTCTCTGTGTATTTGTATATATATATATATATATATATAGAGAGAGAGAGAGAGATGGTACAGTTATTTATAATTCCATGTCCCGGGGGTGGGATGAGAGGAGGGAGGGAAGCTCCAGAGTGAGGGAGAGAATATATAGATATCTATAATATATATAAAATATATATATATATATTTTTGTATGGTTGATTTGCATTGCTGTATGGCAGAAACCAATGAAACATTGTAAGGCAATTATCCTCCAATTAAAAATTAGTCTATGCCCTGTATTTTTTCTTTATATCATAAGAAATTTTTGAAAATTTAGTTTAATTGGCTCTACAATAGTGCCTCCCTTAGTTATTTAATTTTGCTTTTTACCTTTTTTTCCTATTTTTAGTATAATTTTGTATTTTTATAAATAATACGATGAATGCCTTTTTATTCATTTAGGTACATTTCATATTCTTAGATGAGGCTAGAATCTCCCTATGGATAATAGGTCACAGACTATGGTTATTTTAACTATATTGATATGTATTATCAAATAACTTTCCAGAAGGTTCTAAAGTGCCATACCAAATAGATTAATGTGAGATAGAGCCTACTTTTGAGTAATGAAAGACACATGCCATCTGCTTATGCATTTCTACCTCGAATGCTTTGACTATTTCTTTAGTAATAAATAGACAGGAGGCTGTGGGACACAATTTAAATTCTCAACATCCTGATAACCATTTTGTAATTATCTTGAAAAGGATGAGGAGTGGTGAGATGGAGGTAGGAAGGAGGGAGACCCAAGAATGAGGGATACACACACACACACACACACACACACACACACACACACACGGCTGATCTTCATTGTTGTAAGGCAGAAATGAACACATTATAGAGCAATTATCCTCCCGTTAAAAATTCAAAACAATAATAGTTAAAAAAAGAATTAATGTTTTTTTTAAATTAATTTACTTATTTTATTTGGAGGCTAATTACTTTACAAAGTTATAGTGGTTTTTGCCATATATTGACATGAATCAGCCATGGGTAAACATGTGTCCCCCATTCTGAACCCCCCTCCCACCTCCCTTTCCATCCCATCCTTCGGGTCATCCCAGTGCACCGGCCCTGAGTGCCCTGTCTCATGCATCAAACCTGGACTGGAGATCTCTTTCAAATATGTTAATATACATGTTTCAATGCTATTCTCTCAAATCATCCCACCCTTGCCTTCTCCCACAGTGTCCAAAAGTCTGTTCTTTATATCTGTGTCTCTTTTTTAAAAAAGAAAGAAAAAAAAATAAAAAGGAAAAGGATGAATAGGCAAAAAAAAAAAAATCATGACAACCTTTGGATGCTTTGACCAGACTTCCTGGTAAGAAGGGAGGGAGATGGAACCTAGCTAGACAGTAGTCCATAAGAAGTGAGCACAAGTCAAACCTATAACTGCTTTCTGTTGTCTGTTGACATTCTGAATTTCTGTCATGATACTACAATAAAGCCTAGTGTCATAATTATCAAGTAATACAACGTTTCAGTATCTCATTTACCTTTAAAGGCTAGTGGTTGAGTGATTTGAAATACCATTGTTAGTCATATGCTTCAGCTGCTGCCCTAGGGCATAGAAGGCACAATCATATGAGGGTTGTACTATGAATTTTGTATAGGCTAGGTATAAAAGGAAATCTAAATTCTGTGAGAAATGTTTTCCATATTTTACATTTACTTATATTGTTTTTTTTGCAAGAGTATATTATCATGTTGCAATATTTTTCCTCCAGTATGAAATGTGGCAACCTAGCATCACAGCTGGCCTACATTTTGAGTTAGTGAATAATTCATTTCTCGTAAAAGCAAGCAAACTAACAAATAAGTACTGGCCTACTTTTAAATTCTATTTACTTTCTACCATTTCCAGCTCTTACTAGTGATTGTATACCAGGAGTTGAAAGGTTTAGTCAGAAAATATACGTCTGTTCAACTTTAGTTGATACTGCCAGATTTTGTTAGTTGTCCTCTGTGTATAAAAGTTCATACTGGTAATTGTATGTACTTGAAATGGGAAAACCAAGTTCTGTTCATGGAGCCATAGAACAAATTCCACAAACTTGCAAAATAAACATTCACACAGGCAAAATTTATTTTAAGGATAGAAATTCAAAGCTCTCAGCATGGACACTGAGATTGGGTGAAGAGCCCCCAAAAGGCAGGGGTTATATCAATTGTATATCTTTACTATTATTGATCTGTACATTTTTGGTTGGCTTGTGACTTTAATATATGTCATTTTTGACCAGTCAGTTTGCATATTGCAATGTCCAGTTTACCATTTTTATGGCTTTTTTGGATCCCTTAGATTCTCAGTTTCTCCAGACATTGTGAACCATCCCTCAACCCTTTCTCAAGACCTCAGACCATTATTTAGGGGCCAACTGTATGTTTAAGAGCTAATGGTCCTCCTGGAGTTCTTCTCCTTGATAGACTGGACAACAGTTTAGGATTGTCTTGTCCTGGGTATGGATGTTTTATGACCATCCAGACCAGGGAGGCATTCTTCTGAATGCCTAGAAACTGGAGCAGCAAATATAGCTTTGGGCTAATGGAGCAAAATGTTTATGTGAGAGAATTAAAATTGAAATTAGAAAAGGAACCTAGACTCTAACCCTATGCTGACTACCTAACAATTTCTGCCTGATAATTATGATTTTATTTTATGACTGATGTTGCTGGACCACATTAATTTTCTATTTTATTTGATTTTATTATAACTTTAAAAATTTTATTCTATCTACATTTTAATAATTTTGTTGAGATAATTTATATCAAACTTCACCCATTTAAAACATATTAGTCAACAGTTTTCAATATATTCCCAAGTCATATAACCATATATTCACAAGTCATAATATATTTACAAGTCATACAAGCATTATCATTATTTGATTTCAAACATTTCATTACCCTTGAAATAAAATCAGCAGTATACCCACCCTTTTCCCCATAGTTCCACCCCTAGAAAATCTTCATTCTATTTTTCTGACTCTATGGATTTGCCTGTACTAGACTTTTCATATTAATACAATCATACCAATTGTCTTTTGTGATCAAATCTTCCATTTAGCATGATGTTTCTGAAGTCCATTATATTTTAGCATGTATTGGTACTTCATTTGTTTTTATCACTGATTATTACTTCATTGTATGGTTATATTATATTTTGTTTCTCAGTGGCCATCTGGAATTCCTTCTATTGCAAAGTGCTGTTGAATTCCCTTTCACATTTGTCTTTTGGCTTGCCTGACTTTTGGTAGTGATTAGCAAGTTTCTTATATACTCATATATTCTGAGTGTGTGACACTTGTTTGTTGTATACATTGTATATATCTTTTCTGTCTCTATGGCTTGGCCTTTCAGGGTTTTAAACTTGTATTTTGATGAGGATGATTTCTTAATTTTAATGTTTGGTTTATCAATCTTTTCTGTTTTGGTTAGTGCTTTTTGTATTCTGTTTAATAAATCTTTCTCAAGTCCAAGTTCATGAAGATATTTGATTATTCATCTTACCTAGAAGATTTTACCTTTTGTATTTGTAAAGCTGTTTTGATGCAGAGATAATGTATTTCTCCTGAGGGTCCTCATCAAAAGGACAACATCTAGTGTGGAGCATGGCATCTAGAATAATATTTTAGTGAGTTTAATGGCAATATTTTTAATGGCACTTAATGTAACAGATACTCTCTTGCTAAGGGCAACTTTACGAAAATTCTAAAGGGATACATTGGTGAGCACTTGACACCAGACACTCATCCAAGCCCTGAACAAAACAATATTCTAAGCATTTGTTGTTAATGTTCAGTCACTAAGTTGTGTCCGACTCTTTGTGACCTCATGGATTGCAGCACACAAGTCTCCTCTGTCCTTCACCATCTCCCAGAGTTTACTCTGACTCATATCTATCGAGTCGATGATGCCATCCAAACATCTCATCCTCTGTCACCCTCTTCTCCTGCCTTCAATCTCTCCCAGCATCAGGTTCTTTTCTAAGGAGCTGGCTCTTTGTATCAGGTGGCCAAAGTACTGGAGCTTCAGCTTCAGCATCAGTCCTTCCAGTGAATATTCAGTGTTTATTTCCTTTAGAATTGACTGGCTTGATCTCCTTATAGTCCAAGGGACTCTCAGCAGTCTTCTCCAACACCATGGTTCAAAAGCATCAATTCTTTGGCACTCAACCTTCTTTGTGTTCCAACTCTTACATCTATACAAGATTGCTAGGAAAACCATAGCTTTGACTACATGAACCTTTGTCAGCAAATTGAAGCCTCTGCTTTTTAATACATTGTCTAGATTTGTCAAAACTTTCCTCCCAAGAAGCAGTAGTCTTTTAATTTAATGACTGCAGTCACTGTTCACAGTGATTTTGGAGTCCAAGCTAATAAAATCTGTTACTGCTTCCACCCTTTCACCTTCTATTTGCAATGACATGATGGAACTGAAAAGCCTCTTGATGAAAGTGAAACAGGAGAGTGAAAAAATTGCCTTAAAGCTCAACATTCAGAAAAATAAGATCATGGCATCTGGTCCCATCACTTCATGGGAAATAGATGGGGAAACAGTGGAAACAGTGTCAGACTTTATTTTGGGGGGCTCCAAAATCACTGCAGATGGTGATTGCAGCCATGAAATTAAAAGATGCTTACTCCTTGGAAGAAAAGTTATGACCAACCTAGATAGCATGTTGAAAAGCAGAAACATTACTTTGCTGACTAAGGTCCGTCTAGTCAAGGCTATGGTTTTTCCAGTGGTCATGTATGGATGTGAGAGTTGGACTGTGAAGAAAGCTGAGCGCCAAAGAATTGATGTGTTTGAAGTGTGGTGTTGGAGAAGACTCTTGAGAGTCCCTTGGACTGCAGGGAGATCCAACCAGTCCATTCTGAAGGAGATCAGTCCTGGGATTTCTTTGGAGGGAATGATGCTAAAGCTGAAACTCCAGTACTTTGGCCACCACATGTGAAGAGTTAACTCATTGGAAAAGACTTTGATGCTTGGAGGGATTGGGGGGCAGGAGGAGAGGAGATGACAGAGGATGAGATGGCTGAGAGGATGAGATCACTGACTCGATGGACGTGAGTCTGAGTGAACTCCGGAGTTGGTGATGGACAGGGAGGCCTGGCATGCTATGATTCATGGGGTCGCAAAGAGTCGGACACGACTGAGCGGCTGAACTGAACTGATGGAACTGAATGCCATGATCTTAGGTTTTTAAATGTTGAGGGTTTTCTTTTTTTTCCTTTTTATTGAAGAATAATTGCTTTATAGAATTTTGGTTTTTTCTGTTAAACTTCTACATAAATCAGCCATATGTATACATGTATCCCCTCCCTTTTGAACCTCCTTCCCATCTCCCTCCCCATCCCACCCCTCTAGATTGATACAGAGCCCCTGTTGAGTTTCCTGAGCCATACAGCAAATTCCCATTGGCTATCTATTTTACATATGTCAATGTAAGTTTCCATGTTACTCTTTCCATATATTTCACCCTCTCCTCCCCTCTCCCCATGTCCATAAGTCTATTTTCTATGTCTATTTCTCCATTGCTGCCCTATAAATAAATTCTTACTTACTTATGAAGACTCCAACTGTCAGTTCTTTCAGATTGTCATTATCTTCCAAGTTTTTTTAAGTAATTTATGAAAGTGATAGTTGCTCAGTCACGTCCAACTCTGTAATCCCATGGACTATAGAGTTCATGGAATTCTCTAGGCCAGAATACTGGAGTTGGTAGCCTATCCCATGGACTATAGAGTTCATGGAATTCTCCAGGCCAGAATACTGGAGTTGGTAGCCTTTCCCTTCTCCAGGGGATCTTCCCAATCTAGGGATCGAACCCAGGTCTCCCACACTGCAGGTGGATTCTTTACCAGCTAAGCCACCAGGGAAGCCCTATATATACATTAGAATACAGTATTTATCTTTGTCTTTCTGACTTACTTCACTCTGTATAATAGGTTTTAGGTTCATCCACCTCATTAGAACTGACTCAAATGCTTTGCTTTTTATGGCTGAGTAATATTCCATTGTGTATATCTACCACAGCTTCTTTATCCATTCATCTGTCGATGGACATTTAGGTTGCTTCCATGTTCTAGCTATTGTAAATAGTGCTGCAATGAACAATGGAATACATGTGTCGTTTTCAACTTTGGTTTCCTCAGGATATACGCCTAGGAGTGGGACTGCTGGATCATATGGTGGTTTTATTCCTAGTATTTAAAGGAATCTCCATATCATCTTCCATAGTGGCTGCATCAATTTATATTCCCAATGACAGTGCAAGAGTGTTCCCTTTTCTCCACACCCTCTCCAGCATTTATTGTTTGTAGAATTTTTGATGATGGCCATTCTGACTGTTGTATGGTGATATTTTATTGTAGTTTGCATTTGCATTTCTCTGATAATGAACAATGTTGAGCATCTTTTCATGTGTTAGCCATCTGTGTCTTCCTTGGAGAAATGGCTGTTTAGGTATTTTTCCCACTTTTTGATTGGGTTGTTTGTTTTTCCAGTATTGAGTCGTATGAGCTGCTTGTATATTTTGGAAATTAAACCTTTGTCAGTTGTTTCATTTGCTATTCTTTTCTCCCATTTGGAGGGTTGTTTTTTCACTTTGCTTATAGTTTCCTTTGCTGTGCAAAAGCTTTTACGTTTCATCAGGTCCCACTTGTTTACTTTTGTTTTTATTTCCGTGACTCTAGGAGGTGGGGCATAAAGAATCTCGCTTTGATTTATGTCATCAAGTGTTCTGCCTATGTTTTCTCCTAAGAGTTTTGTAGTTTCTGGTCTTACATTTAGCTCTTTAATCCATTGTGAGTTTATCTTTGTGTATGGTGTTAGGAAGTGTTCTAATTTCATGCTGTTACATGTAGCTGTCCAGTGTTCCCAGCACCATTTATTGAAGAGGCTATCTTTGCCCCATTGTATATTCTTGCCTGCTTTGTCAAAAAGTAGGTACCTATAGGTGCATGGGTTTACTTCTGGGCTTTCTATCTTGTTCCGTTGGTTTATATTTCTGTTTTTGTGCCAGTGCTATACTGTCTTGATGACTGTAGTTTTGTAGTATAATCTGAAGTCAAGAAGGTTGATTCCTCCAGCTTCATATTCTTTCTCAAGAGTGCTTTGGTTATTCAGCATCTTTTGAGTTTCCATATGAATTGTGAAATTTTTTGTTCTAGTTCTGTGAAAAATGCCATTGGTAATTTGATAGGAAGCACATTGAATTGGTAGATTGCATTTGGTGGTATAGTCATTTTCACAATATTAATTCTTCCTACCCAGGAACATGGAATATCTCTCCATCCGTTTATGTCTTCTTTGATTTCTTTCATTACTGTCATAATTTTCTGTATACAGTTCTTTGTTTCCTTAGGTAAGTTTATTCTTAGATATTTAATTCCTTTTGTTGCAATGGTGAATGGGATTGATTCCTTAATTTCTCTTTCTGATTTTTCATTGTTAGTATATAGAAATGCAAGTGATTTCTGTGAATTTATTTTGTATACTGCAAATTTGCTAAATTCACTGATTAGCTCTAGTAGTTTTCTGATACTATCTTTAGGGTTTTCTATGTATAGTATCATATCAAATCATAACAAACTGAAAGATTTACTTATTCTTTTCTGATCTGGATTCCTTTTATTTCTTTTTGTTCTCTGCTGTAGCTAGGACTTCCAGAATTATGTTAAATAATAGTGATGAAAGTGGACACCCTTGTCTTGTTCCTGATCTTAGGGGGGAATGCTTTCAGTTTTTCACCGTTGAGAATAATTGCTTTAGGCTTATCATATATGGCCTTTACTATGTTGAGGTAAGTTCCTTCTATGCCCTTTTTTTTTTGAAGAGTTTTAATCATAAATGGGTGGTGAATTTTGTCAAAGGCTTTTTCTGCATTTTTGAGACTACCATATGGTTTTATCTTTCAATTTGTAAATATGGTGTATCACATTGATTGATTTACATATGCTGAAGAATCCTTGCATCCCTGGAATAAACCCAACTTGATCATGGTGTATGAGCTTTCTGGTGTGTTGCTGAATTCTGTTTGCTAAAATTTTGTTGAGGATTTTTCCATCTATGCTCATCAGTGATATTGGCCTGTAGTTTTCCTTTTTGTGTGTGTTGTCTTTGTCTGGTTTTGGTATCAGAGTGATGATGGTCTCATAGAATGTGTTTGGAAGTGTTTCATCCTCTGCAGTTGTTTAAAAGAGTTTTAGAAGGATAAGAATTAGCTCTTCTCTAAATGTTTGATAGAATTCTCCTGTGAAGCCATATGATCCTGGGCTTTTGTTTTCTAGGAGATTTTTGATCACAGCTTCAATTTCAGTATTTGTAATTGGGTTGTTCATAATTTCTACTTCTTCCTGGTTCAGTCTTGGAAGATTGAACTTTTCTAAGAATCTGTCCATTTCTTCCAGGTTATTCCTTTTATTTCCATATAGTTGTTCATAATCGTCTCTTACAGTCCTTTTTATTTCTGCATTGTCTGTTGTAACCTCTCCTTTTTCATTTTTAATTTTGTTCATTTGATTATACTCTTTTTTCCTTGATGAGTCTGGCTAAAGTTTTGTCAATTTTGTTTATCTTCTCAAAGAACCAGCTTTTAGTTTTATTAATCTTTATTATTGTTTCTTTTATTTCTTTTTAATTTATTATTGCTCAGATCTTTATGATTTATTTCCTTCTACTAATTTTGGATTTTGTTGTTGTTGTTGTTGTTCTTCTTCTTCTTCTTTTTCCAGTTGCTTTAGGTGTAAAGTTAGGTTGTCTATTTGATGTATTTCTTCTTTCTTGAGATAGGATTATATTACTGTGAACTTCCCTCTTAGAAGTGCTTTTGCTGCATCCCATAGGTTTTGTGTTATCATGTTTCATTGTCATTTGTTTCTAGAAATTTTTTGATCTCCCTTTTGATTTCTTTACAACCCCGTGGACTGTAGCCCACCAGGCTCCTCTGTCCATGGGATTCTCCAGGCAAGAATACTGGAGTGGGTTGCCATTTCCTTCTCCAATAGGTTTTGTGTTATCATGTTTCATTGTCATTTGTTTCTAGAAATTTTTTGATTTCCCTTTTGATTTCTTCAGTAACCTGTTGGTTATTTAGAAATGTATTGTTTAATCTCCATGTGTTTGTGTTTCTTACAGTTTGTTTTTTTCTTGTAATTGATATATAGTCTCATGGCATTGTGGTTGAAGATGATGTTATATATGATTTCAACTTTCTTAAATTAACGGGGGTTTGATTTGTGTACAGGATGTGATCTAACATGGAAAATATTCCATGTGCACTTGAGAAGAAGGTGTATTCTTCTGCATTTGGAAGTAATGTCCTGAAGATACCAATGAGAGCCATCTCATCCATTGTATCATTTAAGACTTGAGTTTCCTTATTAATTTTCTGTTTTGATGATCTGCCCATTGGTGTGTGGGGGTATTAAAGTCTCCTACTATTATCATGTTACTTTCAACTTCTCCTTTTATGTCTGTTAGTGTTTGTCTTATGTATTGAGGTGCTCCTATGTTGGGTGCATAGATATTTGCACTTGTTTTGTCTTCTTCTTTGATTGATCCCTTGATCATTATGTAGTGTCCTTCCTTATCTCTTACAATATTCTTTATTTTAATATTCTTTAATTTATTTTGCCTGATATGAGAATTGCTACTCCAGCTCTTTTGCCTCCCATTTGCATGGAATATATTTTTTTATCCTCTTACTTTCAGTCTATGTATGTCTTTAGATCTGAAGTGGGTTTCTTGTAGATAGCATATATATGGGTCTTGTTTTTGTATCCATTCAGCTAGTCTGTGTCTTTTGGTTGGAGCATTTAATCCATTTACATTTAAAGTAATTATTAATATATATGTTCCTATTGCCATTTTCTTAATTGTTTGGGGCTGATTTTGTAGATCTTTTTATTTTCTTGTTTTTCATGACTATATAAGCCCCTTTAACATTTGTTGTAAAGCTCGTTTGGTGGTACTGAATTCTCTTAATTTTTGCTGATATGAAAAGCTTTCTATTTTTCTATTAATTTTGAATGAGATTTTTGCCAGGTACAGTAATCTTGGTTGTAGATTTTTCCTTTTCAATACTTTAAATATATCCTGCCATTCCCTTGTGGCCTGCATAGTTTCTGTTGACAGATCAGCTGTTAAGTGTATAGGGTTTCTCTTGTATGTTATTTGTTGCTGCTCCCTTGCTGCTTTTAATATTCTTTCTTTGTTAGTTTGTTTAGTATGCATCTTGGCATGTTTCTCCTTGGGTTTATCCTGTATGGGACTCTTTGTGCCTCTTGGACTTGATTGACTATTTTCTTTTCCATGTTGGGGAAATTTTCAAGTATAATCTCTTCAAAAATTTTCTCATACACTTTCTTTTTCTCTTTTTCTTCTGGGACCCCTATAATTCGAATTTTGGTGCATTTGATATTATCCCAGAGGTCTCTGAGACTATCTTCAGTTCCTTTCATTCTTTGCTCTATTCTGCTCTTCAGGAATTATTTCCACCATTTGATCTTCCAGCTCACTGATTCGTTCTTCTGCTTCAGATATTCTACTATTGATTCCTTCTAGAGTATTTTTATTTTTAGTAATTGTATGGTTTGTCTCTGAATGTTTATTCTTTAATTCTTCTATGATTTTGTTAATTGATTCTTTCATTTTCTCCATTTTGTTTTCAAGGTTCTTGATCAACTTTACTATCATTATTCTGATTCTTTTTCAGATAGTTTGCCTATTTCCTCTTCATTTATTTGGATGTCTGTGTTTCTAGTTTGTTCCTTCATTTCTCTGCCTTTTTAATTTTTTTTTTTTTTAATTATTGTGTTTGAGTATTCACAAGTTGAAGGCGTCAAGGTTGAATTCTTTTTCCCTTTCGGTTTCTTCCCTCCTAAGGTTGGTCCAGTGGTTTGTGTAAGCTTCCTATAGGGTGAGGTTTGTGCTGAGTTTGTGTTTGTTTGTTTTTCCTCTGATGGGCAAGGCTGAGTGAGGTGGTAATCCTGTCTGCTGGTGATGGGGTTGTATTTTTGTTTTGTTTGTTTTAGATGAGGTGTCCTGCACAGGGTGCTACTGGTGTTGGGTGATGCCAGGTCTTGTTTTCAGGTGTTTTCTTTTGTGTGAGTTCTCACTCTTTGATATTCCCTATGGTTAGTTCTCTGGTAGTCTAGGGTCTTGAAGTCAGTGGTCCCACTCCTAAGGCTCAGGGCTTGATCTCTGCTGAAAATCGAAGATTCCACAAGTGGTTTGTTATGGCATTAAGTGAGACTAAAACAAATATCCAAACAGGAGAAACCAAAGATGAACACCAGACAAATGGCAGGCAAATAATAATTAAAATAATGGAATATACACATATACCCATGAGAAAAGTCAAAATAGTCCAACAAAATGAAGTACAGTAGATTGATGCAGCAAACAAAGGGAATCAAAAATTTTATTTATTAGTTAACAAAATTAACTAAAGCACAAACTGGAAAACAAAACTAAAGCAAGATGCCAAGTGGAGAATGAAGCAATGAAAACAAAAGTAACAAACATATTGAGAGGAAAGGAAAGAAAGAAAGAATAGATATACAAAGTTAAATAGAGGTAGATGAAGAGTTATGTACAATAAAGATTAACTGCAAAGGGAAAATAACAGTAGGAAAAGAAATAAAAGAAAAAACAGAAAAAAATGATAGGTTTAAAAAAATTAAAAATTAAAACTGTAAAAAAGTGAAAAGAAAATAAAAGGGAAGAAGAAAGATAAAAGGTGGGGGGGAGGTAAGCTCCACAGAACTGCAAAAGCCCAGTGTAGAGGCAGAGGTTTATAACAACAATAAAAAGTGTGACTGAATATACACCTATGCATATATACCCATGAGCAAAGTCAAAACCATCCATCAAAAATAAAGTACAATAGATTGCCCAGGCGAACAAAGGAAACCAAAAATTATATCTTCCAGAACAAAACTACCTAAAGAACAAACTGGAAAACAAAACTAAAGCAAGATGCCAATTGTGGAATTAAGCAATGAAAATGAAACTAACAAATGTGTTGAGAGGAAAGGAAAGAAAGATGTGCAAAGTTAAATAGAGGTAAATAAAGAAGATTTATACAGTTTGAAGATTAACTGCAAGGGGAAATGAACAGTAGAAAAAGCAAACAAAGGAATAAATGTAGAAAAAAATAATAAGTTTAAAAGATAAAAAAATTAAAATTGAGAAAAAAAAGGAAAACTCCACAGAACTGCAAAAACCCAACGTAGAGGCAGAGGCTTATAACAGCAATAAAAATTGTGACTGAGGGGAAAAAAAGAGAAAGCTCAAAAGCATAATTAGATCAGATTTCATAGTGCCAATAAAATCAACAACTATAACAGAGGAGAGGAAAAAAGAAAAATAATACAAAAGAATCTACAGAACAAGTCAAAACATAAGAATAATAAATGTTTTTCTTGAGTTAGTGCTGTCAGAGTCCCTTCCCTCACTGGGAGTCACAGTCCACTTCACCTCCCTAGGATGCCCTCCAACACTGTGCTGATCTCTGGACCTGCTGTGGGGGCAGTTCAGATTCTAATCTGGTCCTACTTCTGTGTGTTCTTGCCTCTGATGTCCACAGTTAACAGAACTAGTTTGTTTCTTTTGGGGAGTTCTCAATGACCTTGTATATAATACATAGACACAGAGTTTGCCTAGTTCATTGTGTGGACTTAATCTGCAGCTTGTATAGTTGATGGGAAGGTTTTGGGTCTTCTTCCGTAGCCACGCTGCCCCTGGGTTTCAATTGTCGTTTTATTTCCACCTCTACATGTGGATCGTCTACTGGGGTTTGCTCCTGAGGCTGCCCTGGATGACTTGGGTTTGCTCCTGTGAGGGCAAGGCATGGAGGTGGTGCAGCTACTTAAGTTGGAGGGGTTCTGGCAGCACCAGGTACTCAAGGGAGCTGGCGACTAGAGCAGAAGGAAATTTAGTGCTCTAGAAGGGTATGGCAACCAATATTAGCCAATGTGTTCCAGTACTCTTGCCTGGAGAATCCCCCTCCCTGACAGAGAAGCTTGGCAGGCCACAGTCTACAGGGTCGCAAAGAGTCCAGACACAACTGAAGTGACCCTGCGCGGATAGACACAAGACTTTTTTTGCCTGTGACACCTCTGCCACAGTGAGAGTTGAGCATGAAGGTGGCACAGTTACTTGGCTTCTGGGGACCCTGGAGGCACCAAGTATGTAGGGACATGGAATGCCTTCACTGCAGGAGTTATGGCCCTATTAGTCTTTTTTTGAGCCTCTTGTAGCTGGTGATCAGAAGGCCTCTTTGGCTAGTCTTTCCCCATAGCTCCACCTGTTCAGGCACTTGGAGGTCTCCCTTGCCTGGGGCCCTTCTCGCTTGATTGGCGAGTCAGGCACATAGAGCCCCCCCCCATTGGGGTTTTGCTCTGTAGATAGGGGCATCAGGCACTTGACAGGGCACCCTGGGGGGTCCTATGCTATAGTTCAGTGCATCAGGCAATGAATGGGCCAGCCTCTCTATTGTTCAGCTGCTGATGCTGGCATGGGGGCAGAGAGAGGCTATGGTGATGGCTCCCCCCTCTACATGTGACTCAGCATTATTGCCTTGCTTCCATGGCTGCCTGGCTTTCCACCACAGGCTCCTCCCTCACACCCCCTTCATCTGTTTCTCTGCAGTCAACAGAAGCCCTCACCCTGGGATTGCTCCACAATCCCTAAACTCCAGCTCCAACCCCTGTCTGGGGTATGTATGGCTACTACAAGGACTGTCTGATTCTCATTCCCTTTAGGCTGCCACAGATCAGCTGTTTTCCTCTCAGCCTTAAATGTTTCTCCTCTGACTCAGACAATTGCCCCAGGTGGGGACTGGGTTCCCTGCTTCAGTTCCCCCACCCGCCAAGGGCAGTTCTGGCTCTACTAACACTCCTGTTTTTTGCTCTAGTTCCTTCGTCCTACCAAGATTTGCTTGGTTCTATATATTCTTTTCCACTGGTCAGGTACTCCTGTCCTCTCTCAGCTGGTGTTCGGCATGCACTTCTGTTTCTGAAGGTGTATTCCTGATGTATCCATGGAGAGAGATGTACTCCATATCCACCTACTGCTCTGCCATCTTGTTCCTGAATGTTGAGTTTTAAGCCAGGTTTTTCACTCTCTTTCATTCTCATCGAGTCTCTTTAGTTCCGCTTCCCTGGTGGCTCAGACGGTAAAGTGTCTGCCTGCAATGTGGGAGACCAGGGTTCGATTCCTGAGTCGGGAAGATCCCCTGGAGAAGGAAATGGCAATCCACTCTAGCACTCTTGCCTGGAAAATCCCATGGACGGAGGAGCCTGATAGGCTACAGTCCATGGGGTTGCAAAGAGTCAGACACAACTGAGCAAATTCACTTCACTTCACTTTCTGCCATTAGAGTGCTATTATGTGCATATCTGAGGTTGTTGGTATTTCTCCCCACAATCTTGATTCCAGCTTATGCTTATCCAGCCTGGCATTTCACACATTATGCTCTGCATTTAAGTTAAATAAGCAAGGTGACAATATACAGCCTTGACAGACTCTTTTCCAGTTTTGAACCAATCATTTGTCCTGAGTCCAGTTCTAAGCATAAAGTTCCAGTTCTATTGACTCTTAAGTTATCACAATATCAAAATGAAGACAATATATAACTGTGTTAATCACTTTTCAAATATATGGTTTCATGATGAAAATTATTTATTATAATTGGCTTTGTGAGTTGAATTTATTGCAGATATTTTAAAAGAATTTAAGATTGTATATTCAAAGATGATTTTAACTTTACATACATCCCATTGTTCAAACATTACCCTTTAAAGGAAAAAAAAAAATGTCAGTCTGTTTTACTTCTTATCTTGATTTTGTCTGTTAAGTTTGATTCCTGTAACAGTTTTATTCAAGTCTTCTCACATCCTATGTATTAAATTCTTTGTTCTAAGTCTTCTCCTTTTGGTCATCCAAGCTAATAAATGATACAAGTAGCTTGGCTAGCTCAGCTTCTGTTACAAAGGAAATTCTATGATATTTAATGATAGGAAACCATTTAGTTAAATGATCTTCTTAAAAAAAAAAATCAAAACAATGACCTGAATAGATATAGCTGTTCTGTGCTTAGTCACTTAGTTATGTCTGACTCTTCATGACCCCATGACAATAGCCCACCAGGCCCCTCTGTCCATGGGGATTCTCCAGGCAAGAATACTGGAGTGGGTTGCCATGCCCTCCTCCAGGGAATCTTCTCAACCCAGGGATAAAATCCAGGTCTCCCACACTGCAGGTGGATTCTTTACTGTCCGAGCCGCCAGGAAAGCCCAAGCATACTGGAGTGGATAGCCTGTCCCTTTTCTAGGTGATCTTCCACATCCAGGAATTGAACTGGGGTCTCCTGCATTGCAGGCAGGTTCTTTACTAGCTGAGCTATCAGGGAAGCCCTCAATAGACGTGGACTCAATTATTATGAGTCTGTGATTACTATCTAGTAATCTTAATTACTAATTCAGATTAATTTGTTGTGCTGAGTTTATCTATTGCAGAAAATGGAAAATAAATGTCCCAAGAAAAATTTCAGCTATAAATCTGTTTCTTGTTAATTTTTACAGTCCATTAAAGAAGATGTGTGCCTGTGTAAAATACAAGTTCAAATAAGATGTCTTAATTGGGTGTTCTATATTTTTTAAATAAATGAAGATCCAAAACAAAATTAATGACTGAGAACTTTAGGGATGGTGTAATTATAAAACAGGGGCTCATTTTTTAATCTTTTTTGCTACCTTGCTATTTTTCAGTTTCTCTATATAGTTCTCTCTCTATATATATATATATATATATATATATAGTTATATATATATGTATGTATATATATATTTCTCTATATATAGTTCTCTATAGAAATAAATATGTGTGTATATAAATATATGTGTACATATATATTATATATATATGTATGTCTGTGGGTATATATATATATATATATATATACACACACCATATGTATATAGTTCTCATTACCTGAATCATGTGTAGCTTGTGTGTGTGAGTAATACTAGAAATGAAATTGTAACATATTAATAGCTTACTATACAGTAAGGTTTTGGAGTAGGAAATGGCAATGCACTCCAGTATTCTTTCCTGGAAATCCCATGGACAGAGGAGCCTGGTAGGTTACAGTCCATTGGATTTTGCAAAGAGTCAGACAGGACTGAGCACTCACTCACTCACACTAAGTTTTGGACTACTTTTCACGTTATCTCACTTAATACTCATGGTACCAGATATTGCTACAACCTGTCCCACATATTGCTATAAATTACCAACTATTTACCCATTTTTATAGGTATAGGAACTGAAACTCTCTGAGGTTAAGTAACTAATCCAAAGTCACCCATTTTGTAGGACTTGATTCAAATTTTGATCTGACTCCAGAGGTCATGTTCTCTCCAGTAATCCCAGAGGTTGCGCTCTGCTGTGTTTTTTATATATGTCACCTCTATCTCTAATAATAAAATTTCAAATAATATTGCCTGGCACTGAGGCATAATTGCTTCAATTATAGAAAATAAGACCTCTGCTATAATTCCATTCAGAGTGCTCTTTCCTTTAATTTTCTCTACATTAGTTGCATTTTACATATGCAGAAATATGAAAAATATGAGTAAAAATGTAGGATCGGCAAATTGAACTTTCTAATTTTGTCAGAGGACGTTGCTGCCAGCTAGAAGAGCTCTTTGGTTTTAACTGTGTGGAGTCATTTATTCCCAGTGAAACCAAAAAGGCAACAGCTCTGTATGGTATTTAGGGTGATGTTTACTGAAAGGAGAGTGTCCTGATGTGTGACAGGAGGAACACAGCACATTTATGGTACAAGTATTAGTGCAGAAAGTCATTGCTCTTATTTTGGTTTTCTCTTTATTTCATTAAATGTCAAGTGTAATTTTTTCCTTTGTTCCTTAGTGAAATATGGCAAGATTTTCTTTCCTTTTTAAAAATAAAAGACACCGCTTATATAACTTCTGGCCAAAAAGAAGAAAAGGAAGCCTTCCTCTTATATTTGAAAAATAAATCTTTGTATCTTAAAGCATATTAAAAATGCTTTTTAGAGTTTTTATAAACTGAACTCTAATACTTCTGCATATATAAACTAACAGTTCTTGTTATTAAAAATCACCCTTGTGTTTTATAATAAGAAGGAAAATTGACCTCAGCATATTACATTACTAGACAGAGGAAAAACAAAAGTATTTTAAAAACAGGCACAAAAATAATGTGGTATTTGTGATAGATTCAGATCAGGCACTTTAAGACTTATTTTCTGAGTGTTCTTAAAATTTAATCCTAAAAAATATAGATACTTTAATTATATAATTGAACAAAATTGTCATCAGTTGCCATAATGAAATAAGTTTTATTTGCATGTTTGAGGTCAGGAAACTCTAATCTATTTAGTAAAGACTGGCAAGTTGTTTCATAATACACACAGTTGCCAGGTCTTGTTTCTGAAAGAGGAAATGAAAGATTAAATAATACACTAGGAGAAATTGAAAGACAATATTAACATAATTTCATAAAATACATTTTTTCAGAAATAATCAATAGGTATGGTGTATTCTAAAGCAGTTTTGTTTTGTCACATTGGTGTTCATTAGCTGATTGTATATTTGCTAGGAGAATTTAATCATCATGTATGTGTAATCAATAAAGGCAATTTACTTTTGAAATTAGGTTAGTGATATATTTAGCTCTAAAACATCCCCCAAATATTCTTCTATATTCTGACACCTGTTGTAAAAGCAGATGATTGTCTAGATACCTTTTTATTGGCAACTTTCAGAAGAAATGTGTTGAGATTATTATAATGAAACTGCTATTACCACAAATCTGTCAGTTTAATGTTACTCTAGAGCTGCCTTGTAGGATTTTATTACCAATTATGGTAAATAACACTTCTCTTGTGAAAATGTGAAAAATGAGTTTCAGTGGACCAGTTATCTTTTTCTAGTGTGTAGTCAGTGTACTGGAAAAAAAAAAAAAACTATGCCAAAGGTAAAGTTTATTCATTAAAATATTATACTGCTAGTCAAGCTGAATATGAAAAATTAAATACTATTTCATGAAATTTACAGAATACCAAACCTTAAAGAAACTGTAGATATTACTTTTAGAAATGTTTCTTCATCAAAAAATGATAAGTATAGTTGGTTTAACATTATATATTCTATAAAATTATTAATTTGACTTTAATATCCCAATGCTAGTCATATATTTAAAACATGGATTGCATGTTAACTCCCCACACTTATGATTTCTTTTAATATTTAGCCTACCCAGAGAGAAGTTTGCTAGTTGGAGTTAAGAGTACACAACTCTCTTGAGTTACAGTCTGTCTGCATTTGATTATTGCTAAGTAACTTCTGTCCCAAACACACCATATTATAGCCTATATATTTTTTTCTAATTTTTATTCCCTCTTCTTTCCCAGCTACTATCCTAGATTAAAATTCCCCTTCCCCAAAACTGGTTTCAGCTAGATATCATCCCTGATCAAATAATAGGTGGAAGCTTAATTATTCCAAAATCCCAGGAGATATTTTTATTATGATTTTTAAAAAACATATAATATGACAACTATCTTATTTACAAATTTTTAAGTGTATAATACAGTTTTGTTCACCACATGCTCATTGTTGCACAGTGGATCTCTAGAACTTTTTCGTCTTTCATGACTAAAAGTCTATACCTGCTGCACAGTAAGTCTAGGGAGTATTTTAATCATGAAACAGAAATGGAGCTTTTCTAAGTGGTACATTTTAAATGTTAACTCATATGAATGTTTCCTACCTTAATGTAAAATTTGTCTTTTTTATTATAAAAATAATACTTGCTCAATCCCAAAATTTAGATAATATAAATACATATTAGGAAGAAAATAAAAGGCTCCACCAGTAGGAAAAAGCTATTGTTAATCATTTTGAGATTATACTTTGAGTCTTTGTGTTTAATACATGCATAAAGTTTGATCATAGCAATAAGATTACACAATGATGCTGGTTTTTATTCTCAAACCATATTATGGGCAATTATTCACAATAAAATTACTGTTTTATAGTATCAGTTTAATGAACATATAGTATGTCATTATATCAACAGACTATAGTATATTCAAATTCCTATTGATAGACATTTATTCTATATCTACTTATCACTGTTGGACTAATATTATAAAGCCAAAGCTAATATTTATACCTTTTAATTTGCCCAATTATTTTTCTGAATGTGGAATTTCTAGTTCAGAAAATATGTTGAGTTTTAAAGTATTTGATGTTCTTTAAGAGTCCCTGGTGGCTCTGATGGTAAAGAATCAGCCTACGATGCAGGAGACCCAAATTCAATCCCTAGTCAGGAAGATACCTTGGAGAATGGAATGGCTACCCACTCAAGTATTCTTGCCTATCAAACTCCATGGACAGAAGAGCCTGAAGGGCTATATTCCATGGGATTGCAAAGAGTTGGACATGATGACCAACTGACACTTCACTTCTTCAAGTGTACAAAATTGGTACTGATTTGTATCTCTCAACCTTGTAGAGAGAGGCGATTTTCCTCAAACCTAGCTAACAATGATATAATTTATTCTCTGTAATTTCTGCCTAATGAATACATTTTTAAGTAGTAAAAAGTTTGGAAGGGGTAATTTTAAACTACCAAATTCCCAGGTTTCTAAGACTCACCCCCCAAAGCAAATTAACTAGTTTTTCAAGGATTAAAATAAAATTCCTATAGTTATTGTGAGAGTTTTTAGTGTTTTCTCTTAAGCTCTGTATATTATTTTTCACATGAGAAAGGCTTGCTCTGCCTCCATTAGAACTTACAAAAGAAAAATAAAAAAATATAAGTTGTATAATATTTTTCTAAACATGATATATCATTAGCTAACAAATAAAATATTGTTTATAAGTGTATTTGTCATAATTATAATTATTACAATTAATGTGCTACAAAATTTATCCAATTATTCTTATATTTATACCATGTGGAAATATTGTTTAGAAACAATCATTGTTCAACTCTTTTCAGTATTTTGGAATGAGAACTGCAACTAACTGCATCAAACATAGCTATCAGAACAAATTGTTGAGACTATATATGGTCCTGACTCAGTTTGTTCCCAAGAAATATTTGCTCAGGGAAGATAAAACTATAAAACAATAAATAACAGTATGCTTGCTTCAGAAAACTTATACTAAACAATATTATGAGATAGCTGTTCAAGATTTAACTCAAGATCTTCACTTTGTTCCATGTACCAATCTGGCAATATTATGACTAGACTTTGAACAACTCCAATCAGTCCCCTGAAAGCTCTACCTTGAACTACTTGTGCAAAGACCCTGAGACTATATAAACATCCCACATCTGACATTCACATTCTTCATAACTGCTAAGATCTTGCTAAAGATGGGGTTTTCCCTTACTACAGTGACTACTAGTGAACTTAGCATTTATTTATTAGCAGGTTGTCCAGTGATACTTTGGGGAGTTGAAAAGGTTAGGGAACTACTGGACAGTTCCACTGAGATCTATTCAAGACTTCCTCACTGCCATAGTTTGAAAGACTTGATTCAGAAATAATGTGCTTTACAGAGATGTGAGCCCCTTATGCAGGGGTCTTTCCAAACAAGCTGGTGGGATTAGTCTTACAGTGGATCTCAGCACAGATTTATTTTCTGTGAGTTTTAAGTGTTAAGTTTATTTTGCATCCCAGGAATGGATTCTTTTAGGAATCTTTTGGTTTTCTGATAAGATTTGAAATCACTCCATATTAGTTGAAATTTATCTTGTGACTACAAATGCTGTTTGTCAGTTCTTGCCAATTTACATAGTAAATCTATAAGAAATATGTTATAGAAAGAGAATGTGGGAGGGGGATTCAGGATTGGGAGCTCGTATACACCCGTGGTGGATTCATGTCAATGTATGGCAAAACCAATACAGTATTGTAAAGTAAAATAAAGTAAAAATAAAATAAAAAAATTTTTTTAATTAAAAAAAAGAAAGAGAATGAGCATAAGCTCAATAAGTCTGTCTTTAAGACAAAATCTGCAGGAATGCCTAGGTACATTTTACTTTGAGTTATGTTTTCAAAAACTTATGAGGATTTCCCTCACTTGTCTTTGTAACTAATCTATTCAGCTCTATCTATGTGGATTTTATAAATGTGTTGACCCTTTTCACCACTTTAAATATTAAAAATTATTTGTCAAGTTTGACCAAAAAATAATTTTTTCTTAGAGGGCACTGAATCCATAAAATAATATGGGGAACATGGGAATGTTGGTATTTTTATAATATTAGATATATTTATTATTAATATGTAAACATGGTATATTGCTATATTTATAAATGTATCTGAATTAAATTATATGAAATTCTCTTTTTTAGGGGGGCTTTGAACATGATCTATTCATTTATTATTAATGCAGAAGCCTTTTTTTGATGAGCATTCTCAAGCATCA
This sequence comes from Oryx dammah, assembly GCF_014754425.2. Taxonomy (NCBI): domain Eukaryota; kingdom Metazoa; phylum Chordata; class Mammalia; order Artiodactyla; family Bovidae; genus Oryx; species Oryx dammah. The sequence goes on from NW_024070185.1 coordinate 34,199,658, forward strand.
AAATTAAAATTTTTTTTCAGTAAAATAATTGAATATGATGTGTCTGTAGAATCTCCTATTCCTCCCCAAATCACTTACAATAAATATTTAAAGTCCCCCTTATTATACATTAGTTATTTGGATTAGAATAAACTTTTAAATACCTACTTATAATTTCCACTAGTATCTCTATCAGTGGCACAGTTTATTTAGATATTTGGATACTTTTTGTTACAGTAGCTTTCCCTAAGAAAATTATGGGAAATGACCAGAGCATGCTGTTAATAGAGAGTTTCAAATAGCGTATACAGTAGAGCTGTTTTTGTTTAGTTGTTAAATCATGTCTGACTATTTTGCAACCCCATGGACTGTAGCCCGCCAGGCTCCTCTGTCCATGAGATTTCCCAGGCAAGAATACTGGAGTGGGTTGCCATTTCCTTCTCTTAGGGATCTTCCTAACCCAAGGATCAAACCTCCATCTCCTGCATTAGCAGGCAAATTCATTTTACCATGGAGTCACTGGGGAAGGCCTTTATAGTAGAGTACAGATAGCTGTTGATCAAATAATGAAAAATTATATACAAAAATCTTAAATCTAGTGTATATTGCTACTTATTAAATATTGCCTTTCAGCTTCATATTAACCCTTCAGTATATGTTCTGCAATAATGAAATTTCTATAATTATCCCTTCTTCACAGTGATCACAATCTCAGTAGAAGGCTCTGTGGGATATTATAGGAAAAAGAGAATCTCCTGTGGTTTCTGGCCACTGCACAGTGGGTCACCAGTGTGGGTGTAAGGACATACAGTGATGCTCTGAAGGCCATGCATGCAGAACTGTCCCTCTTGACATGGACACCAAACACTGCAGGTCTCCTCCCTCACCAGGGCCCTGATCCTCTTTGCTCACTCATTCACCGCCCTACCCCAGGTCTTCTGAACACTGTGGCCCTCCCAACAAGCTCTAGTCCTCGTGTTACATCTGTTCTCTCATTCCCTTTGAATGCCCATGTCCCCACACACAAGCTCCAGTTAGTCTGACCCCACCTGTGCCTGTGACAGTTCCCCTGTTGTCCCTAGTTCCTTTGCACACTCACACACCTAGCTACCAGCTGTGGATCACTTGAACTTTCAAAGATTTCTTTACACTTGTCCTGTAAACACTTTGTCAATCCCTGACTGGGGCACAAAATTGAACTCTCTCACCAGTGGGTTACAGCTACATCTTCTCCAACAAAGTCTGAGTTCCAGGATTTGGAAAGGAAATCCCCTTCCAATTTTGTCCTTTCTTGGGAAATTTCATTGTACTGCAAAGGATATCTGAAATATTCCAGTATTATAATATTCAATTGCTCATTTATCAGAATTTAATAGGTTTTATATTAAATTTCCCTGATTAAATCAATCTCTGCTCTCTTTCTCTTGATTGGACACAGACTGCTACATGCAATTATCTCTAGCTTGTCATTTAATGAGTGATTCCTAATATCTTCTTTTTTAAATCTCTACTTTGAAAACTTGCTGTTGTAGTCATAAATTTTTTTGTAATAAGAAAAATAATATGAATAAAGCAACAAAAATATCCCTCTTTTGATCACAGCTTCATGCTTTCTAATTCTTTGTTTTGGTTGGATAGCTATCCTTCTGTTAGAGATTGACTCCATATAAACAAAGCAATAGTCTTATTAAAACAAGCCTTAGTTATGTCTGAGAGGACACTAGAGAATAATTGATGGGAAAAGAATGCATGCACACATACATGAATGCACAGGTTAACTACTACTGTGCCATTAGCCTCTGAAGATTAGTCTGTCAAATATCCTAGTTTTCAGTAGTGTTACTTTTTTTTCTCTTTACTTAAACAGAAGCAAATGGAAATACAGTAAAGATGACTATTATTCCCTGATGTTTTTGTTATCAATTTGTATATATATGGATTTCTATATTTTGAATCTTAATGTGAAATATATATAAATAGCCACCACTAATGCAGGGCTTACTATGTAACAGGTACTGTGTGCTTTACTTTTATATTAATATTGATGGCAAGAAAAAGTTTAAAACACAATTGTCATTTTTTTGGAGTTTAATTTTATATAGCTTTCCTATTCAATGACTTTGTTCTATTTTCTCTTCTTTCTGCAGACACTTTTATTATAGAGTATTTATGGTATAGCTTAGAGATTTTTTGGAAGGGCAACCAAATTGACTGTTGAATGAAATTCCAAGAACTCTGGCAGAAATGCTATGGAAGCATGCCAGGGCCGCCTAGCAAAGGCACTGCTGCTGCACTACCACTTTACTCAGAACCAGGCCACTTCTGCCTCTGTCAGCATGCTCAAGATGAGTACCCTCTGTTCCTGTAACCCATTCTGTATCAGAGTCTAGCATGGGTTCCTTTGACTGGTATTGAAGTTAATTACCTGTATCTTATCAACAAGTGAGATTCAGAAATACAGGTTTTTGTATGACAAGAGGATTTGATTTACACAGACCAATCAAAATGTGGAACATTCAGCAGATATCAGACAGCTGTGAATGACCAATGTCCATTGTATCATCTTGCTTTTCCACCTATAGACGTTTACTTATCACCAACAATAACACAGATCCTATCTTTGTCATAACACTGTTTATTTAGGACATGAATCATCAAGTTTGATTTGTGAAAAAGTTGAACCTAAGACAGAAAAGCATTGTAAAGAGAAAGCTACAATCAAGAAAGGAAAATACATCCTTTTTGATACAGGAAGAGATATTTTTCATTTTTCAAATCTGTCCTTTGACAGGTAGCCTCAGTTACAACACAGGAACAACAAAAACTTACTGTAGAAAAGCCTACACAATTTGGCTTCTAGATTCTTGTATACCCCCAAAATATATAATACAGATGGGAGATAAATGAGAGTCCTCAGTTTTGTCTTAGAAGAGAGACTTAAAAAAAAAAAAGAAGAGAGACTTACCTAAAAAGTCACTTTTCTATGTTTATAATGGTGGAAATTACAATTAGTTCATGTTTTTATGTACACTTATATGTGGATATGAAGATGAATTTTGCTCATTTACTGACCAGTGGTATGTATAGGATCCAACCCTAGCACCATGGAGAGCATATCACAATAATGCTATTTCATTTAAGAACAATGTGTTGCAAGGTGATAATGTGGAGTTTGTTTGGACCGTGATATTCTACTTAGCAGTTATGGCCAAAAATAAATATAAAGCTTCTGGCTGGGTGCCTCAAAGAGCCTTGTCAGGATTAGGAAGCCAGAGGTTTCTTGGCAGCTGTGCACTGTGGCAACACTTTCTGGATTACAGGAAACAGAGCAACCATGCTTGCCATATGCTCATCTTAGGAAGCTGTCTACCGAGAGGAGACGTGCTGTTTCAATTGAGAGATTCTCAGAAGTGGTTTGATAAAGCAAATTATGGGTAAATCATCATCATTAATTTATTAATAATTCAACAAATAATTTTTAGTTTCTAATATGTATCAACATTCTATTTTTAAATATATTGGTATTTGAGACCTTAGGCCAAAGAGCTATGTATTTATGGACTTATATTATAGCAGGAAATAGACATATTAAGTAATAAAATAATATTATATTAGAAGGAAGGGGATAAAATAATATTATATTACTCCTTGGGAGGAGTATATTATCCCCTTCCTTCTAATATAATATTATTTTATTACTTAATATGTCTATTTCCTGCTATAATATAAAGTACATAAATACATAGCTCTTTGGTCTAAGGTCTCAAATATCAATATATTTAAAAATAGAATGTCGAACAAGGAAATGGCAACCCACTCCAGTGTTCTTGCCTGGAGAATCCCAGGGGTGGGGGAGCCTGATGGGCTGCCATCTATGGGGCTGCACAGAGTCGGACACGACTGAAATGACTTAATAGTAGTAGTAGAAGGGGATAAAAGTTATAGAAATAATGAGACAAGACCAGGAGCTGACTGTGGCTCAGATCATGAACTTATTATTATCAAATTCAAATTTAAATTGAAGAAAGTAGGGAAAACTACTAGATGATTCAGGTATGACCTAAATCAAATCCCTTATAATTATACAGTGGAAATGACAAATAGATTGAAGGGATTAGATCTGATAGATAGAGTGCCTGAAGAACAATGGATGGCAGTTCATAGCATTGTACAGGAGATGGTGATCAAAACCATCTCCAAGAAGAAGAAATGCAAAAAGGCAAAATAGTTGTCTGAGGAGGGCTTACAAATAGATGAGAAAAGAAGAGGAGCAAAAAAGCAAAGGAGAAAAGGAAAGATATATCCACCTGAATGCAGAGTTAGAAAGAATAAAAAGAGATAAGAAAGCCTTCCTAGGTGGTCAATGCAAAGAAATAGAGGAAAACAATAGAATGGGAAAGACTAGAGACCTCTTCAAGAAAATTAGAGATACCAAGGGAACATTTGCCTTGAGAACCCCATGAACTGTCAGTCAGTTCACTTCAGTTGCTCAGTCGTATCAGATTCTTTGCGACCCCATGGACTGCATCATGCCAGGTATCCCTGTCCATCACCATCTCCTGGAGTTTAATCAAACTCAAGTCCATTGATTGGTGATGCCATCCAACCATCTCATCCTCTGTCATCCCCTTCTCCTCCTGCCTTCAATCTTTCCCAGCATGAGGGTCTTTTCAAATGAGTCAGCTCTTCATTTCAGGTGGCCAAAGAACTGGAGTTTCAGCTTCAACACCAATCCTTCCAATGAACACTCAGGACTAATCTCCTTTAGGATGGACTAATTGGATCTCCTTGCAGTCCAAGGGACTCCCAAGAGTCTTTTCCAATACCACAGTTCATAGCATCAATTCTTTGGCGCTCAGCTTTCTTTATAGTCCAACTCTCCCATCCATACATGACTACTGGAAAAACCATAGTCCTGATTACATGGACCTAGTTGGCAAAGTAATATCTCTGCTTTTTAATATGCTGTCTAGGTTGGTCATAACTTTCCTCCCAAGGAGTAAGCATCTTTTAATTTCATGGCTACAGTGATTTCACCATCTGCAGTGATTTTGGAGCCCAAGAAAATAAAGTCAGCCATTGTTGCCATTGTTTCCCCATCTATTTGCCATGAAGTGAAAGGAACTGATGCCATGATCTTAGTTTTCTGCATGTTGACCTTTAAACCAACTTTTTCACTCTATATGAAAAGGCAAAAAGATATGACACTGAAAGATGAACTCCCCAGGTCAATAGGTGCCCAATATGCTACTGGAGAAGAGTAGACAAATAACTCCAGAAAGAATGAGAGATGGAGTCAAAGCAAAAACAATGCGCAGTTGTGGCTGTGACTGGTGATGGAAGTAAAGTCCGATGCTGTAAAGAGCGATATTGCATAGGAATCTGGAATGTTAGGTCCATGAATCAAGGTAAATTAAAAGTGATCAAACAGGATATGGCAAGAGTGAACATCGACATTTTAGGAATCAATGAACTAAAATGGACTAAAATGGGCAAATTTAATTCAGATGACTATTAAATCTACTACTGTGGTCAAGAATCCCTTAGAAGAAATGTAGTAGCCCTCATAGTCAACAAAAGAGTCCAAATGCAGTACTTTGTTGTGATCTCAAAAAAACAGAATGATCTCTGTTCATTTCCAAGCAAAGCATTCAATATCATAGTAATCCAGGTCTATGCCCCAACCAGTAATGCTGAAGAAGCTGAAGTTGAATGGTTCTATGAAGACCTACAAGATCTTCTAGAACTAACACCCCCAAAAGATGTCTTTTTCATCATAGGGGACTGGAATGCAAAAGTAGGAAGCCAAGAGATACCTGGAGTAACAGGCAAATTTGCCCTTGGAATACAAAATGAAGCAGGGCAAAGGTTAACAGAGTTTTGCTAAGAGAATGCACCGGTCATATTAAACACCCTGTTCCAAAAACACAAGTGAATACTACACATGGACATCACCAGATGGTCAATACCAAAATCAGATTGATTATATTCTTTACAGCCAGACTGTAAGGTGTTAAGATGGAGAAGTTCTGTACAGTCAGCAAAAACAAGACTGGGAGCTGATTGTGGCAGATCATGAAACTCCTTATTACAAAATTCAAACTTAAATTGATGAAAGTAGGAAAACCACTATACCATTCAGGTATGACCTAAATCAAATCCCGTATGATTATACAGTGGGAGCAATAAATAGATTCAAGGGATTGATCTGATAGAGTGCCTGAAGAACTATGGACGGAGGTTTGTGACATTGTACAAGAGGCTGTGATCAACACCATCCTCAAGAAAAAGAAATGCAAAAAGGCAAAGCAGTTGTCTGAGGAGACCTTACAAATAGCTGAGAAAAGAAGAGAAGCAAAAGGCAAAGGAGAAAAGAAAAGATATACCCATTTGAATGCAGAGTTCCAAAGAATAGAAAGGAGAGATAAGAAAGCCTTCCTCAGTGACCAGTGCAAAGAAATAGAGGAAAAGAATAGAATGGGAAAGACTAGAGATCTCTTCAAGAAAATTAGAGATATCAAGGGAACGTTTTATGCAAAGATGGGCACCATAAAGGACAGAAGTTGTATGGACCTAACAGAAAGTGAAAGTGAAGTTGCTCAGTCGTGTCTGACTCTTTGCAACCCGTGGACTGTAGCCCACCAAGCTCCTCCGTCCATGGGATTCTCCAGGCAAGAATACTGGAGTGGGTTGCCATTTCCTTCTGAAGGGGATCTTCCCAACCCAGGGATCGAACCCAGGTCTCCCACATTGCAGGCAGACGCTTTAACCTCTGCACCACCAGGGAAGCCCTAACATAAGCAGAAGATATTAAGAAGAGGTAGCAAGAATACACAGAACAGCTATACAAAAAAGGTCTTCACGACCCAGATAACCACGATGGTGTGACCACTCACCTAGAGCCAGACATCCTGGAATGCAAAGTCAAGTGGGCCTTAGAAAACATCGCTACAAACAAAGCTAGTGGAGATGATGGAATTCCAGTTGAGCTATTTCAAATCCTAAAAGATGATGCTTGTGAAAGGGCTGCATTCAATATGCCAGCAAATTTGGAAAACTCAGCAGTGGCCACTGGACTAGAAGAGGTCAGATTTCATTCCAATCCCAAAGAAGGGCAATGCCAAAGAATGTTCAAACTACTGCACAATTGTACTCATCTTGTATGCTAGCAAAGTAATGTGCAAAATTCTCCAAGCCATGATTCAACAGTATGTGAAACATGAAGTTCCAGATACTCAAGCTGGATGTTAGAAAGGCAGAGGACCCAGAGATAAAATTGCCACTGGATCTTTGAAAAAGCAAGAGAATTCCAGAAAAAAATATCTACTTCAGCCTTATTGATTATGCCAAAGTCTTTGACTGTGTAGATCACAACAAACTGTGGAAAATTCCTCAAGAGATAGGAATACCAGACCACCTGACTTGCCTCCTGAGAAATCTGTATGCAGGTCAAGAAGCATCAGTTAGAACTGGACATGAAACAGCAGGCTGGTTCCAAACTGGGAAAGAAGTACATCAAGGCTGTATATTGTCACCCTGCTCATTTAACTTATATGCAGAGTACATCATGTGAAATGCCAAACTGGATGAACCACAAGCTGGAATGAAGATTGCTGGGAGAAATATCAATAACCTCTGATATACAGATGACACCACCCTTATGGCAGAAAGTAGAGAGGAACAAAAGAGCCTCTTGATGAAAGTGAAAGAGGAGAGTGAAAAAGCTGACTTCAAACTCAACATTCAAAAAAATGAAGATCATGGCACTACATCCCATCACTTCATGGCAAATAGCTGGGGATCAGTGGAAACATTGAGAGACTTTATTTTTGGGGCTCCAAAATCACTGCAGATGGTGGATGCAGCCATGAAATTAAAAGACCCTTCCTCCTTGGAAGAAAAGCTGTGACCAACCTAGATAGCATATTAAAAAGCAGAGATATTACTTTGCTGACAAAGGTCCATCTAGTCAAAGGTTTGGTTTTTCCTGTATTCATTATGGATGTGAGAGTTGGACCATAAAAAAAGCTGGGTACTGAAGAACTGATGCTTTTGAACTGTGGTGTTGGAGAGGACTCTTGAGAGTCTCTTGGAGTGTAAGAAGATCAAACCAGTGAATCCTAAAGGAAAACAGTCCTGAATATTCATTAGGAGGACTGATGCTGAAGCTGTAGCTGCAATATTTTGGCCACCTCATGTGAAGAACTGACTCATTGGAAAAGATTCTGATGCTGGGAAAGCTTGAAGGCAGGAGCAGAAGGGGATGACAGAGGATGAGATTTTTGGATGGTATCACCTACTCAATAGACATGAGTTTGAGCAAGCTTGCGCATTGGTGATAGATAGGGAAGCTGGCATGCTGCAGCCCATGGGGTTGTGCAAAGTCAGACATGATTGAGCGACTGAACTGAACTGAATTGATTATTGTGACAGGCCGTTATTATCAAGGATTGAAAGAATCCAATCAGGAGTGAGCCAACATCCCATCTTATACTTTATATTCAATGATCATTTTAAATTATTTCATTTGATTCTCATACATGGCAGCATTGGGCTTCCCTGTTGGTTTAGATGGTAAAGAATCTACCTGCAATGTGGAAGACCTGGGTTCCATCCCTGGGTTGGGAATATTCCCTGGAGGAGGGTATGGCAACCCACTCTGGTATTCTTGCCTGGAGTATCCCCAAGGTCATAAGAGCCTGGCAGCTACAGTCCATGGGGTAGGAAAAAGTTAGACATGACTGAGCGACTAAGCACAGCACACGCAGCAATTCCTTCCTGTATGTTTGTTCTTTTTAGAAATCTGCCTATTGGTTTTCTATTGTTTACTTAGAAGCAGTACTGTCTCCCACATTCTATATCCTGGATGAAAGCAGAAAGCTTATAATTATTTTCTTCTGGAAATATATTTTACAAACATAATTTTAAAATTCTTCATTGTTTAAAAAGAAATAATAATCACTTCCACTTTTCAATGGGCCTTCAAATGTCTTATTTTCTCACTACCTCTTTAACGAGCTTTTGTTGAATCATACCACATTCAAATAAATCTAAATTCCCTTGTCCCTTCTGTCTTTAAATAATGTAGAGGAAAATGACAATGAATGGCATTTTCTGGCAGAATGATTATCAATGAGAATAATCAAAAGCTAAGTGATATTTTTTCTTCAGTTGTATTCATTTTCAGTTTCCACTGTCTTCACTCTCTTTTGTGTCATTTTGAAACATGCTGTTTATACCCTAATATTTCTGTACCAAAGACGGTAAAATACCAAAAAAAAAAAAAAAATCCTCCGAAAGCCAAAAGAAAATTCCCACTAGTCCCTCCATTTTATAGTGTCCTGGTCTGTGATTCTGTACTACTTATAATTTCATCATATTTATGAATTTTTAATTTTTCACCACTACAAACTTAAGCATAGATCTGTGAGTATAGAACTCTGTACTTTCTGTGTGCTTCTAATATCTTTTCCTTATTATGTGATTTTATTGTTGGAATCTGATATAAATCTATCAGTAAGAGCCTTGAGGTAAAAGCATGTACCACATTCTGTTTTACTTTGTTCTTTTATCAAGCCCAGATAAACTTTTGGGGCTTCTAGATGGTGTTTTCTTCTTTGGAGATTCCAGTGCCTTATGGAACATTTAAAATAGCACAAAAGTAGGAAATAAATCCATCTATCAAGGCTTTGAGGTAACATCACTTCAAAGAGTAATCTGAAAACTTCAGAAACTTTGACAAACTCTGTCATGTCCATACATTTTTAAGTTGATAACTGTATTTTATTAACTATTTTCAAATAATCATAAAATATTCAATTTTAAGAGTACAGCACATTTTTGTGCTTAAAAGATATTTGTTATTATAATTTTGTTTTACCGTTAGCTAGTACTCATTCAATTTATGGAAAAACAAGTTCCCATTATATGGTGAAACTAATCTTCATTGCCAAACCAATCAGGAAATCAAATATACTGTCAGAAAGGCTGTGTTCAAATCTGAATTTTTCTAAAATAGGTAGCTAGATGGCTAGCTAGAGAAGAGGGTCCAAAGTCTTGCTATTAATAGCTTATCACTTAGATGATGCATGAAAATGAAAAATGCCTTTGGTGCCACAAATGGTTTGTTTCATTTTGTTTTCATCCAGGACAATGTTAGGTTTTGATTTTGTAAACTGGGGAAGAACACTTTTGTGAAAGACAAGGGGGGAGGGGGAAAGAAAGGCAAAACTCAGATACTGATGAGTTTTAATATTAGATAAATTATAAATGGATGTGTATGGATCTTGAGGATCTGAAAACATGTTCCACTTAAAACTGGTGGTTCCTCTGTTTCATCTAGATGTATTTATTACGTTTAGGAATTTGTGTACTCTAGCTGAAAACTGCTACTTTAGTTTAATTCCAGGTAGAATGTTTAGTTTACTTAGTTTATTTATTAGTTTATTTACTTAGCTTATTTAGTTTATAATGTTTAGTTTACTTCCAGGTAGAATGGCCTGAAGAAAATACCTTTTACCTGTTTGCAGACCCAAGTTCACTCAATCCTAGAGGCACTAATTAAATTTACTGAGAGCTTACTCTGTACCAAACAATACTATATGATACAAAGTAACTGTATGGATTTAGTATTATTATTATCTCCCTTGTAATATTGGAGACTGCAATGGCACCCCACTCCAGTACTCTTGTAATATAGTAAACTGAGGCTTGTTGTTGTTGTTCAGCTACTAAGTTGTGCCCAACTCTCCAATTCCATAAACTCCCCAATGCCAGGATTCCCTGTCCTTCACTTTCTCCCAGCATTTGCTCAAATATGTCCATTAAGTCAATGATGCCATCCAACCATCTCATCCTCTGTCACCCCTTTTTCCTTCTACTCTCAGTCTTTGCTAGCATCAGGGTATTTTCCAATGATTTGCCTCTTCCTATCATGTGGCCAAAATATTGGAACTTCAGCTTCAGCATCAGTCCTTCTAGTGAATATTCAGGATTGATTTCCTTTAGGATTGACTGGTTTGATCTCTTTGCTGTCCAAGGTACTCTCAAGAGTCTTTGCCAGCATCACAACTCAAAAGCAGAAATTCTTTGATGCTCAGCCTTTTTTATGGTCCAATGCTCACCGAGGCTTAGACATATTTGTAAGTAACTTGATCAAGTTAAAAGACCTACTAAGTATTAGGATCCAGGTAGTTTGACCCAGATCAAGAGAATGCAATGGCAACCCACTCCAGTACTCTTGCCTGGAAGGTCCCATGGATGGAGGAGCCTGGTAGGCTGCAGTCCACGGGATCGCTAGGAGTCGGACACGACTTCACTTTCACTTTCATGTATTGGAGAAAGAAATGGCAACCCACTCCAGTATTCTTGCCTGGAGAATCCCAGGGATGGGAGAGCTGGATGGGCTGCCGTCTATGGGGTCGCACAGAGTCGGACACAACTGAAGCGACTTAGCAGTAGCAGAAGCAGTTTGACCCCAGAACCCAGCTACCCACCAGCTATATGTCTCCTTCAAAAGCATTTCTTAATTATCTCAACAGAGTGTTGTTGTTGTTGTTGTTTCTTTCTTTTCTTTCCTCTTGCTTTTTAGGTTGATAGGATGTAAAGTAAAAGTGAAAGTGAAGTCACTCAGTCGTGTCTGACCCTTAGCTATCCCGTGGATGGTAGCCCTCCAGGCTCCTCCGTCCATGGGATTCTCCAGGCAAGAACACTGGAGTGGGTTGCCATTTCCTTCTCCAGGGGATCTTCCTGACCCAGGGATCGAACCCAGGTCTCCTGCATTGCAGGCAGACACTTTAACCTCTGAGGAGGATATATCAAATTTTAATGCATAGATCACATAATGAATTTTTTAATGCATATTCTATTTCAGGAATGTATGCTCTTGCAGAGTCTGAGAAGCTTCAGGTGATGCAGTTCTGTTTGTCCCAGGTCCCTGCACTGAGTGACTCAGCGGTTTTCCATCCTAAATACACAGCAAAATCTCCTGATTTTGTCTATTTATGAAATTTGAGAATGGAGCACAGACGAATTTTTAAAATCTCTCACAGGTTATTCTGAATAGTATCCAGAGTGATATAGACTTCTTTATATCTGGAAAATCATAGATTTAGAGCAAATATGATTGCTTTTAAATTGTATGTAGTTTTTGAGATTTGTCTCCAGTTTTACGTCTTCTTACCACAAAATAAACTATAAACACCTCAAAAAAGAGAAAAGACTTACAGAGTCCTCTTAAGTTTTTCTGCTAAATGAAAGAACTCATTGTGTGCTGTGTTTATTAATTTATCTACTCAACAAATATTTACTGTGCCAACATTTTTTAATGGCAAACACTGTAATAGAAAAATAAAGGTATACAACACAACTCTTTTCCTCAAAGAGCTCAGTCTAATAAAAATTGTTGAAGTGAAGTGGTAGTCACATGTAACCCTATAGACTGTAGCCTGACAGGCTCCTCTGCCCATGGGATTCTCCAGGCAAGAATACAGATTGGGTTGCCATTTCCTTCTTCAGGGTCTTCCCAACCCAAGGATTGAACCCAGGTTTCCCACATTGAGGGAAGATTTTTCACTAGCTGAGCCACTAGGGAAGCCAAATGAAAGTGAGTTGCTCAGTCCTGTCTGACTTTTTGCGACCCCATGGACTAGTTCTTGAGGCCAGATCACTGGAGTGGGTAGCTTTTTCCCTTCTCTAGTGGATCTTCCCAACCCAGGAATCAAATGGGGGTGTCTCCTGCATTGCAGGCAGATTCTTTACCAACTGAGCTATCAGGGACGCCGTAGTAGTTGTTATTTAGTCACTAAGTCGTGTCCTGTGCTTTATGACCACATAGACTGTAGCCCACCAGGCTGCTCTGTCCATGGGAATTCCCAGGCAAGAACACTGGAGTGGGTTACCATTTCCTTCTCCAGGGGTTCTTCTGTACCCAAAGATTGAACTCACAGCTCCTGACTTGGCAGGTGGATTCTTTACCTCTGAGCCACCAGGGAAGCCCAGTAAGGGTAGAAAGGGAAGTAAAAATACGCTTGCCCTAAGTATGTATCAAAATGTTCTGAGGAAATTTTGTTTTTATTTTATTTTAAAGTCTTTTTAAAATATTTATCTATTCGGTTGTGTCGGGTCTTCATTGCAGCACACAGGATCTTAGTCCTGGCATGCAGGATTATTCTTTGCCAGTGCACAGGCTTGTTTCGAATTGTGGTGCAGAGTGCACAGACTCAGTAGTTGCCCCGCAAGGGCTTAGTTGTTCAGAAGCATGTGATATCTTAGTTCCCTGTGAAGTGAAAGTGAAGTCGCTCAGTTGTGTCCAACTCTTTGCGACCCAGTGGCCTACCAAGCTCCTCTCTCCATGGGATTCTCCAGGCAAGAATACTGGGCGGGGTTGCCATTTCCTTCTCCAGGGGGATCGTCCCAACCCAGGAATTGAAACCGAGTCTCCCGCATTGCAGGCAGACGCTTTAACCTCTGAGCCACCAGGGAAGCAACCTCTGACCTGGGATCAAATCCTCCATTGGAAGGTGGATTCTTAACTGCTGGACTGTGAGGGAAGTTTCCTGAAGAGATTTTGAGTGGATGTCAGAGTCTCCATTGAGAAGAACCCAGCCTAGGAAGTTTATTCTGTAATTAACAAAGTAAAAAGAGAAACGCTGGGCTGGAAGAAGCACAAGCTGGAATCAAGATTGCTGGGAGAAATATCAATAAGCTCAGATATGCAGATGACGCTACCCTTATGGCAGAAAGTGAAGAGGAACTAAAAAGCCTCTTGAAGAATGTGAGAGAGGAGAGTGAAAAAGTTGGCTTAAAGCTCAACATTCAGAAAACGAAGATCATGGCATCTGGTCCCATCACTTCATGGGAAATAAATGGGGAAACAATGGAAACAGTGTCAGACTTTGTTTCTTGGGGCTCCAAAATCACTGCAGATGGTGACTGCAGCCAGGAAATTGAAAGATGCTTACTCCTTGGAAGGAAAGTTATGACCAACCTAGACAGCATATTGAAAAGCAGAGACATTACTTTGCCAACAAAGGTCCCTCTAGTCAAGGCTATGGTTTTTCCTGTGGTCATGTATGGAAGTGAGAGTTGGACTGTAAAGAAAGCTGAGCCCCGAAGAATTGATAGGTTTGAACTGTAGTGTTGGAGAAGATCTTGAGAGTCCCTTGGACTGCAAGGAGATCCAACCAGTTCATTCTAAAGGAGATCAGTCCTGGGTTTTCTTTGGAAGGAATGATGCTAAAGCTGAAACTCCAGTATTTTGGCCACCTCATGGGAAGAGTTGACTCATTGGAAAAGACTCTGATGCTGGGAGGGATTGGGGGTAGGAAGAGAAGGGGACAACTGAGGATGAGATGGCTGGATGGCATCACTGACTTGATAGATGTGAGTTTGAGTGAACTCCAGGAGTTGGTGATGGACAGGGAGGCCTGGTGTGCTGTGATTCATGGGGTCGTAAAGAATCAGACACAACTGAGTGACTGAAATGAACTGAACTGAACTGAAGTAGATCTAGGGTCAGAAACCAAGCATAGGTTTATTTAAATGGGTCACTTTGAAATAGATATAGAAATGGCTTTTTTTTTTTCCCCCTAAGCCTAGTGACCTTCTTGGCTACAGAGTCAAAATACCAATTAGTGAAAAGGATACAAAATTAAACACTACTTGTGTTACTAAATCAAACTTGGTTCTACTTGTAGGCGTGTAGTATAGCTAATTTACTGACACTGGCTTATGATAAAGGAAAATGCAACGTTTATTGTAAGGTACCAAATAAAGAGTCCTGGCACCTGATGCTCAAAAGACCTGAACTCCCTAATGGACTTAAGTGAAAGGTTTTTTAAAACAGGGTGTGGGAGAGGGTTGTGGAGTGTGTGACTAGCGTGTGCTCATTCTTCTAGTTGGTTGATGGTAAGGTAATTGACAGTCATGATCAACCTTCTGGGGTCTACATGCTTGTACTCAGAATGTGATTAACTTCATCCACCTGGATGGGATTTCAGTATCTGCTAAATAGTTCAAAGATCATGTCTCAGAATATTATTTGTAGCTCTTGAGATAAAACTAAAGTTCCTTGACTTTGTTTAATGGCTAAACTATTGTTTCGTCTTGCATGACTATTTTCTTTGTTTCTGTGTATTCTCACTTCTCTGATTAAGTTTATTCTTTTGAACTAGGGGAGGCCTAGGAGGCCACAGTTTTTTTCCACAAACAAGAGGCAGATGGAGGACATGGGGGTGGGGAGAATGTTGTCTGTCTAGATTATATTTGCTAAGTAAATTTTATTCACTATTTGTGTGAGTCTGTAGGCAACTTCTTTAATAGCAAAGGAGAAATATTTTTTGTAAACATTTTGGCATCATTCAATGTAGGCCACCTGTGCATACTTCTGGAGAAAATAAAATGCTTTTAATTGGTGGTTTTATGTTTAAATACCTCTGGAGGCCTAAACCGTTTAAAAATAAGGTTTAAAACCATTTAAAAATGAGGTTATGTAGTCAATACAGAGCTGTTGTATTATAGATTGTACAAAATAAAACAAGAGAAAAAATACCCTCTAATATATAGAACAGAGATAATGAGGATGCCATCTCCGTTTGTTCTTCAAATTAAAAACATTTGGCAAGCCTGTTTTTCAGCTGCCTGTAGTGAAAGCTGCTTTATAACATAATCGAAAGCATATTATCCCAGGGGTCATTATTTCTAACTTCCTATGATATGGACAAATCTATTTATAGAGCAAACAACATGTGCTCTTCCTCTTTACAAACATCAAAGCAATTTTGGAGGTATATGGAAAGTTTGTGATCACCTCTCAAGTTTTGGTTGGCCCTTTTAGACGAATGTATTTGCCATGGCTAGATAACTAGAAAATTGTCCAAGATAAGATCATAAAAATAAAAAATAAGAGATCCTTTGTTCCAAGGGACATATTTTCATATCAATATGTCCTTTCTTAATTCAAGGTGAAAAGATTAAAGCTGAGCTGGAAACCCCCACAGACTACCTAACCTGTGGCTCATATTCCCATGTCCCAGACATGTACTCTCCATAGATAAGGAATATAGATTCTTTCTTTCTCTGTCTGGAAAGTTAGGTTTAGAATGATAAAGGTGAATAAGAAGCTAAAGCAATTTTTTGAGTAATTCAGACAAAGTCAGTCTCTTTCCAGTTGCCATCAAAATATCTACTAATTTGTAATAAATATTGTTTTAAAAAAATGAACCCTGTTAGTGTGTGTATTCTTTTTTCTGGTAAGTGTAACTGTTTACTAGGCTTACTGGACTTTTCTAAGTTACCCTGCAGCATTAGTTTTGAGTTTCTTTTTGGGCTAGGTTGCATTATGCTCTCCACCACTTCCCAAAGATGCCCAAGCCTTAATTCTAGAACTTATGGATATAATCTTACAGCAAAAAAGAAATCTTGCAGCCTGTGATTAATTGAGGCTCTAATGATGGGGCAATTACCCTGAATCATCCAGGTGGGCTCATGTAATTACCAGGAACATTGTAGGAAGGAGGCAGAAGGGGCAAAGTTAATAGTAGGAGATGGGAGGAAAGAAGCAGGAGGGAAGCCATGGGTCAAAGGATGCCCTCTGACTCTAGATGCTGAAAAAGGCAAAGAAGTCGCTGTTTCTTCAGTCTCCAAGAGATAGCAACTCTCCTGACATCGTGGCTTCGACACCCCACGACTGACTTTGGATTTCTAACCTCCAACTCTCAGGTAGCAAAATTGTTTTCTTGCAAGTCACAAAGTTTGTGGTAGTTTGTTACAGCAGTAATAAAAAAGTAATAATCTAGTTGTAGCATAATTACTCCAATAATGGAGATTAAATGAAGTAAAAGAATGTATTTAATTTCAAATGCTAACCTAAAAATGTAGCATGGGAGAAGTAGGAGTTTTCACCCTAGCCCGACTGTATCTATCCTGACGGTTACTCAAACCAGATACAGAAACATCCAACCTCTTGTTAACTGTAAAGCTGAGGGGGCAAGTTTTCACTTTTTTCAAGAAATGTGAGGAAGAAACGTGCACACTCAGCACTGAATGTCTGCTGGTTAGTGTGGCGGCACAAATACACTGGGGAACCTCCTGAAAATTTAAACACGTGATAATTTTCTCTGTGGAGCAGGTCATGATTTGGGCATCTTTGACTGATAAAGTCTACATAATCGCGTAGCATAAGATGTGCTTCTGCCTATTGGCAAATGTTGTCATTGTGACTTGAACTCCTGGAAGAAATAGAGTTAATTCAGATGAAACAGACCTCTAATTTGAGAAGTTCACTAGACTTCTTACAATCTTCATTATGGTGCTAGTTTTGTTACTAAAGGGAAGTTCTTGTATAAATTACTAACAGCACTTGTAAAGTTGGTGTTACTTATGAAGCACTGTTTTTGGTTAATATGAATTATCATCTGTGAATGTGTGATCCATCCCAAATTTGCTCTAAAAACACTTAAGTTTTAATCGTGTCTACAATTTAAGTAAACCAAGTGATATAGGATGGAAATTACATGCAAATGAAGCTGATTCTCTGTGAATCATGATGGCAGCTTGGTGGTGCTGTTTGCACCAGTGCATGGGTTCTTATTTAAGCATGTGAAATGTTCTTCCTTTTAAACATACTAGAAATCAGTTTCTCTTGGCTTTACACAGGATCCAATGCAAAATAATCAAATCCTATGCCATAACATACTTTGCCAGTTTCTAGAGGTTATCAGAAAGAAGTTTGGGACTGTTGCTTCAAAAATTAGTGGAAAATTCAAAACATACACAAAAATAGATAATATTCCAGTGTCCCAGCATCAATGGCTATCTACTTATGGCCTATTTTGTGTCATGTCATCTATTATCCCTTTCTTTCCAACTACTCTCAACATGCTAATTTGCTGGTTTATACTCCAGCTTTTATCAGCCTAATAGCTTCAGAGTTCTTCAGCTGATTCTGATAATTAGCTTTTAAAAATTACCTTATTAAAGAAACTTTAGTCTGTTCTTTTTCTTAGCTTTTTTCCAGTTATTTTGTTAACCACATAATTGCTTTCCATATTATTGTTTACTTTCTCTTTTTTAATACTGAATATTAAAAAAAAAAATCCTTTAGCGAGAACCTACAACAGATTTTCTATTTGTATAGGTTGATAGCTCTTGAGAGAGTCATCTTTTCTACTAAACTGTTGAGATTTTAAAATGGACATCTATTTTAAAATACTTAAGAATAACTTAAGAGCAACAAGGTTGGATTTAAATTCAAATTTAGAACAGTGTATTAATTTCCAGTTTCTTAAGGTAGTAGATTGTCTAAATCAGAACCATGTCCACTGTGACATTCCAGGACAACTTCTCAACTCGGGAGTTCCTGTGGTCCAAGGCAATGTAGAGTCTGTGATCTTGGTAATTCGGCAGCTCTAATCCAGTTTGTCTAAACCTAGGTGTTAGATCTGGTAGGGAGCTCTATAGAGGACTAACAGAAGGACCCTGAGACAAGTCTGGAAATGTTCTTCCCTTAGTTCTCAGTAACCACCCAAACAGAAACCCAGACAAATCCTGTAGTGCAGACTTCTGGGCTGTCTGTCATGTGTAGAGGGAAAGGAACAGATAGATTTTTTTTTTTTCCCCTACTAGGTACAAGCCTGCTGCTCTTAAAGTCGTGTCTGAAGTATGTAGCCTCCTCCACATGAGGTAATTCAACTACCAGAGTAATCCTCTTATGTTTGGAGACTTCCTGCCTAAAATGATTTTGATGGCTTTTAATTATCATCAAAATAAAACCTAATATTTTAAGTCAGCTTTATAAATCCTGTATAACCAGGGTGTGCTTCTCTTAACCTCCCTTGAATCTTTAGGTACTACCCAACCGGACTGCTTCCTGCCGCTGAAATACAAATGATCTTTTCTCCTCCTTTAAACTCTTATGTCATTGTCCCCATGTGGCCCTTTTTTTTTTTTTTTTTTCTGTCATCCAAGATGTGATAGTCCTGATGCATTTTGAATCATAAAGGAGTGGGCAATGAGAAAACACTTAGCAAGCTGGAGGAAGGAGTTGAAACGTTTGACAGAGGCTGAGGATAAATGTGTATGCCATCCTCCTTCCTTCCTGCTACAGCTTTCTGTTAACCCCCCACCTCAGCTCGATTTTCCTCTTTCTTTTCTCCTTTCTCTCACTGTCATGCCAAACTGTGAGAAAAGACTGAGATAACGGGCCCTGTGACTACATGTTGTGTTACTTGTTATGTGACTTTTTTTGTTGGATAGAAACTGTCCTCTGCTTTTGTCTCCTTGGGAATCCTAATTTTTTTGGAAATAAGTCTTACAATGTGGTGAGGTATTTGCGCCTCCTTCCATTCTAAAAACAAACAAAAAAAATAAATAAATAAAGCCATCTTCATCTCTTCTGTGCTTTTTGGCTTCTGAACTCCATTCTCCAGACCATCATTTTAGGTCCTTTGACTAGCTGTTCTGAGTTTTGACATTTAACTATTTGCTGTCAATTCAAGTAGTTTGTCCTCACGCATCATGTTTTCTTACTTGTTGGCCATAGAATATATGATTTTCTAATAATAAAAAATTATATTATTTCTAATAATATTAGATTTTCTAATCTTACTGCAAAATGAAGTTGTAGTGATTGCCCTCTTGAATGAGGCTACTGGAAATCACCATCACCTTTAATCAAATATCTAGCTTCACTGAAAGTTGATGCTGCTGCTTCTAAATCGCTTCAGTCGTGTCCGACTCTTTGCAACCCCATGGACTGCAACCCACCAGGCTCCTCTGTCCCTGGGATTCTCCAGGTAAGAGTACTGGAGTGGGTTGCCATTTCCTTGTCCAATGTATGAAAGTGAAAAGTGAAAGTGAAGTCACTCAGTTGTGTCTGGTTCTTTGCAACCCCATGGACTGTAGCCCACCAGGCTCCTCCGTCCATGGGATTTTCCAGGCAAGAGGACTGGAGTGGATTGCCGTTGCCTTCTCCAGAAAGTTGATGAGTGGCCTTTAAATGTCCTGACTTGGCACTTGTTCATGCAGTAGTCCTCACAGTCATGCCTTCATCGTTTTATTGAGGGATAGCAGGTTGCCTCGTAAAATAAAATCTTTAAGATTTAAAATTGCGCTTCTACCTAGTGTAAAATCCTTAACTCTTTATGTGTATAACTATTCTCATGAGCATTAGAGAAAACTTTTCTCACTATTCTAATCGGGATTTTTGCACAGAAGATTCTCTAATATAAATATAAAATTCTAAAATTGTATGCAAGATTTTAAAAAAATCAGTTTATTTCAAGCATAGTTTCCATCTCTTGCCATTTTTTAGGCATGGTGTGCATAAAACAATATTAGTTAACAATGCTGAGTTGCCTTTCAACTTCTTTCATTCCTTCAAGCTGTGGATGTTGATCATCATTTTTAATTTTGAAATAGCAAAAGTGATATCACATGGGCAATCAAAGCTACCTAATGGCATTAAAAGAGTTAATACTTTTTAAATCTTTTCCAATCCTGTTAAACTTTGAATTATGTGTGACTTTAGCAAAGTCCATGAATTCCAGGTTCCTCCTCTGAATAATCATCTTTAGGATCACTATGGAGAAGGCGATGGCACCCCACTCCAGTACTCTTGCCTGGAAAATCCCATGGATGGAGGAGCCTGGTGGGCCGCAGTCCATGGAGTCGCGAAGAGTCCGATGTGACTGAGCGACTTCACTTTCACTTTTCGCTTTCATGCATTGGAGAAGGAAATGGCAACCCACTCCAGTGTTCTTGCCTGGAGAATCTCAGGGACGGTGGAGCTTGGTGGGCTGCCGTCTCTGGGGTCGCACAGAGTCGGACACGACTGAAGCGACTTAGCAGCAGCAGCAGCAGCAGCAGCAGCAGAATCACTAAGGGTTACATGATGCAGCATGTACAATTATGGGGCTTACATTCTTAGACATAATTGTCTCATGCTATTCCTTCCCTCTCTTAACCTCTGCCCTGTATGATCTTCAACATCTTAAGAAAAAGGATTGTTACAGTTTAGTGAACAGGTTATTTTAAAACAGGGTGGGAAGAGACTTACAGATCTAGACACTCCTTTATCTTCTGTGCCTGAGTTCAACTTGGCTTACCTTCTAATTGGTAAGGACCCTTATTTATATCATCTTACTGCTATACTTCTACTACTAATGATAATGATCACTGTTAACACTCACTGCAGTGCATGTAATCCTTACAAGAACTGAGAGTCAGTATTTATATCTACAATGTACATATGGTAAAACCAAGGAAAAGGATGCTAAGAGTTGCCCAAAGTGTCCAAATAAGCTCCCAGGTGGTCTGACTATGAATGTGACACTGAAAGGTTACCTCTCCCTGTCCCTCGTATTTTCTCTCCACAGCATCGCATAGGGAAGAGCTTGTCTTTAGAGGCCTGCTATCTGGGGTTAAATCCTGGTGGTGGTCTCCAGTGTGTGAACTTGAGACTCTAAACTTTTCTGTGACTCAGTTTATGATCTGTAAAATGAGTAGCATTTATAAGACCTTACTGAAGAAATATATTTAAGTGCTTTGGTCAATGGTTGGCACAAGAGAAATGACGAATGAGTTAGCTATTTGTGCCAATGGTTAGAAACACCCATTGTCTTTTCTTCTCTGCTTTGAGGCTGTCTTGAAAGCATTCACGTAAATTTTCTTTCTTTCTTTCTTTTTTTTTTTCCCCAAGTAAGACTTTTTTTCCTTCTGTGATCCTGATCCTTAGAAACAGTTAGTTACCACTAACTAGTAGGAGTCTGCAGCCCAAGATGACCATGATACTGGACTTCCTCTTAAACTCCCTTGGTCCCATTCATGACTTACCTAAAAGAGTATGTAATGCCCAGCCTGACTACACTATATTAAAGTGAATTCAGATAACAAACAGGACTTTGTGTTTTTTTTTGTTTGTTTGTTTGTTTTTTTTTTTTTTTTTTTTTTTTATAGAGGACATTGTTTTAATGGCTCTAGCTTTAATGGAGAAGAATTTATTTAGCCCTTTAAAGCTCTAAAATGGAAGCTAGATCTTTTTCCTCCTAAGGCCTTTCCTCACTGACATAACAAAGGCCTGCCCTAGAAACAATTCTAATAAAAGTTATGTTTGAAAGAATGCAGTGACAACAAAACATCTAGCAAAAGCTGATAGTATTTCCTGATATTTTGGATACGCCAAAAAGAGAATAAGCTGTGGAAAAATCTGAAAAAGATGGGAATGCCAGACCACCTGGTCTGATTCTTGAGAAATCTGTATGCAGGTTAGGGAGCAACAGTTACAACTGGACATGGAACAACAGACTGGTTCCAAATAGGAAAAGGAGTACATCAAGGCTGTATAACGTCACCCTGCTTATTTAACTTATATGCAGAGTACATCATGAGAAATGCTGGGCTGGAGGAAGGACAAGCTGGAATCAAAATTACTGGGAGAAATATCAATAACCTCAGATGATATGGCAGAAAGTGAAGACGAACTAAATAGCCTCTTGAGGAAAGTGAAAAAGAGTGAAGAAGTTGGCTTAAAGCTCAACATTTAGAAAACGAAGATCATGGCATCTGGTCCCAACACTTCATGGCAAATAGATGGGGAAACAGTGTCAGACTTTATTTTTCTGGGCTCCAAAATCACTGCAGATGGTGATTGCAGCCATGAAATTAAAAGATGCTTGGAAATAACTCCTTGGAAGGAAAGTTATGACCAACCTAGACAGCATATTAAAAAACAGAGACAATACTTTGTCAACAAAGGTCTGTCTAGTCAAGGCTATGGTTTTTCCAGTAGTCATGTATGCATAGTAGAGTTGGACTACAAAGAAGGCTGAGCACTGAAGAACTGATGCTTTTGAACTGTGGTGTTGGAGAAGACTCTTGAGAGTCCCTTGGACTGAAAGGAGGTCCAGCCAGTCCATCCTAAAGGAGATCAGTCCTGAGTGTTCATTGGAAGGACTGATGTTGAAGCTGAAACTCCAATACTTTGGCCAACTGATGCAAAGAGCTGACTCATTGGAAAATACCCTGACGCTGGGAAAGATTGAAGGTGGGAGGAGAAGGGTCTACAGAGGATGAGATGGTTGGATGACATCACTGACTCAATGGACATAAGTTTGAGTAAACCCCAGGAGTTGGTGACAGACAGGGAGGCCTGGCATACTGCAGTCCATGGGGTCGCAAAGAGTCAGACACAACTGAGTGACTGAACTGAACTGACTGAAAAGGAGAAAATCACTAGATCTATAGATGAGACTGTCTGAAGAATAATTGAATTTGGCAAATACAGTTGACCTTTTGTATCTGCAGGTTCCACATCTGCAACTGTGGATCAAAGATTTTCAAACATCCCAGGGAATGTCACAAAAGCATATGAGCCTGCCATTCTGATAACTATTTACATAGCATCTACATTGTATTTTAGGTATTATAAGTAATCTAGAGAATTACTTAAATTCTTATATCTAATTTAAAGAATAAATCATGTATATAGATTATATGCAAATTCCACATTGTATAAAAGGGACGTAAGCATCCATAGGTTTTGGTATTCATGAGAGTCTGAAACCAATCCCCCTTAAATAGCAAGGGACACACGTACATGGCTGCCTATGTGAGTAAGTCTAGAATATGTTACATATAATTCAGGAATTGAGAAGAAACTTTCCTGTCATGCTAAAATAATGGTCTTGGGTCCCACTTTCTTCTCTAGGTATACAAGAAGAATTATTGGCATAGATGGCTTCTTATCTACAAGGTCAACAACTCAAAGCTATTAAAATCAGTGATGATACACGTTCCCTGCAAATATCATAGACAATGATAACATAGATATATGCAGTCCTCAGTTCTATCTCAACTAAAAATTTTATCATAACTTTGTATAAATGGTCATCAGATTTACCAAACACTATATTGCATGGCTTATTTATTATTTCATTTGATTTTTATATTAGCATAATATGCATTTATACTCAGGTTTGCCTGCCTCCTACTTCCCAGTGTCATAACATTTATCACACTGTATTACCAGTCAATTAAGTAATCATCATCAGGGCAAAAGCAATACTTGATCCAGGCTTTAGTTCACAGTTTGGAGCACAGTGCCTGTTATTTTCTGGGGTTCACGTAATGTCTGAGTGAATCTTTACTAATCTGTTGGGAAGTTTAATCCTTTTGTGGAAATAGGCTAACTTTATCATACCTTTCCTGAGTGATTAAAAATAGAAAGAAAAAAAAGACACTAGAAAGTCTTTCTGATTTATTCCAAGATTCAGTCAAAACCATCATTTCAGCAAATATATTGTCCACCATTTCTCAAACAAGGAATAGATGAGGAAGGCATGTTTGCTGTATCTCAAATTTCTTGGTTTTTTAATTTCTAATTCTAGAGTTGGAAGATACATACATTGGCAATTATAGTTGAGAAAACAATATCTCCTTGTGAGAAACTTAAAAATACAAATTGTAAATATATGCATATGTTTAAGTGATATTGAATGTTCACTTAACCTAAGTTTTAATTCATTAGTGAAAGGCAATATTGGTATTAAACTAATAGATTTTTTTGAGGATTTTGAGAAAATTCATGCTAAGCCTTCAACAATAATAGCATTAGCCAATAACATGTAAATATATATCCATTTTCAGTTCAGTTCAGTTGCTCAGTCGTGTCCGACTTTTTGCGACCCCATGGACCTCAGTATACCAGGCCTCCCTGTCCATCACCAATTCCCGGAATTTACTCAAACTCATGTTCATTGAGTTGGTGATGCCATCCAAACATCTCATCCTTTGTCATCCCCTTCTCCTCCTGCCTTCAGTCTTTCCCAGCATCAGGGTCTATGACAATGAGTCAGCTCTTTGCATCAGGGGGCTAAAGTATTGGAGTTCAGCTTCAGCATCAGTCCTTCCAATGAATATTCAGGACTGATTTCCTTTCGGATAGACTGGTTGGATCTCCTTGCTGTCATAATTATGGCAATGTCAAAGGAACATGACACTTCATATGTTTCCATCTTTCCACTATCTCTTCTCTGCTTTGAAATATATGCTCTATGAGCATTAAAGTGCTTATTGTTTCAGAGCACACTCTGATGCTTCTAATCCACTACCATTGGTGATGCTGTCTCTTCTACTGGGAACAACCTCTTGTTTGAATTCACCATAGTATGCATTCATCACTTAGTATGCTAAAAGCTCCCAGGATGGTTAGGATGCCTCATGCATATTACTTGGTGTATATGTGTTTCGATTGCATCTTTACATTATTTTTATCATGTTATACATTTCCACACATCCCTACATTGCTCTTGTCTCATATTATACTCTATTATACTCAAACAGTTTTAAGTGTTTTAAGGGAAATGATTATGTCTTGATATGCTCTATACTCATATATGATTCAATAAATGTTAAATGAAAAGCTAAAAGATAAATGAAAGGGTTTTGAAACATCTCCATCTTTTTATCTTAATGGAATTCTCACTGTAGGGGCAATACTGGGACTTTTATCTTAATTATGCATGTGAGACAACTGAGACTCAGTGATAGATCCAAGAATAGATCAAAAACCTTATTTTAAATAATCCATTCTGGAAGTTCAATGTACTCTGACTACATACAGTACCACAGTGGGTACATATCAGACATACAGCTGAAGCAGTGAATTGTAGACAATCTAAATCTTCTTACATTTTCCTATTTTACCTTGTTTGCAAAAATTAAAATATATATATATATATAGAGAGAGAGAGAGTACAGAAATAATCTGTATCCAAAGATTTTCAAAATCACCTCTTGACTTGTATTCAGCATTTTGTTTGGTTTTATTTTATGTTTCCAGAATTTTAGATGCACTATGAAGAGGGTTAAGCTCTCATCTAGCATGGGGGAAAGAATAATGTTAATATAACTGAGAAAAGCATCATGGCCAAGACTGATGTTCTACTTCCTTTTTGATGTGCCACCCACCCCCCAAATAAACTATGCAGAAGATAAACTGCTTTTTCCCCCCACATTGCTATTTAATTTACTTATTTACAAAAATTTATTGAAGTATGCTTGATTTACAGTGTTTTAATTTCTGCTGCACAACAAAGTGACTCAGTGTGAAAGTATCATTGCTCAGTTGTGTCTGATTCTTTATGACTCCATGGACTATAGCTGGTCAGGCTGCTCTGTCCATGGAATTCTCCAGGCAAGAATACTGGAGTGCGTAGCCATTTCCTTCTCCAGGGTATCATCCTGATCCAGGGATTGAACTCAAGTCTCCCACTTTGCAGATTCTTTACTATCTAAGTCAGTAGTTCAGTTCAGTTGCTCAATCGTGTCTGACTCTTTGCAACCCCATGGACTGCAGCACACTGGGCTTCCCTGTCCTTCACCATCTCCCTGAGTTTGCTCAAACCCATGTCCATCGAGTTGGTGATGCCATCCAACCATCTCATCCTCTGTTGTCCCCTTCTCTTCTTACCTTCAATCTTTCCCAGCATCAGGGTCTTTTCAAATGAGTCAGTTCTTTGCATCAGGTGGCCAAAGTAGGAAAACCATATATATGTGTGTGTGTGTGTGTATTCTTTATTATATTTTCTGTTATGGTTTATCACTGTTGATATACCCTGTGCTATACATTAGGACCTTGATGTGAAAGGTTGTTGCTGAACCATGAAAAGATGCCAGGATTCTTGGCCTCCAGAGGAGATGAATTCAATCCAGGGCCAGAGAATTCAGGTCCTTTCATCCACTGGCCTAAGGACCATTTGTGCCTGGATAATTTTGATGTCTAATTATAAAACCCCAATTAAATTATGAGTTGTATTTTGTGTAATAAAGTTAAGGAG
The DNA here is from genome assembly GCF_014754425.2 of Oryx dammah. Lineage (NCBI taxonomy): Eukaryota > Metazoa > Chordata > Mammalia > Artiodactyla > Bovidae > Oryx > Oryx dammah. The sequence goes on from NW_024070185.1 coordinate 34,226,471, forward strand.
ATAGAGAAAACTTCTGACATAGGCATCAGAATGGGGCAGAAAGAATACCCCCCTGCTAGTTCTTAGCTGGGTGTTATATAGTCACTAGCAGTCTGTTCATGAAAGAAAGGAATGTCTTAAAAGTCAAAGAATGGCACCAGGTCCCTCATCCATAAGATGTGTTTTGGGATAATCTTGGCACCAGGTGAGGCATCCCGGGCCACAAAATGATTGACTTGAATCTTGTAGAAAGGCAGACTACGGTACAAATGGTTTCATTTACGTAGATTAGGGGAACAATGTCTGAGTATTACATAATTGTTTGTTGGTTCTGAGACATTAGAGTCTGGGGTAAATGCATAGTATATTAACATAGCTTAATACAAACATTTCCATAAGAAAAATGCATTGGTTAACTCAAGGTTTGACAATAGTTAACTTCAGGTGGAACCAGGTGCCATTATGGCAACACAGTATTTTAAGAGAAACCTCCTTTTTAAATTTGTATAGAGAAGGGAAAAAATATATCACTGGTTTATGTCCTCCTGCCGCTTGAGAGAGAGCTGAAATATGTCTGACACTTGCAGCCTATTTCCTCCGTTTGGAGACCCATGGCCTTCCTGCCTGTTGCCCTCTCAGTTTTTTATCAAAAAACTTTTTTAATATAATTCAGATTTTAGGTTTCAAAGGAATGGGCAAAGATAAAGTAATAATTTTAACACAAATTAAAATGTAAAAACAATGATGTTTTATAAGGGGAAATATGAGTTGTATTTCCATTACCCTAAATTAGAGATTCTGTTAATCAATGAAACATGTCCTTTCCACATAGAAATTGCATGGCAATTATAGGGTGAACTCAGGAAATTAGTTTAAAGCAAATAAGCCTAAATTATCTTTGTCACTATAAGATCCTTATTTCTTCATATAATTAAATGTGAATTATAGTTTAAAATGTTAATAAAGAACCCACTTAAATTACTGACACATTATAGAAATGGTTCTTCCTTGAGTACTTTCCACTGTGATTATTTTCATCTTAAAACATAGATTGATCCAAGTACACATGGGACTTTTGATGAGCATTTTAGCTGCAAAGCTCTTTGATTTTGCATTTTACTTTCAGTATTTTTTTTGTAAAATTCTATTTGTGTGAACAACTTTGCATTTTTTTGTAGTTCTCTAAATGAATTATGGAGACAAAACAAAATTGGCCATACTCTTCCTCTAATATTCAAACCATCAATCAATTCTGCTTTAGATTCAGGAAGAGAACCTTTTTATAAAGAAGGGATTCTATTACCCCTTATGGGCCACAAATACTGTAGAATCGAATACAGAAACATAGTGTAAACTATGTTAACACTTTAGGGTTTCTACAGCTCACTATTTCAGCTCTATGTCTGCTGTGTATGCTTACCCTGTGTACCTATCCTACTGCTGGGCAGAGAACATGCTGGATTGAAATAACACCATCAGCAGAAAAAACTCATTCCAAAATGCATTCCGTGTAATCTATTCCCCCTTTGGAAGACATGCCCAAAATGTACTTTTGTCTGCTTTCACTTTTCTTTTGATTTTAGCCCATGTGCTTAATTCAGGTCCTTTCATCCACTGGCCTAAGGACCATTTGTGCCTGGATAATTTTGATGTCTAATTATAAAACCCCAATTAAATTCACTTCCACTTTCCTACCTTTGAGATTCCCTGATAATATCACCAATTTCTAGTCACACAAATCATCTGTAGTGACTGTATCAGTTTACATTCCTAGCTATTGTTCTGTATTTTCAACACTTTTATTTTTTTTAGTTTTAGCCACTCTAGAAGGAAGATGTATTGTGTCTGATATGTATGTTGTCTTAATTTTTTTCTTTATTTAATGCAAATTATATTGCTAGTCTTTTGTTTGCCATCTACTTATTTTCTCTGAAGTGTTCAGATACCTGTTTTTCACTAGGCTGGTTTACTTACCATTGAGTTTTAAGACTTCTTTGTATATTTGATAAAAGTTATTTGTCAGATGAGTGCTTTGTTAATATTCCCAAACTGCAGCTTCTTCGATTTTCTCACTGGTCCTTTTAAAGAATAGAATTATTTTAGTTATGTTAAAGTACAGTTTATCATTTTTGCTCCCCATTGGCATATCATGCTTTTGATGTTGTAGCTAAATAATCACTGCTGAATTCAAGGTTACATAAATTTTCTGTATTCTAGAAGTTTTACAGACTAGTTTACTATTTAGATCTATAATCCAATTTTAATCAAATATTTTGAAAGAAGAGCTATGTCTAGATTTTAAATATGTATTTTTAACATGAGTGTCCAGTTGTTCCAGTATAGCTTGTTTAAAAGTTATCTTTTTTGATTCAATTGTCACTGCATCTTCATCAGATATCAATTAGATTCATGTGAATCTGTTTCTGATCTCTCTATTCTGTTCTTCTAATCTATATGTGTTATTTCAGCACTACCATGTTATCTTGATTATTGTAGCTTTTTAGTAGGTCTTGAAGATGGGTTGTTTCAGTGTTCAATCTTTGTTCTTACTATCGTGTTTTCTAGTCTGGATCTTTTCATCTTTATATATGAATTTTAGAATTTGTTAATATCTACAAAATAACTTGCTGGATCATCTATATATCAAGTTGGGAACAAGTGACATATTAACAAGTGAATCTTCTCACCCACGAACATGGAATATCTCTTCATTTATTTAATCTTCATTGATTTTTCCAATAGAATTTTAAATCTTCTGTTAAATTTATAAATGCTTCCATTTTTAGTCTATAAGTGGTGCTTGGTTTTTCATTTCAAATTCCTAGTCCCTAAGGCAATGGCACCCCACTCCAGTACTCTTGCCTGGAAAATCCCATGGATGGAGGAGCCTGGTAGGCTGCAGTCCATGGGGTCGCTAAGAGTTGGACATGACTGAGTGACTTCAGTTTCACTTTTCACTTTCATGCATTGGAGAAGGAAATGGCAACCCACTCCAGTGTTCTTGCCTGGAGAATCCCAGGGACGGAGGAGCCTGGTGGGCTGCCGTCTATGGGGTCGCACAGAGTCAGACACGACTGAGGTGACTTAGCAGCAGCAGCAGTGCTTTATAGAAAATTAGTTACATTTTGTATGTTAACCTTATATCCTTATATTCAATAACCTTAGTATAATTGCTTAGTCCAGTAGTTTTTGTTTAAATTATGTTGGATTTCATATAGAGACACTCATGTCCTCTGTCAACAAAAGTTTTATTTGCTCCTTCTAGATCTATGTACCTTTATTTCCTTTATTTCACTTGGTAGTACTTCCATTAAGATATTGAGAGGGATAGTGAGAGGGGCATCCATGACTTGTTCCCTATCTTAAGGGAAAAGTTTGTCACCAGTAAGTACACTACCTGTAGCATTTTTGGGGTGCTGCTGCTGCTAAGTCACTTCAGTCGTGTCTGACTCTGTGCGACCGCATAGACAGCAGCCCACCAGGCTCCCCCATCCCTGGGATTCTCCAGGCAAGAACACTGGAGTGGGTTGCCATTTCCTTCTCCAATTTGGGGGGTAGATATCCTTTATCAAATTAAGGAAGTTTTCCTCTGTTCCTAATTTGCTGTAAGCTTTTATCATGACGGGTGCTGAGTTTCACTGTATGATCTTTCTGTGTCAGTTGATGGCAGTTTCCTTTTGCCTATTGATATGATGGGTTATGTTATATTTTCTTATATTATGTTATATATTAGGTTAACATGTATACCTGGAGTAAATTCTACTTGGCCATGGTATATAATTATTTGTATACTTTGTTGAATTTTATTTGATAATATTTTGAGAATTTTTGCATGTTGTTGATGAGAGAGATTGGCCAGTAGTTTTCCCTTCTTGAAATTGATCTGGTTGTGGTATTTTATGGTGTCCTAGAAAGAGGTAGCGAGTGTTCTGTTTGTTTCTGGTTTGTAATTTCAATGATCATACTTTATTTTCAGATGTCCAATTTGAATATGTTTATAAATTTGCCTGGTGATTTCTTGTTTTTCTCATTTGTGTACAACTTTAATAATTCATTTTACAGTCTCTATCTATGTGGACTCTCACTTATATCAACTGGTATTTTGTAATTTTGGATTGTGCATTGTTTGACAAAACTTTATTTGTGGGATTTTTGTTTTTATGATTGGATTTATTAATTGCCTTATGCTGATATTATCTTGGGCATTAACAGTTCTGTATCACTTTGTTTTTAATTGGTGAAGTTCTTCATAGAAGCTAATATAAACAAGTTTTGTATTTATACCCTCCTTGTCAATAAGAATTTTTTTAATCAAAATTCATTTTCAAAAAATGTACAACTCTTTATGGGCTTTAGCTTACTACAAAGTTCTCAGACTTTCAACCTAACCTGATCCTAAGCCTTTATCTCATCCTATTTTTACTCTTAGCTGGTTCAAAAAACTGGCAATTTAACTTTTCAGCATTGGTGTTAGGTTATTACATACCTATTTTTCTTTAAATTTTCACTGAACATATATTGATACTTAATGATTACTATAACTCTCATTCATAAACTTATGTTTTCTCTTGTGGTTGTGTGGAAGAAATTTTGTTTAATTCCTTCATTGCTAGAAAGTGAGATCTTTCATTGCTTTGACGTTTCTTTTACTGAAACATGGATATGTCTGTCGCTATGTTAAAGATATTTCCCATGTCTCATTCACCTCACTATTTCCCACGCTACTGATCTGAAATGATTAATTGTGGAAAATGGATACTTCAGGAACACAACACTAAATAAATGGCAACCTTCTAAATCAGGTCATACAACTTTTTGTTTTAGGTCTAATTCTTGTAGTAGTATTGGCTTCTTCCTATATGAAATATAGTCAATCAGTTTTGAAAAGTCATATGCACGTATTAAAAGCAGTCACACTCTGAATCCAAGTAGTGCTTGAGTGTTTTAAGCTTATGTGTTCATGTAGAAATTCTGATCATCTGATCCATAATCTCAATACTCAATCTCTATAATACTTCTGCCTTGGGAATTTTTAGAGCTTTTGTCTATTTTTTGTTTAAGTCAGGGTTGAGATAATTTCCCCTCAGTGTAACTTACATTTTCTTTTTTCCCCAGAAAGGACAAAGAGTAATATAAATACTAAGTTGCAAAGTAAAGTATTTCTTCAAAATGAGTTATTTTTAAAGAACAGGATATCATTCATGATACTGAAAAATTTTGAAACATAAACAAAGGCTAGAAATAATTGCATTTAATATACTGTAAAAGATTAAAACCAAACAAAACAGGAGGCTTGGTGGGAAATATGCTATCTTAAAAGGTTTTATTCTAATTATAATGTTACTATTCAAAATATCTTGGCTGTCTGTTGAATAGTACTTCTGATGCTGTTTCAGGAACATGTAGTTACACTCAGTCCTGAAAAATCTTTGTCCTTTGAGAGGAACATTATTTTCTTAATGGTACAGAATATATTCAGAGTTATTTGTTGTGGGTAAGGTTGATGATAGAGAAACAAAATTTGAGTACCAGACTGGCAAAGTACAGTACAAAGTAGAAGGATAAAATCATTTTGTGATTCATAAAATTTAAAACATCACATAAATTAGAATTTTAATATTTAGAGAATCTGCCTTAAATGAATACATATTCTTTATTGCTTTATAATCTCTTGAGTACTTCTAGGATGATAGTCCACTCCAAATTCTGCTACTTAATACTCATTTATTCACTCACTCATTCATTCTTTTTCAGTTAGATGTTTCCCATTTAGTGCTATAATGTAGATATTTTGACCCCTTGGCTGAGAGCTAAAGAGGATCTGACTACTTAGGTTCTCAATGCCTAATTATGATGAAAGGAGGTTAGTTCTCTGTCCTCTATTCCACTGCTTTGATAAAATGTAAGTTTTTTCAGCATTTAATTTGGTTCGGTTCAGTTCAGTCACTCAGTCAAGTCCTACTCTTTGTGACCCCATGCACTGCAGCAGGCCAGGCCTCCCTATCCATCGTTAACTCCCAGAGCTTGCTCAAACTCATGTTCATAAAGTCGGTGATGCCATTCAACCATCTCATCCTCTGTCACCCCCTTCTCCTCCTGCCTTCAAGCTTTCCCAGCATTGAGGTACTTTCCAATGAGTCAGTTCTTCGCATCAGGTGGCCAAAATATTGAAGCTTCAACTTCAGCATCAGTCCTTCAAATGAGTAGTCAGGACTTATTTCTTTAGGCTAGACTAGTTTGATCTCCTTGCAGTCCAAGGGACTCTCAAGAGTCTTCTCTAGCACCACAGTTCAAAAGCATCAATTTTTTGTGCTCAGCTTTCTTTATAGTCCAACTCTTACATCCATAATGACTACTGGAAAAACCATAGCTTTCACTAGATGGACCTTCGTTGGCAAAGTAATGTCTCTGCTTTTAATTATGCCGTCTAGGTGAATCATAGCTTTCTTCCAAGGAGCAAACGTCCTTTAATTTCATGGCTGCAGTCACCATCTGCAGTGATTTTGGAGCCCAATAAAATAAAGTCTGTCACTGTTTTCATTGTTTCCCCATCTTTTGGCCATGAGGTTGTGGGATCAATTGCCATGATCTTAGTTTTCTGAATGTTGAGTTTTAACCAGCTTTTTCACTCTCTCTTTCACTTTGATCAAGAGGCTCTTTAGTTCCTCTTCACTTTCTGCCATAAGGATGGTGTCATCTGCATATCTGAAGTTATTGATATTTTTCCCAGCAATCTTGATTCCAGCTAGTACTATATACAGCTCGGCATTTCACATGATGTACCCTGCATGTAAATTAAATAATCAGGGTGACAATATACAGCCTTGATGTACTCCGTTCCCAATTTGGAACCAGTCTGTTATTCCCTGTCTGCTTCTAACTTTCTCCTTGACCTGCATACAGAAATCTCAGGAGGCAAGTCAGGTAGTATTCCCATCTCTTGAAAAATTTTCCACAGTTTGTTGTGATCTACACAGTCAAAGACTTTGGCATAATCAATAAGGCAGAAGTAGATGTTTTTCTGGAATTCTCTTGCTTTTCCAATGATGCAGTGGATGTTGGCAATTTGATCTCTGATTCCTCTGCCTTTTCTAAATCCAGCTTGAACATCTGGAACATCATGTTTCATGTACTGTTGAAGTCTGGCTTGGAGAATTTTGAGCATTTGCTAGCGTGCAAGATGAGTGCAATTGTGCAGTAGTTTGAGCATTCTTTGGCATTGCCCTTCTTTGAGATTGGAATGAAAGCTGACATTTTCCAGTCCTGCGGCCACTGCTGGGCTTTCCAAACTTGCTGGCATATTGAGTGCAGCCCTTTCACAGCATCATCTTTTAGGATCTGAAATAGCTCAACTGAATTCCATCACCTCCACTAGCTTTGTTCATAGTGATGCTTCCTAAGGCCCACTTGACTTCACATTCCAGGATGTCTGGCTCTAGGTGAGTCATCACACCATCATGGTTAATTTGGTTGTGAAGATCTTTTTTGTATAGCTCTTCTGTGTATTGTTGCTACCTCTTCTTAATATCTTCTACTTCTGTTAGGTCCATACTATTTCTGTCCTTTATTGTGCCCATCCAGCATGAAATGTTCGCCTCAGTTCAGTTCAGTCGCTCAATCGTGTCTCACTCTTTGTGAACCCATAAAGCACAGCACACCAGGCCTCCCTGTCCATCACCAAATCCCGGAGTTCACTCAAACTCATGTCCATCGAGTCAGTGATGCCATCCAGCCATCTCATCCTCTGCTGTCCCCTGCTCCTCCTGCCCCCAATCCCTCCCAGCATCAGGGTCTTTTCCAATGAGTCAACTCTTCCGTGACGTGGCCAAAGTATTGGAGTTTAAGCTTCAGCATCAGTCCTTCAATGAACACCCAGGACTGATCTCCTTTAGCATGTACTGGTTGGATCTCCTTGCACCCCAAGGGACTCTCAAGAGTCTTCAACACCACAGTTCAAACCCATCAATTCTTCAGCGCTCAGAGTTCTTCATAGTCCAACACTCACATCCATACATGACCAATGGAAAAACCATAGCCTTGACTAGAGAGACCTTTGTTGGCAAAGTAATATCTCTGCTTTTCAATATACTATCTGGTGGGTCATAACTTTCCTTCCAAGGAGTAAGTGTCTTTTAATTTCATGGCTGCAATCACCATCTGCAGTGATTTGGGAGCCCAAAAAATAAAGTCTGACAGTGTTTTCCGTCTATTTCCCATGAAGATGTGGGACCAGATGCCATGATCTTCGTTTTCTGAATGTTGAGCTTTAAGCCAACTTTTTCACTCTCCTCTTTCACTTTCATCAAGAGGCTTTTTAGTTCCTCTTTATTTCTGCCATAAGGGTGGTGTCATCTGCATATCTGAGGTTATTGATATTTCTCCTGGCAATCTTGATTCCAGCTTGTGCTTCTTCCAGCTGAGTGTTTCTCATGATGTACTCTGCATAGAAGTTAAATAAGCAGGGTGACAATATACAGCCTTGATGTGCTCCTTTTCCTATTTGGAACCAGTCTGTTGTTCCATGTCCAGTTCTAACTGTTGCTTCTTGACCTGAATACAGGCATCTCAAGAGGCAGGTCAGGTGGTCTGGTATTCCCATCTCTTTCAGAATTTTCCACAGTTTATTGTGATCCACACAGTCAAAGGCTTTGGCATAGTCAATAAAGCAGAAATAGATGTTTTTTTGGAACTCTCTTGCTTTTTCCATGATGCAGCAGATGTTGGCAATTTGATCTCTGGTTCCTCTGCCTTTTCTAAAACCAGCTTAAACATCTGGAAGTTCACGGTTCATAACTGCTGAAGCCTGCCTTGGAGAATTTTGAGCATTAGTTTACTAGCATGTGAGATGAGTATAATTGTGCAGTAGTTTGAGCATTCTTTGGCATTGCCCTTCTTTGGGATTGGAATGAAAGCTGACCTTTTCTAGTCCTGTGGCCACTGCTGAGTTTTCCAAATTTGCTGGCATATTGAGTGCAGCACTTTCACAGCATCATCTTTCAGGATTTGAAATAGCTCAACTGGAATTCCATCACCTCCACTAGCTTTGTTCATAGTGATGCTTCCTAAGGCCTACTTGACTTCACATTCCAGGATGTCTGGCTCTAGATGAGTGATCACACCATTGTGATTATCTGGGTCATGAAGCTCTTTTTTGTACAATTCTTCTTTGTATTGTGCCACCTGTTCTTAATATCTTCTGCTTCTGTTTGTTCCATACCATTTCTGTCCTTTATCGAGCCCATCTCTGCATGACATGTTCCCTTGGTATCTCTAATTTTCTTGAAGAGATCTCTAGTCTTTCCCATTCTGTTCTTTTTCTCTATTTCTTTGCATTGATCGCTGAGGCAGGGTTTCTTATCTCTCCTGCTATTATTTGGAACTCTGCATTCAGACGCTTATATCTTTCCTTTTCTTCTTTGCTTTCTGCTTCTCTTCTTTTCACAGCTATTTGTAAGGCCTCCTCAGACAGCCATTTTACTTTTTTGCATTTCTTTTCCATGGAGATGGTCTTAATCCCTTTCTCCTGTACGATGTAACAAACCTCCATCCATAGTTCATCAGGCACTCTGTCTATCAGATCTAGTCCCTTAAATCTATTTCTCACTTCCACTGTATAATCATAAGGGATTTGATTTAGGTCATACCTGAATGGTCTAGTGGTTTTCCCCACTTTCTTCAATTTAAGTCTGAATTTGGCAATAAGGTGTTCATGATCTGAGCCACAGTCATCTCCCAGTCTTGTTTTTGCTGACTATATAGAGCTGCTCCATCTTTGGCTGCAAAGAATATAATCAATCTGATTCTGGTGTTGACCATCTGGTGATGTCCATGTGTAGAGTCTTCTCTTGTGTTGTTGGAAGAGGGTGTTTGTCATGATCAGTGTGTTCTCTTGGCAAAACTATTAGCCTTTGCCCTGCTTCATTCTGTACTCCAAGGCCAAGTTTGCCTGTTACTCCAGGTGTTTCTTGACTTCCTAATTTTGCATTCCAGTCCCCTATAATGAAAAAGACATCTTTTTTGGGTGTTAGTTCTAAAAGGTCTTGTATGTCTTCATAGAACTATTCAACTTCAGCTTCTTCAGAGGTCCCTGGTGTCTCTAATTTTCTTGAAAAGATCTCTAGTCTTTCCCATTCTATTGTTTTCCTCTATTTCTTTGTATTATCACTGAGGGAGGCTTTCTTATCTCCAGCCATTCTTTGGAACTCTGCATTCAAATGGGTATATCTTCCCTTAATCTGATAATTTTGTTATAATCTGATAATTTGTTTATCTAATCTTATATTTGGTTATCTTTTTTTAAATATGAATCCTGTAACATTTTCTTCTATGATTAATTATAAAATTAATTGAAAAGTGGCTTACTTTTTTAAAAGGCTTAATATTAAAACTGGATTTTATCTTATCCTGTTATAGAATTTCATTCTAAATAAGATATAATTCAATCTCATGCATTTGTAACACTTCCCAGCTAGTCAATATAGCCCTTATTATGAGAATTTTTATCATTATGTATATATATCATAGTTACTTGTACTGCTTACTCTATTAGTGTTGATATACACAAATATTTCTGAAAACACATAGAAATTACTGTGGGTAAAAGTGAACTGTTTGAGGCTGGAGGAGAGATAACTATTATTACACATGATATGAATTTTTAAAGTGCATGTTGTAGTTATCTACTGGAAAGAAAAGGAATCCATGAATGTGAACTGGTTATTAATTCATAGCCTCATAAATAATAGACTTTCTATTTCTGCATATTATTTGATATTGTTTTAAACTAGTAAGAAAAATTGTTCCCTGCTATCTTAGATATTTTGGAAATTGTGTTCTTATGAGCAATAGTGACATGTTCAAAATGTTAGAATAAAAATTTTAAAGCTTATATTCAAAAATTATCAATTTAGCAGGGAAAAATATGAAAAGAATTAACTTCTTCTAAATAGAAGAGTTAGTTGGGACTATTCATACAATAATGACCTTCACTCTAGGGCCTTAGATACCTAGAGTCCTTCAAGGTAATATTTGGATGAAAAGAAATATATTATTATAACACATAACTGAAGAAACCATACACACAGCAACTTGAAGGTTCACTGTAATGTTGCATGTGTGTACACCTATTTCTTAATGGCATTCTAGGTCTATAGGCACACACATGTCAATAAAACTATGACAGGACGTGTGAAGTACATGGAATGGGCATAAAATAAAGCATTTCAAGTGGCATCTACAAAAAACTGGTTCCAGCGCACAAAACTGGTTACTTCAGCAATGATTGCAGTGTGGCAGGAATGAGATGTAAGTCACCGTGTGTAAGTCAGATCCACTAATACCAGAGGCAGTTAAAATAGCGTATTCTGTACTACATTCTGCACAGCAGTTCATCATTGTATTGGGTTGACCAGTGTTATTAGTTCCATAACATCTCATGGAAAAACCCGAACAAACTTGTTAACCAACCCAATATCAGGGTTCTCCAGAGAAAGAGCCCAAAGTGTATGTGTGCATGGAGGGGTGTGTTTATATACAGAGATTTACTTTGCAGAATTCACTTATATAATTATTGAGTCTAAAAGCTGAAGTTCCAATGTGAAGGCCATCAGGAAGAGAGCCAGTAGAGAGTTGATGTTGCAGTTTGTGGCTCTAAAGGCCATCTTGCTGCCAAAATTCCTTCTTGCTAGGGGGATGGCAGTCCTCTGTCATATTCAGGTCTTCAGTGGATTAGATGAGGCCTGCCTACATTATGGAGAAAGATCTTCTTTACTCAAAATCCCCTAATATAAATAGTGCATTCTCAGTTGCTCAGTCACGCCTTACTCTTTGCAACCCCATGGACTGTAGTCCACCAGGCCTCTGTCTATGGACTTTTCCAGGCAGGAATACTGGAATGGGTTCCCATTTCCTCTCATCCAAAAACACCCTTGCAGAAATATACAAAATGTTTGACCATATACCTGGGCAGCATGGCTCAGCAAAGTTGACACACAGAATTAACCATCTCAGTTATGACTTTTAAAAAAAGTTCATGAGCAAAACAGATAAAGCATCACCTTTTCATTCTTTGGGTCTTTAATGGTACCACTAATTCCTATAATTATAAGATTCATTACTGCATGTAATTTTACTTTCTTGGCTAAAATAGTAAGGGGCATTCTCTGGGAATTCCACACCATAATATCCCTTATTCCACAGCTTTGTGAACCAATGTGGGAGTTCTAGTTAAGTATATAACTCCTATGAATGAACTTAGGAAATTCGCATGTTTAATTCTCAGAGAAATAATTGTTAGATGGATCTGTAGACCTATCAGGAACACTGTATGACGGACTTGTAATAAACTTAATTTATCCCCTGGTCTCCATAAGCCCTCACTCTAACATGATAGTACTTCAGGTACTTTATTTTCAGTGTCAGATCTAACTTCAAACAGTTGGAATTCAGTGTATTATCCTTTTCCCAGTAAACAGTCTGGCAAATGGCCCTGGGACTCTCTGGGGAATACAAGTATATAATGTACAGTGGTATTGCACAGCACTTCGTCCATAGGAGCCAGCCTTCCATCCAGTCTGTGGACTCACAAGTCAGTGAACCAACTCAGCTGTAGAAAATGGGTGAGGGACAGTAGTTTTCCATTGCAGTGACTTATGTCAAGTTTCCACTCACATTTTTTTTTTCCAATTATATAATTGAACAATACCCTAGTAAGTTATATATAAATCTTGTCACAAGGAGAACTGTGGTGTACTAATCATTGCCAAAAATGCCTGTGGAACAAGGTACCATGACACCAGTGTAGTGTTGCTAAGCATCCTGGTATTTATAACTTTTAGTTCAGCTTTGCTTCTGATGTTTACCTGGCTTCTGTTCTACATTATCCTTCTTGATACTACAGAGTCCAGTGATCTCCCATCTTCTAGAATGTAGCCAGCTTTTAAGCTTTTCCTTGTTACTCTTTGCCTTGTCACTAATGTATTGTTTCACCTGCTTGAATAGCTTTGGATCTTCTGGGTTGCCCTATGGACACAAATGAGGTGGTAAGTTCTCTAATCTTATAAATCTGTTCATATCATATCTTATAAAACTTTCATATCAGCACAGACTATTGGACTTCATCAATACCTTACCAAAAACAGTCCTAACGCCTCTACTTCACTTGTTATGGGCGATAAGCTTCAAGGAGTTGTCCCAATACATGCATTTGGGCCACGTGTTTCTGCCTGAACATTGACTTCATATCATGAGTAGGTTCTGTGAATCAAATTCTCCTCTTATCTAGCTGTATGTTGCTTCCTCCTTGACTTTGGACTAATGAACTGAGTAGACTCCCATAGGTTTAATTTTGGCCCCTGCTATAGTTTATTAACTAGGTACTGTAGTCCTTGGGTAAATAATCTATTTCATCCCAAAGCAGAGATCGTGCTTCTCCATTCAGATTGTGCTGAGACCTCACCCTAGTTATTGGAAGGCAAGGCAAGATTATAGCCAGGGATCTTGAGGAGAATAACATTATCTTTTGAAAAATCTATTTTAAGTAATATCCTTATACATTGCTCAGGCAAGGAGTTGTGACTTTCTTCAAAGTTTCAGGGCACTACTTTTTCTGACCCACAGGATTCAGAGAAATTCAGAAGGTCAAGCTTCACAGGCTCATCCACTCAAAACCCCTCATAAGAGTTCCTTTCCTATACCAGTGAAGGACCATGACTTTGTTACAGGTCTCTCTACACTTAGTTTCCTCTGCAATTCTTCTGCCTTTGTGATTAAATCCTAGTTTTGATTTTTCTAGCCAGTCTGCCTTTCAATTCAGGATTTCAATTGAGGATAACTTCTAAATCTTCAGTAGAGGCTCTAGGCTTTTGTGGCTTTCTCTGGGCTAGAGTTGGATGCCTTAAGCCTATTCCTTTTATTTATTTTTAATTTTTTTATTTTTTATTGGGGTATAGCCAATTAACAATATTATGATAGTTTCAGGTGAACAATGAAGGGACTCAGCCGTACATGTACATGTATCAATTCTCCCCCTAAGCCCCCTCCCATTCAGGCTGAAAATAACATTGAGCAGAGTTCCATGTGCTACATTGGTTATCCGTTTTAAATACAGCAGTGTGCACAGGACCATCCGAAACTCCCTAACAATCCTTTCCCCTGGAAGCCATAAATTCATTCTCTAAGTCTGTGAGTCTCTTTCCGTACTGTAAGTAAGTTCATTTGCATCATTTCTTTTTAGAGTCCACATATAATGGATATCATATGGTATTTCTCCTTTTCTGTTTGACTTTCTTCACTCAATGTGACATTCTCTGCTGCTGCTGCTAAGTTGCTTCAGTCATGTCCGACTCTGTGCGACCCCATAGACGGCAGCCCACCAGGCTCCCCCGTCCCTGGGATTCTCCAGGCAAGAACACTGGAGCGGGTTGCCATTTCCTTCTCCAATGCGTGAAAGTGAAAAGTGAAAGGGAAGTTGCTCAGTCGTGTCGGACCCTCAGCGACCCCATGGCCTGCAGCCTTCCAGGCTTCTCCGTCCCTGGGATTTTCCAGGCAGGAGGACTGGAGTGGGGTGCCACTGCCTTCTCTGGTGACATTCTCTAGGTCCATCCATGTTGCTGCAAATGGCATTATTTCATTATTTGTAATGGCTGAGTGATATTCCACTGCATATATGTACCACATCTTCTTTATCCATTCTTCTGTCAGTGGACATTTAGGTCACTTCCATGTCTTGGCTATTGTAACTGTGCTGCAATGAACATTAGGGTGCACGTATCTTTTAAGACCATGCTTTTCTCTGGATATATGCCCAGGAGTGGGATTGTAGGGTCATATGGTAGCTCTATTTTCAGCTTGTTAAGGAACCTCCATACTGTTCTCTGGAGTAGCTATACCAATTTACATTCCCATCAGTAGTGTAGGAGGGGCCCCTTTTCTCCATACCCTCTCCAGCATTTATTGTCTGTAGACTTTTTAATGATAGCTATTCTGGCTGGTATGAGGTGATATCTCATTGTAGCTTTGATATGCATTTCTCTAATAATTAGCAAGGTTGAACATCTTTTCATATGCCTTTTGAGCCTATTTCTTTCATCTTAAGACTTCTAATTTATTTAACAGAAGCCATATCTCTCTACGTTATCATTGTTCATGTGCTAACAGAGGGCTCAGTTCAGTTCAGTGGCTCAGTCGTGTCTGACTCTGTGCAACCCCAATGACTACAGAATGCCACGCTTCCATGTCCATCATCAACTCCCGGAGCTTGCTCAATCTCACGTCCATTGAGTTGGTGATGCCATCCAATCATCTCATCCTCTGTTGTCCCCTTCTCCTCCCACCTTCAATCTTTCCCAGCATCAGGGTCTTTTCCAATGGGTCAGTTCTTTGCATCAGGTGGCCTAACTATTGGAGCTTCAGCATCAGTCCTTCCAATAAATAGTCAGGACTGATTTCCTTTAGGATTGACTGGTTTGATCTTCTTCCAGTCCTAGGGACTCTCAAGAGTCTTCTCCAGCACCACAATTCAAAAGCATCAATTCCTCGGCACTCAGCTTTCTTTATGGTCCAATTCTCACATCCATACATGACTACTATTAGAGGCCTACAAATAACTAATGTTTCACCTTCATCCTACATTTGATCCTAATTACTTTGGCCACCTCATGCAAAGAGTTAACTCACTGGAAAAGACACTGATGCTGGGACGGACTGGGAGCAGGAGGAGAAGGGGACAACAGAGGATGAGATGGCTGCATAGCATCACTGACTCGATGGACATGAGTTTGGGTGAACTCTGGGAGTTGGTGATGGACAAGGAGGCCTGGTGTGCTGCAATTCTTGGGGTCACAAAGAGTCGGACTGAGTGACTGAACTGAACTGAACCATAGGTAAAAAGCTTTAGTATTTGTGATGTGTTTGTATGTCATGGATTCTTACCACACTAAATACAACCAAAAGTGGAATCTCTTACTTTCATACTAAGAGTAATACAGTCCCTAGATCCTTTTCTCAGAGTCATTCTAGTTTCCTATATATTTTCCACTGTCTTTAACCCAGTTTATTAAGAAGTCAGAACAAAAAATTGTCCTACTAGTATTGTGAGGAACACTTCTTGGTAACAGGAATAAAAGACAAGTGAAATGATGAAATAGGAATAAAGAATTTTTTAAAAAGTAAATATACTTTAAAAGGCAGGAAGTCCTAGTATGGAGAATGCTGAGCTTTAGTTTCAATCTTAAATATCTTTAAAGATACCTACTACTTGCTAAAGTATAGAGAATTGGAAATTCAAGCATGAATTAATAGACCATTTTACAATTGAAGATTTTGCAAAGAACCTAGAGGTCAGTTTCCATTCCAATCCCAAAGAAAGGAAATGCCAAAGAATGCTCAAACTACCGCACAATTGCATTCATCTCACACGCTAGTAAAGTAATGCTCAAAATTCTCCAAGCCAGACTTCAGCAGTTATGAACCATGAACTTCCAGATGTTCAAGCTGGTTTTAGAAAAGGCAGAGGAACCAGAGATCAAATTGTCAACATCCACTGGATCATGGAAAAAGCAAGAGAGTTCCAGAAAAACATCTATTTCTGCTTTATTGACTATGCCAAAGCCTTTGACTACGTGGATCACAATAAACAATGGAAACTTCTGAAAGAGATGGGAATACCAGACCACCTGACCTGCCTCTTGAGAAATCTGTATGCAGGTCAGGAAGCAACAGTTAGAACTGGACATGAAACAACAGACTGGTTCCAAATAGGAAAAGGAGTACGTCAAGGCTGTATATTGTCACCCTGCTTATTTAACTTCTATGCAGAGTACATCATGAGAAATGCTGGGCTGGAAGAAGCACAAGCTGGAATCAAGATTGCCGGGAGAAATATCAATAACCTCAGATATGCAGATGACACCACCCTTATGGCACAAAGTGAAGAGGAGCTAAGAAGCCTCTTGATGAAAGTGAAAGAGGAGGGTGAAAAAGTTGGCTTAAAGCTCAGCATTCAGAAAACCAAGATCATGGCATCTGGTCCCATCACTTCATGGGGAATAGATGGGGAAACAGTGCAAACAGTGTCAGACTTTATTTTTTGGGCTCCCAAATCACTGCAGATGGTGATTGCAGCCATGAAATTAAAAGATGCTTACTCCTTGGAAGAAAAGTTATGACCAACCTAGATGGAATATTGAAAAGCAGAGACATTACTTTGACAACAAAGGTACGTCTAGTCAAGGCTATGGTTTTTCCACTGGTCATGTATGGATGTGAGAGTTGGACTGTGAATAAAGCTGAGAGCCAAATAATTGATGGGTTTGAACTGTGGTGTTGGAGAAGACTCTTGAGAGTCCCTTGGACTGCAAGGAGATCCAACCAGTCCATTCTAAAGGAGATCAGTCCTGGGTGTTCTTTGGAAGGACTGATGCTAAAGCTGAAACTCCAGAACTTTGGCCACCTCATGGGAAGAGTTGACTCATTGGAATAGACTCTGATGCTGGAAGGGATTGGAGGCAGGAGGAGAGGAGACAACAGAGGATGAGATGGCTGGATGGCATCACCGACTTGATGGATATGAGTTTGCGTGAACTCCGGGAGTTGGTGATGGACAGGGAGGCCTGGCGTGCTGCATTCATTGGGTCACAAAGAGTCAGACACAACTGAGTGACTGAACTGAACTAGAGGGTAAAATTATATATCAGAAAATCATTGATTCTGTCCTTTGGCTCTTTTGTTTGACCTTTATCTGACTTGTGATTTTTCTATCTAAACATGTAATTTTCTTTTTATCAGATACCCTCACCCTACTGCAGAAATCTTTCACTCACCTTGTTATTGCTTCAGTTACAGTGGTGCTCACTGCAGTTTAATATTCTTTTATTTACACAATATAACTCTACTATTGGATGACTTATTTTCATTAAAATAGATTTTATAATTTGACTATCAGTCTTATTTTTGCAATTACCTTTCCATTGTCATAAAATCTCAGTTCTCCTTTCCTTTGCTCTTACAAAGAGCATGTCTTACACAGTACTGTTACTTTGGGGGAGTGTCTGTTAGGCTGATAATATTCTCCTTTTTCTCTTCTAAGAACGTTCTGAAGTCACTGCCATTGGATCATGGAAATTTCTTGGGCACACTTCTTAAAACACTTTGCTAAGTACTGCACCTTTATCCTTAAAATTATACCTTGGTAAGACACAGATGTAGCAGAGTACTGGATCATCAGGTAAACAAGTTCATGACCAAAGAGGAGCTGGAAGCATGTAGCTATTTAATGACTTTTAACTTATCTTTAATTTTTGCTTTTATTTGCCCTTAACTTTTATGTTTCTCATGTTTTATTCAGTCATTTTTATCACTAAACACTCAAAAGAGCTTAAACACCTTCCAGTCATGATATTAGGCACTGGTGATGGAGTGGGTTGAGGGCAGATAGCAGGAGAAAAGAATGGCAGCCATAAGGGATGCATATCTCTTCTTGAAATGTCCTAATCCAGTGATAATTGTGCTGATAGAGAAAGTGACAGTGCAGTTCATAAGTGCAGTAAAGGGCCGACTACCTTTACTGCGAGGGGAGTAGCTTCATCTTCATAAAGATGACTTTTGAGTAGAGTTTTGAGTCATGAGGACCACAGAAGGCAAACAGTTAGTACATTTGAGGATCATCGATAAACGTCTTGGCAATTTGTCATGCTCTGAATTTTCACTTTTGCTTTCTCTCTGTTCTCTTAGTGAAGTCATGGGGGAAAAAGTGGTACTTTGCGAACAGGGTATTCTTCCAACAAGGAAACGATAGCTTCCTTCCCGACTAATGAATTTCCCGAGCACTTGTCTTCCTCTATTGCTACCTTTCTTGATTTTTTTCTCTCTAGAGATAGATTTATTTACTCTCAGGGATGTCCAACTTAATAAAATAACCTTGGTAGGCATTTTTATGTGTTAAGAAAAAAGTTTATATAGTTTCACAAGAAAAGGTCTCTTCTTGGATAACGATTTTGGTTTTTGGAACCAAGAATCAGGATGATTCTAAATTGGCCTTTCACTATACCCACATGTCATTTTGAATTTTATAGTCATCTTGAGAGCACATGTTACATATAATAAACAAGGGAATTAGACACCTAAACTTTAGCATAACATATCAAGGTTCCTTGTTGGAAGCTAAGTAAAGAACTAGTATAATCAAACTGTTCACCATGTTGAATAAACTTCTAAATGTAGAAATACATGATAAAGGGAAGTGTCAACCCTTTAGCTAATTAAAATATTGATAAATTTTGATATGAAAGTTGATTTCTATTTTTGGTCTAATCTCATTTTATATTTTCAGATATTTTCTGGTTTTCAAAATCAGAATTTTCATGTATATAATCATTACTCATTTTGTCATTTATATTATAAAATGTTAATGAGTCAGCACATATTCATTGTTTTTCTTCACGGGACATTTTGCTTCAGTTAAAGCATTTTACATTACAGGGGACATTAATAGGTTTTTACTTCTAATTTTATTGTGAAGATCTCTTTGTTGTAGGCATGAATTGGGGGGAAAAAAAATAACAACACTGGTAGCTCTAGAGCTTAGATAGCTGATGCCTGTCTAGGTATTAAGATATTTACATGAGAATCTTTTCCACCTTTGCACTAACCAAATTGTACTTCAAGAAACTAAAGTCTACAGAGGAGGAGGTTTGGGGGTGCAATTAGGAGACCTGTGATTTAAAAACGAGTGTGTTTTCCTTCTACAGTATGAATATACCTCAGTTAAGAGCAGGCAAAAGTCAGAGCAGGTCTAAGGAGTAGATCTCTTTGGGAACTAATAAGCAGCTACTAACCCAGTACTTTTTCTGTAAATTTATTTTTGCATGAAATTTGAAGAATGAATCTTTTTTAAAGTTAATTCCACTCAATTTATCTGATGCCACTCAATAACAGGTCTTTTCAGACATACATTGGCTTTGTACATCCCTCACTTCTACTTACCAAGTTGTAATACAGGTAGTTGTCCACAAATTCATCTCATTCACTCATTAAATAGGCATGTCCTGAGTACTACCCACTTACTAGCTATTTTGTCAAATGCAAAATATTTTTAAAATACTTGCTTTGAAATTGCCTATCGCCTAGTAAGGAAGATGAGCATATAGTCAAATTTTTTTAGAAATGGTGCAAAAAAAAAAAAAAAAACTGTGGTTTTTGTCTGTGTGGCAAATCTAAGTACTTTCTAGAAGCACTGTTCTGCCTGTGAAAGAGAAACATGGGAGAAAATAAGGATCTAAAAGGTTTCTCAGATTTTGATATGTAATAGCTCTATTGTCATTCAGTCTAGGTTGCTTTAAATTAATTTCTTGCCTGGCTATTTACATTAAAAATTTTGCAAACATAAGGTTGTTTGTTTGTGTGTATCCTTTTGTTACTGACTTTCAGCTTACTCCCATTGTATTGAGGGAATGTTATTTGTAGTATCTCAACATCTTTACTTACTAAGGCTTGCTTTCTGAGGTAAATCTGGTCTACATTAACTTGTACATGAGAATAGTATATGTGCTCTTCAGTATGTACCCTCTGGACTTGTCGTTATTCCTCTGTTCTAACGTGCTCCTCATCATTTCACTAAAACCCATTTTATCACAGTCACCCATGGTTTCTACATTGTAAGTAAAATGGACAATAGCCAGTCTTCATCTTGTGTGACTGATCAGCTATAGTTGACACGGTTGAACAGGCTCTGCTATTTGAACCAGTTTTTGCTTGGCTTCTGAAAACACCACTTTGTAACTTACCTGCACACCTCACTAGTCCCTTCATTCTTCTTTTCTAGTTTCTTTTCACTGTTTCAATCTCTGAAAGCTGAAGTGTTCAAGACTTCAGCCCTTGGACATCTTTCTTCCCAAACAATACTCACTGCTTATTTCAGGACTTTTTAAATGCCATTTATGGTGGGCTACAGTCCATGGGGTCACAGAGTCAGGCAAGACACAGTGACTACACAACCACAATGTTCTAAAGACTTGGAAATTTACAGTTCTGGGTACATTATCACAGTCTCAGAGTCTCAAAGATGCCTACCCTTTCTCTTTCTAGTTCAAGTTGAAAAGGACCTCCACCTCCTCATACTCTCAGCTTCAAGTTCTGTTAATATAGTGTATTTGCTTAATTATGTATTTTCTGTTTCCTCCAAGTAGAAGATATTCTTTAAGAGGAAGGATTTTTTTTGGCTGCTTTCTTTACTGAAAAATTCATAGGCACTTGGGACGTTGCACGTGGTATTCCAAATACCTGTAGAGTGAATGAATGGAATCAGTCTCAGGTTTCTGATTGACATTGTTATTTTTTAGTACGTGGATTGCTACGGAGTGGTGATTGTCCTTTGGATTTCACTGATAGAGAGAGGGAAGGCCGAAGCAGAGCCTGACTGCCCATAAAGTCTACACTGCAGCTCACTGAAAATATACTCCAGTACATATTTAAAAGCAACTAGTGCCACATATATGTGGAATCTAAAAAGAAGGCACTGATGAATTTATTTTCAGGGCAGCAGTGGAGAACCAGACATAGAGAACAGACGTACGGACATGAGGGCAGGGGAGGAGGAAGAAGGGCAGATGTATGGAGAGAGGAAATGCAACCCCCTCCAGTGTTCTTGCCTGGAGAATCCCAGGGATGGGGGAGCCTGGTGGGCTGCCGTCTACTTATAGCAATAGCAATGGAGAGAGGAAAATAGAAATTTACATTACCATTTGTAAAATAAATAGCCAATAGGCATTTGTTGTATGAATCAGAGAACTCAAACAGGGGCTCTGTGACAGGCTGAAAGGTGGGGTGGGGAGTGAGATGGGAGGGAGGTCCGGAAGGAAGGGAACATGGGTGTACCTATAGCTGATCCTTGTCGATGTATGACAGAAAACCATAATAGTTTGTAAAGCAATTATCCTTCAATTAAAAATAATAATAATAAGCAACTAGGAGAAAAAGAAAGAAAAAAACCCAAAAGAAATGAACTCTGCCCGTTAGGACACCCACCAATTTGTTGCTAGCCTAGTTCTGGTTCCTTAAAGCCTAACTTTGCAGTAAAGTTGTAGGTGTAGTTTCGTATTGTGTACCAAGTGAGGAGATTTGAACGAGGTTTGTGTGCATGCTAAGTCACTCCAGTCATGTCTGACTCTTTGAGACCCCTATGCCTGCCAGGCTTCTCTGTCTGTGGGATTGCTTCTCTGCCCATGAGATTCTTCAAGCAAGAATACTGGAGTGTATTTCCTTCTCCAGGGGATATTCCCAACCCAGGGATCGAACCCACGTCTCTAATGTCTCCTGCATCGGCAGGCGGGTTCTTTACCATCTGAGCGACCAGGGAAGACAAAGTTGTGTTCAGTTCAGGTGCTCAGTCGTGTCCTACTCTTTGCGACCCCATGAATTGCAGCACACCAGGTCTCCCTGTCCATCACCAACTCCTGGAGTCCACTCAAACTCATGTCCATGAGTTGGTGATGCCATCCAGACGTGTCATCCTCTGTCGACCCTTCTCCTCATGCCCCCAATCCCTCCCAGCATCAGAGTCTTTTCCAATGAGTCAACTCTTCCCATGAGGTGGCCAAAGTACTAGAGTTTCAGCTTCAGCATCAGTCCTTCCAAAGAACACCCAGGACTGATCTCCTTAGAATGGACCGGTTGGATCTTCTTGCAGTGCAAGGGACTCTCAAGAGTCTTCTCCAACACCACATTTCAAAAGCATCAATTCTTCAGCACTCAGCTTTCTTCACAGTCCAACTCTCACATCCATACATGACCACTGGAAAAACCATAGCCTTGACTAGAGGGACCTTTGTTGGCAAAGTAATATCTCTGCTTTTGAATATGCTATTTAGGTTGGTCATAACTTTCCTTCCAAGGAGTAAGCGTCTTTTAATTTCATGGCTGCAATCACCATCTGCAGTGATTTTGGAGCCCCCAAAATAAAATCTGACACTGTTTCCCCATCTATTCCCCATGAAGTGATGGGACCAGATGCCATGATCTTGGTTTTCTGAATGTTGAGCTTTAAGTCAACTTTTTCACTCTCCTCTTTCACTTTCATCAGGAGGCTCTTTAGATCCTCTTCACTTTGTGCCATAAGGGTGGTGTCATCTGCATATCTGAGGTTATTGATATTTCTCCCGGCTATCTTGATTCCAGCTTGTGCTTCTTCCAGCCCAGCATTTCTCATGATGTACTCTGCATAGAAGTTAAATAAGCAGGGTGACAACATACAGCCTTGACATACTCCTTTTCCTATTTGGAACCAGTCTGTTGTCCCATGTCCAGTTCTAACTGTTGCTTCCTGACCTGCATATAGGTCTCTCAAGAGGCAGGTCAGGTGGTCCGGTATTCCCATCTCTTTCAGAATTTTCCCTTAAGGCTTGCAAAGTCTGACCTCAAGCTTCTGCCCCAATTCAGGGAAGATGCAATGAAGCAGATCGCCACCAGAGGGCACTGTGGTACCTCTTTGCGAGGTTTAGTTTTCCAGGATGTATAAGATTGCTGAAGCTTGGAAGCTTTTTAAAAACCCATAAACATAGAGGAATATTTTGCTCATGTCATTAATGACTTTGCTTCATTTTGAAAACAATAAGAAAGACTGTGTTGAACTGTGGCTATAGTAATAAAAATGATGAAGTCTGATAATAGAAATTTCACATGAAAATATACGCAACATCCCTTGTTATCTCAAGATTCCAAACCCACTCATAATTTTTAAGACTGCTGATGAGAGCATAAATTTGCTTGATTTTCAAGGAGGATCATTGGTCAGTATATCTGAAAGTTACAAATGCATTCATCTTTGAACTCGCTCCCCATGCTTGTAGGAATGTTTCCTACAGATGAACCTATGAGATACTAACTTACTTTTACTAAGTCATTTATCACAGCCTCTTAATAACAGTGAAAGTTTTGAAAAACAAACCTTAAGGAAGTTAGGTTAAAGAGTTTACCATATTTCAGAACAATAGAAATACATGAAACTGGATATGATTAAGATACTGTGTACTTCATAATACAGACGATCTCTAAGTTACTTTAGGTGGGAAAAAAGGCTCATAATAGTAGATAAAGTATGCAATTTTTAAAGAAAGGAATGAGGAGTGAAAATACACATACACCACTGTATTTGCAGAAAGAAGTTTAGCAAGGGCACACAGATGCTAGGAAATGTCTTATTGAGGATGAGAAATGGAAAGATCTGAAATCAAATGGGAGTAAGACCACTTTATACCATTTTTCTGAGACTTAGACTCATGCAAATTACTTACTCACAAAGCAGACTATATTTAATTGGTGGAGAAAAACTTTAGGTTACTCATTGAGAAAATGTTGGTGATTCAACTGGTTGTTTCATCACTCAATGCATCAGATACATAGAAGTGTTAGCAGGAGTTAGCTAATTTTGTGAGTTACTGAATGAATTCTATTAGGACTAGTGCTTCTGGCATGCTTGCATGAGGTGAATTTTCCAGCAAAGGTTGTCCAAGGAAAAAAAGGCAAAGTTTCTTGGATTTTCCTTTGGGACCTCTTTCTAACTTTCTTTAGTCCCCAGTATGAATGATTGATTACAGATTGATATGCCCTTTGGGCAAAGAATGAAGAAATTACTGAGCCTTTTCCTTACATTTTAACAGACTTAATCTAGTAATACATATTCATTTATTCACTTAATATTTATTGAGTACTAAGAACCTGGCAGTGAATCTCCTTCTGAGGATACAAATCTGTCAGCCAGAAGCTTATCTTTCCCTCAGAGAGCTCACAGTCAGCTAAGAGGACAAGCACGGTCTAATTGCTTTGCAGAGTGATATGTGTGCCATAGAGAAACAAAGAATGGTTTCCCTTTCTTGAGAGAGACTGGAGAGAGCCTTCACATCTTATTATTGTGTGAGTGCTAAGTCACTTCTCTCACGTCCAACTCTTTGCGACCCTGTGGACTGTAGCCCACCAGGCTCTTCTGTCTATTGGTTCCTCCAGGCAAGAATACTGGAGTGGATTGCCATGCCCTCTGCCAAGGAATCTTCCTAAATCGGGGAGAGTCTCTTAAGTCTCCTGCACTGGCAGGCATGTTCTTTACCTCTAGTGCCCCCTGGGAAGCCCCTCATATCATATTACAAACTTCAAGATCTGAGTGAACTTTCTAGGTAACATGGTTGTCATAGGGGAAGAAAAAAGCTCTTAAGTAGAAGGAAGAACATTTAGGAAAGTCAGACTTAAACACATGGTCTATTGGAACAAGAGCTGAAGAGTTTAGCATGACTGTGTGTGTGTGTGTGTGCGTGTGTGTGTGTGTGGTGTATGTTGACATTTTGAGAGAATTACTGCTAATGTTAAGTACTTAGTGTGTGCTCTAGGTACATTATGCTGTCTAAAAAAACACTCTGAAGTATATATTATCCCCATTGTACAGATAACGATACTGAGAAATAAAGTAATTTGTCTAGAGTTACACATGTAGGTAGAGCTAAGACTCAGATTTACATCTGATTCCAAATTTGATGCTCCAAAAGTATGAATAAGAGTGTTTGCTAGATTTCTTCTGTTTGCCTTTCAGATGCCCTGTTTACCATTCTCCATCCTATTCTGTAAAGCTGGAAACTAGCCTGGATGAAGTCTATCAACAGGCTTTTATGCTCTTAGAATTCCTGTGTGGTCAGCCCCATAGGTAGCATAGACAGGACACCAGAGGGAGAGGAAGAGAAGAGTATTTTATCCCAGGGCTCCATTCTGTTCTGTCTGCTTGTGCTACCTGGTATCCTTAGCAGAGATCACAGCTGATATGCAGGAGGCCTTCTGTGCACGCCTGACTCCTGAAGTGAAAAAAGTGTTAGTTGTTCAGTCATGTCCGATATTTTGTGATCCTGTGGACTGTAGCCCTCCAGGCTCCTCTGTCCATGAATTCTCCAGGCAAGAATGCTGGACTGGGTAACCATTCCCTTCTCCAGGGCATCTTCCCAAATCAGGAATTAAACCTGAATCTCCCACACTGCAGGCAGATTCTTTACCATCTGAACCACAGGAAAGCCCACCTGGCTCCCAGGTGACAGTAGCTTCCCTGTTCTTGTCCCTGCAGCCCTGGGGTGAGAGCAACTCTTCTACACCTTCCCTTGTGGTTTCCTTACATGTCACCCACTGTTTTTTAAATAGGACTTTTCTCTTCAAATTGTCCTAATTTTAAAGTGCCATCTGTTTTCAGTTGGCACCATATCAACATTTAGGAAGCTGTGTTATCTAAGCGAGAGTTGATGAAAGTCTATTGGGGCAGTAGTTTAAGATGAAGAGTCGGATGCAACTGAACTGAACTGAAGTTTAAGATGAAAGGGATAGGCTAGATTGCAGAAAGAGAGAAGTCTGGATTTTAAGAGGACTTTAAGGAAAGAACAATCATTCTTAAGGTTTGAGTTCTATAAAGGAATCCAAATAGACCTTTCTTTGCAAGCTTCCCATTTCATTATATAGACAAATTCTTCACCTAAGTAAATAGCAAGATAGAACAAAACAGATGGTGGCTAACTTGACACCTGAAGACATTTAGGGTTTGTATGTGCTGAAGTACATGGAGCCACATTATTCATTCATGGAGGGTGGCGCCAGGTAATAAGTGGTGAGTCAAATAAGCAACTAGTGCTGAAAAGGGATAGCAAGAAGAGGGAGCCCAGGCAGGTGGATCAAGCAAGAAAGTATGCCAACCTGCTCAGCCCTGGTTCTGAGAGTTCAGGATACAGTGATCATAAGGAGGAAGGTCAGCAAACAAAACTCCAGATCCTGGGGAAGGGGATGAAGGTGAAGCAAGTGCTGACTGGACAAACTGCAGCACGACTGGCATATTGCTAGGGCTTCCCTGGTGGTCTGGACAGTAAAGACTTTGCCTGCGATGCAGGAGACCCAGGATTGATCCCTGGGTTGGGAAGATCCCCTTGAGAAGAGAATGGCAACTCACTTCAGTATTGCCTGAAGAATACCATGGACAGTGGAGCCTGGCGGGCTCCATGAGACTGCAAAGAGTTGGACACAACTGAGTGACTAACACGTTCACTTTCAGTCTATATCTCTTGGATATTTCCTTAAACCTCCCAATTGTATACGGGACTAGAGCAAGGCTGAGAGCTCTGGAGGTCAGGTGGATGGTAACTGAGAGGCCCTAACACCCCATTCACAAAGGCAACTCAGTTCTGAGATTTTTTTGAAGCCTGTAATTTTATCAAGTAGTTGAAAGGTCTGTTTTCATTGTATGTTCCAAAGCAGCAACATTGTGCATTTCGGGAAACATGCGTGTTCTTCATCAGTGTCCCTCAAGTTGAAGAATTTTAAATAAGGCAGGCATAAAACTAAATGGAATTGCATTATTAAATTCTGTTTCCTTCTGGGATTCCTTTTTGTGATGGGAACAAAGGAATTCTGAAATGTAATATTTTTAACACTAGCTTCTTTCTGGGGTTTAAAAATGAATTTTGATTTACAATCTGAGGAAAATATATAGAAAATAGTTTCCAAAATTAACACATCAATTAAATCAAATGGATGGTAATAATTGTGCTAAAATAATAAATCTTAAGAACATTATAGGAAATAAAATACGGATGCACCCTGTGACTTACACAGGTGCTATATTAATCACTGAGGTGTGAATTATAGAGGTGAAGAGTTTATGCTTCTTTCCTTTGTATTGAGCATTCTGATAAATGAGAGTCTAATGTGACAGGAAAAGATAACATAATGAATATGTTATTGTGCTTGAAGGAACATGAAAAAAAAAAGTGACTGACACTGTATTTTGTTCCAGGTGGAAATAAAAAGCAAGCAGTTCCTGGCCCATAGTACTCCAGCTTAGGCTGTCTGACTGATGGCATGCTGGCACCAGCATTGGAGGAAGCCGTGAGCTTCAGCTCCAGGTGAGTTTACTGCACCAAGACACAGGCTGTGCATCTTTCCTGCTTCTGCACACAGAGTTCCTAAGATAACTCCACTGAGCCTTTTACCATTTAAAAAATATCAGGCTATAGCATTTCTTTAAAAGACTAGAGTTGTGAACTTCTATAGTGCTTTAAAAGTCATTGGACATTCTTCTTTTAACTTTCAGTAGTAGAACAGGTAATTAAAGATAGGTTTCCTTCTGAACCAAGTGTTAAAATGCCTGAACTAAAAGTATTATGAAAGATAAAACTTCACATAGTATTTGGGGGTAAGGAGGCAAGGCTATTTCTCTAAGAGACCTCAGTGGAAACCCAGAGTTACCATGAATCATTTCAGATGGATACATTGTTCCAGATCCTCCTTAGTATCAGGTACCAGTTGGCTGAGTTACCCTTCAGGACCCCAGATTTTGTCAATTGTAGAGTCATGCCACAGTGGAGCAGACAATCCAGTAATTGAAAAGAATTTCTGATGTCTGGTTTTCAAGAGATCATAAATAAGGGTCAAATACACTGTTATGACGAACCTAGACAGCATATTAAAAAGCAGAGACATTACTTTGTCAACAAAGGTCTGTCTAGGCAAGGCTACGGTTTTTCCAATAGTCATGTATGGATGTGAGAGTTGGAATATAAAGAAAGCTGAGTGCAGAAGAATTGAGGCTTTTGAACTATAATGTTGGAGAAGACTCTTGAGAATCCCTTGGACTGCAAGGAGATCCAATCAGTCCATCCTAAAGGAGATCAGTCCTGGGTGTTCATTGGAAGAACTGATTTTGAAGCTGAAACTCCAATATTTTGACCACCTGATGCAAAGAGCTGACTCATTTGAAAAGACTGTGAATGTGGGAAAGATTGAAGGCAGGAGGAGAAAGAGACGACAGAGGATGAGATGGTTGGATAGCATCACCAACTCAATAGACATGAGTTTGGGTAAACTCCCAGAGTTGGTGATGGATAGGGAGGCCTGGTGTGCTGCGGTTCATGGGGTCGCAAAGAGTCGGACACGACTAAGCAACTGAACTGAATGCTGTTGCACAGATTATATTTATGATCTTCCCTGAGTCTGTACCTTCATGAACCCATAAACCAGAATATATGTATAATCTAGAGTCATGAATATAAAGTTTTTGACTTGAAAAGAGTAATACACTATAGATTTAGGATATGGAATATATTTCATTCAAAAACATTTCATACTTCATAAGGTCTACAAACTAGAACCAATATGTGTCTTACTTAATGTTATAGAATACCTGCTTTTCAGAAAGTAAAGATTAGTAAAGAAGCAGCTAATCCAGACTAGTAGGGCAAGTGCTATAAAATATATAAGAAACATACAATGAATATTTAGTCTATTTATCAAATATATTAATAAATACAGTTCTATATCTAGTGACTTAATGTAAGAAAATATTTATGGGTATCTGAAAAGATTTAGAGGATACTTCTCAGTCTGTTGTTATATCAGAGAAAATAATGAATAGTCTAAATACTTAATTGAATCATATTTATCAAATAGATTTTGTTCCAGAGAGTAGCATTCTATAGATTTATTAAAATAGGTATTAATGGTTTAGAGGAATACTCAAGACATAGAAGAAGGAGCAGGTATATTTTTAAAACTAAAAAAGGAGATTAAAAATTCTTCATAGGAGAACAGTTATAAATCTATAGAGAAAATGATATAGAAAAGAGACTGATTTTTAAAAATATTTTTAACACTTCTGATGTCTTCACAATGTATATTTTGATGATTAGAAACAAAACAAAATATATGATCATTAGGTTTATTCAGAAGAAAATGTTACAGATGGTCATGAAAATAAAATCACTGTATTTTTTCAGAGATTAAAAAAATGAGGTTAAAAGATAAATCAAAGTAAAACTCTGTGTTTAAACATAATGGCATGCACACATATATTATTATATGCATGAATTCATAATAAGAAAAAAATTAACTTTTTCATTTAAGTAAATAAGAGTTTCAGATAATGAAGCCAATTGATTCCTATTTAGTTAAACATGCAAAGACGCCAAAGAAGGAATAAAATTTGAGTAGGACCTTGAAGATTAAATATATGGAAATGTGCTTTCATTAGTATTGATAATTACTAAATTTGACTAGTTGAAATGGATAAATGCACATATGCTCACTTACCTCATTCTAATTTTCATTTTGTAGAAGATTATACCATAAAGGCTGCACATTGAATAAGTTTAGATATTAACATTTTTGTTTAAAGTTAGTTTTTAGTATATCAAATTGATTATTCTGTCTCTTATCATACACTTTACAAACATCAATGCCTTTTAAAAAACTTCCTCATTGTATAAGTAATTACAGTAATAAAATATTTGTCAAATCTCTCGGTTACTTATTTTCATTACCATATTCTTTAATTATTAATTTTTTTTACTTCAATGATGCTTGAATAAGATGTACTGTTATCTAAAAATTGAGATAATTTTGTAATTTTTTATGTGAACATCTTTTAAAGAGAAACTTTATAAAGAATACTGGTAGTATTCTTTCAAACTCTTCTTTGTGTCTCTAAGCCCATCCTTTGCCCTCTAATTCCTACTGAATATTCTGTTTGGATGATGACATTGGCACCCAAGTCTTCAATATACCCAAATTTATAACTGTATGAAACCATACTCTACTTGGCCACTAGGTCAATATACGAAATGAACCACAGGTATCTTTTCACCTATATTTCTTCCCTCTTTCCTTCAGATGCCTCTCATTGGATCTCCTCTTTTCACCCTTCCCAATATTAAATCTGAAAAAGGAAAACCTTGCTTGATAGGCAAGAGTGTATGTGAGGGGCTGCCCAGATTTACTGAGTAGGTTTGAATCATCCTTAGTAGACAGGAGAAGGGGCAAGATTTTTTGTATCAACATAGAAAAAGGGAGAAACATGTTACCATCAATGAATTTACTCTTCATAATTGACCTTCTATGCTCTCCTCCAATATGTATATTATAAATGTATGAGCTATCATTAGGTGGAAACTAGAAGAGCAGCAGAAAACACGTATATAATGGTAGTTGAAAGTTATCAACATATCCACATGTGTGTGGGAGGACAGATGTGGCATTAATTGGGCTCAAATATTTACCCTGCTGTGAATGAGTTATGTAACCCAGAGCATAATTTTCTCTTTAAGCCTCTGAGACTGAAATTACTTGTTGATATAAATCATTCCCGTTCTGTAAGTTAACTAATAGAATATTTGTGTAAGCCTTTTATAAATGTTTAAGCATGTTGCAGGTTCCTACCAACTCTAAAAAAAAAACAAACAGTATTTATTTTACTTAACAAAACGCACACACACGTGTACATGTACATATAAGTGGATGCTCATGCACTTGTTCCTGTGTAAAATGTCTTTGCTTTCCAGTAAAGTCTCCTTAAGTATTTGCAGAGAAAGTTCCCTCCTCCTCACTCTATTCTATGTGGCCTGTCCATGAAATCAGTATGGTTCAATAGTTTAGAAGGTGTTCGTTTTGCCCTTTGATCACCAAGGAAATTCAGCTCTGGAGAAAATCCTTTGATAATGAGTCTGGCAACACCAAGCAACTTCCTTTTAGGAAAACCACTCACAAAATAAATGTGGTATGAAAATTAAAGACAGAATATTAAGATAGCATTGATTCATTGATCTGGAAATTATTTCTAACCATATAATATTAATAACCCTTCATGACTTGAAATGTAAGCTTCAGCTAACATCACATGGCAACAGGAATTATTTAATATTGCCAACAACTGAAGTCATGTTGAAATTTTAGCAGCTGAAATTATATTTGCTAAAGTACTATGATGAGAATATTTTGCAAACTATAATAAAATACTGGAAATTACCACAAGATGAGAACTTGTTTACATCAATCAGTGTTCATTAGTCATTCATGAATATATGCCTAAGATAAATCAAAATATAATGTATATTGATCACACTGAAATCACTTTTAGTGTCAAATAATGTGTAGTAAAATTTGGGAGAATTAGATTACTGCAAACCAAAAGTTGCAACCAGGTTTACTCTCTGTCTTTTATTCACATTTCTCAAGAAAATGTGAGTTACCTGAAAATAGACCAGAGCTGGGGGAGTTAGAAAAAAAACACTGATTGTTAGTGATGGTTCAGTTCAGTTCAGTCGCTCAGTCGTGTCCGACTCTTTGCGGCACGCCAGGCCTCCCTGTCCATCACCAACTCCCAGAGTTCACTCAGACTCACGTCCATCGAGTCAGTGATGCCATCCAGCCATCTCATCCTCTGTCATCCCCTTCTCCTCCTGCCCCCGATCCCTCCCAGCATCAGAGTCTTTTCCAAGGAGTCAACTCTTCACATGAGGTGGCCAAAGTACTAGAGTTTCAGCTTTATCATCATTCCCTCCAAAGAAATCCCAGCGCTGATCTCCTTCAAAATGGACTGGTTGGATCTCCTTGCAGTCCAAGGGACTCTCAAGAGTCTTCTCCAACACCACAGTTCAAATGCATCAATTCTTCGGCGCTCAACCTTCTTCACAGTCCAACTCTCATATGCATACATGACCACAGGAAAAACCATAGCCTTGACTAGACGGACCTTAGTCGGCAAAGTAATGTCTCTGCTTTTTAATATGCTATCTAGGTTGGTCATAACTTTTCTTCCAAGGAGTAAGCATCTTTTAACTTCATGGTTATCAATAACTAAAACTTGAAATCATTCACAAAACTTTAAGCATCTACTATCAACACTGTATTTCTCTAGACCTGTGGGGGATATAGATATCAATAAAGCATTTCTACTTTCAAGGGACTTTCTTCCAGGAAAGAAGATATGCTGTATACACAGATAGTATTCAATGTTATGTTATAATGCAGGTGCACATATTTTTAATGTGTTAGGTAACTATTAGTGTTAGATGCTAAAGATAATGCATGATAAAGAGTCTTGTTTGCTGGAAGACAGATATTTTGACTTGTATTAAAGCAATTATGAAGGCTTCTTGAAACTGAATCTGATATAAATAACAGGGATTATATATAGGCTGGGAATGGCATTGTGGATAGAGGGAACAATACATTTACAAACAATGACCTCAAAGGTAGAAGACAAATATTAAGGACAGTTAGCAATCCCTTTGTTTTCTCCTTTTTATAAAGGGTAGGAGTACTGGGCTTACCTGATGACCCAGGTGGTAAAGAATCTGACTGCAGTGCGGGAGACCTGGGTTTGATCCCTGAGTTGGGAAGATCCTCTGGAGAAGGGAACGGATACCCACTCCAGTATTCTGGCCTCGAGAATTCCATGGGCTGTATAGTTTATATGATTGCAAAAAGTCTGACACGACTGAGCAATTTTCACTTCGTCTTCAGTAGTTCAGAAAAGGACGGTGATTAATTTTCTTGGACTTGAATATTAACTCAAGAAGTGTCTTTATTTTTATGATCCTCCTCCAGTGATCTGTGGATTTTCCCATTGTGCTAAATCCCCATAACATCACAAATACATTTTTTTCTGACTTAATTTGGAAATATTATATCTTTTATACCCATGAAGCATATCATAGTTTACTAATCTGAGGCTTATAGTAGTACTTAAATATCAGTTATAAACAACATTGACCTCCAAAGTTTTATATTTTACATGGCATAACATTTTTCTGCCACACTCAATTACGTATGATTTTCTACAGTAAATGTTTGTGTCAAGGTCAAAAAGCAACAGTACTTGCAATTTTAAAACTAATATTAGAAAAAATGTTTCCATTTGTACTAAACACATATAAATTCAAATTTGTGATGAATAGTCAAAAGGTATAGCTTAAAACCTGAGTGCCAAAGAATTGATGCTTTTGAACTGTGGTGTTGGAGAAGACTCTTAAGAGTCTCTTAGACTGCAAGGAGATCAAACCAGTCTATCCTATAGGAAATCAGTCCTGCGTATTCATTGGAAGGACTGATACTGAAGCTGAAACTCCAGTACTTTGGCCACCTGATGTGCAGAACTGGTTCATTTGAAAAGACCCTGATGCTGGGAAAGATTGAAGGCAGGACCAGAAGGGGATGACAGAGCATGAGATGATTGGATGGCATCACTGACGCGATGGACATGAGTTTGAGCAAGCTCTGGGAGTTGGTGATGGACAGGGAAGCCTGGCATGCTGCAGTCTATGGGGTTGCAAAGAGTAGGACACATCTGTGCAACTGAACTGAGTGAATAGATTAAAATAAATAGATTAAAATAAAAATTTTATAACAAGTAGATAATAATCTTTATCTTTCTAAACAAAGACTGGTAGGTTAAACCATAGTTTTGTCTTCTCAAAGCGCTTTTGTCACATTCTTAAACCTGTAAATTTCCTGTTAACACTAGAAATTTTGGCCTCCAGTTTCAATTATCACCTCAGTAAAGAATGAGTCAAATGCATTTGAGGCTTAAAATTTTTATTTCTAATTTTTCTCAATTATGTTAGTCATAAAATTGTCTTCATATTTACTAAAATATTTAGATAATTCTTTCTTTTTTCTCCTCATTTCCATCCTACTCATTCAGAACATGTTTGTTAAAGTAAAGCATTTTTCTGAATCCTGAAAGTCTTTCACATCTTTTATATTTTTTATATATATATTCCTGTCTAATCAATATTTTAAGCTCATTTTTCCCTCTTGACCAATTTTTAAAAATCACTGTTTCTCCTTTTTATCATATTGTTACCATAGAAATTCTTCTAAGGTACAACAGTATTTCATAGTTACTATTCCCTGCCCCATTATGGTATTGTATTTATACTGAATTTTTGAGAGCTTGACATGGTGGCAGATTACTGCAGTATGTAAAAAGTATGAGACAAGAGTTAGAAGCATGAAACTGAAAAACTTAGCAGTTGGTGCTTGGTATTTAGATTTGAGAAATCCCCACAAGTGATTTAAGGTTAGGGTGAAACAGATGAAGACAAAAGCAGGAAAACGGGTGCTAATATAAATGTGTTTGGAGACATGGACGTTGGAATACAAAAGGATAAAGATGAGTGAGAAGGAATTATCCCAGATGATTAAAGAGATGTAGGAAAGTTTAGGAAAAAGTTAAAAATCTGTGCCATCTGCTGGACGGCAAAAAAGTAGTTTATGAAAATGAAGTGTTGTTTTATTTTTTTAATATGTGAGATAAAGCATAATTTTCTGGTTATGTAGAAACATAAATCAGTCTCCTTCAAAGATCTACTACACATGAAGCCTCAAATACAAAAATGTCAGAAGTTGCCCTTCTTTCCCCTTAGATTACTGTCAGATGCTGAAGATGACATGGTTACGGTGAAAACTCAGAATCTGACAATGTTGTTCATTTGCGCAGTTGTGTCTGACTCTTTCAGACCCCACAGGAGGAGGAAATGGCAAACTACCACTGTATACTTGCCATGAGAACCTCATGAACTGTATAAAAGAACTTGGCAGTAGTATATATTAAATGTAATTTATTTCTTGTAGAGGGGAAGATACAAATTCCTGTTTGATATGGCAATGTTCTTTTATCTTAATAAATTAGTGGAATTTTCTCTCATTTTTAGGTATCACTTAAGCAATTGTTGCCTTTCTGTAATAAATAAGCGAACTTCAACACTAAAATCATGTCTTACACATGTGATTATCAAAAACTTTTTGTTGCAATATGCTGAAACAGTTTAAAACATCTGAATTTAGATTAATACATACCATTGGCTACAGTCAGAGGTAGTGGTAGTCCGTATTGGCAGCTCAATGCTGGAACACTGGACAGGTGGAAATTCTCAAATTCTGTTGCTACTGCTGCTAAGTCACTTCAGTTGTGTCTGACTCTGTGCAACCCCGGAGACGGCAGCCCACCATTCTCCCCTGTTCCTGGGATTCTCCAGACAAAAACACTGGAGTGGGTTGCATTTCCTTCTCCAAAGCGTGAAAGTGAAGTTGCTCAGTTGTGTCCGACCCTCAGCGACCCCATGGACATCAGCCTTCCAGGTTCCTCTCTCCATGCAATTTTCCAGGCAAGAGTACTGGAGTGGGGTGCCATTGCCTTCTCCAAATTCTGTTGCTAACAGAGATAAATAGCACGTAGTCAGGATAGGCCTTGAAAGCATGGGCAGAATGTGCTTTATTTTCAAATACTTTTAACAGTGGAAACAAATTATTTTACAAAATCTAGAGGGATACAGGATATTCTTACCCTGTATTAAACCCACAAAATTTTAGCTTTCAAATTTAAGAGAGTGAATGTTAATTTTTAAAGCAACTGTGTTTAGAAATGAGAAGCCAACAAGAATATCTGCTGGATTCTTGGAAATTTCTTTTGGTAGGAGGTGGTTTTCCTTTCGGAAGTATGTCATGACACTAGATGGTGTTTTTTTTTAGAAGATTCTACATAACTCGGGCAGGGGATGGACATCTCTGTGCAGCCTTCAGTGTACACTGTTGTTGAAATGGTTGAAGCAGTTGTAGAGCCCTAAGAATTATTCTCCTTACTTTTTTCTAAATAGGAGAGAAACTGATCATCTAGTAATTGGATAGTATTGAAGGGCCTTAAAATAGCAACACAATCATAGCATCTTGCTCCACATTGCCTGTCCTATAGCTACATTCAATAGAAAAGGTCCAACTTCTTCCTGTTTATCTTGGTAATAACTTCGCTTATTTTTATTTATGTTTCTATTGTTACCTTGACTTATCAGTTCTAAACATAATCTACTAATTTCCTACTATGATACTTTAGAGGATATAGGCCAGCCACTGATCACATAACTTTTTTTTCCACTCTTCTCTCAATATGTTGAATCAAATTGTGTTGAACTCAGTACTCAATGTTTACTTAATGATTGTGTAGATACTGTGTTCCGGTTTACATTGTTTGGGGCTAATATCTTTGTTTTCCTGAAGCTTAACAGATTATAATGTCTTTAAATTTCAAATGTACAAAATTATTAAAATGTGTGACAAATTCCATTATTTTGAAATTGTATTCCTCCAGCCTTCCATCATTTTGTTCCCATCTATCTGGCTGTCCTTTTTATGCCCCCTGTCTGTTTTGCTCTTAATTTCTTGTTCCTGAATTGTATTTACTACTCCTTCTTGATTGGACCTCTCCCTCTTTTTGCAGAAACAAAACAAGTTTCTAGTAGCTTCTTAAAAAATAGTGTGAAAAGTACATATATTGGACCTATACTTGTCTTCAGAGGGCTTACTTCCACCCATCCATGTGATTGATATTTGAGTATATGCTTTAGTATCTGGGATGAAAAGGATTCCCCTTCATGACTATGATAAGATCATTCTAATGCCAGTCTGATCTCTCTTCATTTGTAGGTGACTTTTGTTTTACTTTTCTCTTTGTAGGAACCTCTTATGATTTTTAAGGTTCATGATGGTGTACCTTGATTTGGGACTAATTCCAGTTAAGAGTGATTTTTCTTTGATGTTAAAAATCATATGTAATTTCTTTGATAACTTTATCCTATCAACTGTCTTTATATCATTACTCAATTATTGAACCTTCTAGATTCAGGTCTTAAAGTTTTTCAACTCTTGCTCCCTCCCTCTCTCTCTTTTTTTTGGGGGGTGGGGGCGGCTCTCTTTTAAATATCCTTGGCTTTATCTTTTACCTTTCTATTGATTTTTAGGAAATAGTTGGATATGGAACAAAATTAAACATTTAGGGAAGTTGTGATAAAAATACAAGAAATACTTCAGTACTTCTTACCTGTAGTTAACATTTGCCTCATCTACTTTCTTCTTAAAGTACACTCAGTAACCCAAACACACTATCTCTATGCTTTCCTTCTTTCCTTTCCTCTGAGAGTGGGTTGCATATATGACTTTCCTTCACCTCTAACTACCTCAATGTTTTTTTGTTTTTTTTTTTCCTGAAGAACAAAAATAATTTCTCACATATTTACAGTAGGGTAATCAGTTTCAGGCTTCCCCAGTAGCTCAACTGGTAAGAACCTGCTTACCAGTGCAGGAGACGCAAGAGATACAGGTTCCATCCCAGGGTCAGGAAGATCCTCTGGAGAAGGAAATGGCAACCCACTCCAGTATTCTTGCCTGGAAAATTCCATAGACAGAGCAGCCTGGCAGGCTCCAGTCCATGGGGTTGCAAAGAGTTGGAAATGATTGAGTGTGCATGCACACATGCAGAAGAAACAAAACTGGAGACAATCAGCTTCAGTAAATGTGTAATCAATAAAACATTTGGAACACCAGCAAGTAGATTATATCAGTGTTATCAACTGTTATCAGCCCAATTCTTCATAGTACTTTTTTCCTTCAAGTATGGGATCTAGCCTAGAATCATGTATTGTCTTTACTTGTGTTAAAAGGTAAACTGAGACATGTTAAATTTCAAGAGTGAAGAAAAATCGATATGAATTGGTCAGCATCAAACCAGAAGTGGTTAACCGTGCTCCATGGAGAGGAGCTGGGGAGAGACTTGATAGAGAAAAGGCAGAAGCAAAGCAAGGAGATTATTGATTGGCTATAGCTTAAAACATAGTTTACTATTTGCTTTACCTAGATTTTGATTTTGTAATCTCTGAGGCATTTATTGCCTTGGACTTTGGTTTGCTTACAAATACCTTCATGGCATTAGGCCACCTCAGACTAACAGCCTCATTATAAAAATAACAGGTGTCTTATTCTGCAGACTCCTTCAAACTAAAACATTGCCTCAGCCTTCTTTATCTTTTCTGACAATGTCTTCTTAAAGAATAGTCCCCCTTTTAAATATGAGAACATTTTTGGTTCATCCATTCTGTTTTTAAAAGTTCTTACTTCTAATTTCCAATTTTGTGTTTTACTTACTATAAGTGAAAGTGAAGTCACTCAGTTGTGTCCGACTCTTTGTGACCCCGTGGACTGTAGCCCACCAGGCTCCTCTGTCCATGGGATTCTCCAGGCAAGAGTACTGGAGTGGGCTGCCATTTCCTTCTCCAGGGGATCCTCTCAACCCAGGGATCGAACCCAGGTCTCCCGCATTGCAGGCAGACACTTTAACCTCTGAGCTACCAGGGAAGCCTTGCTTTTATTGTCATAGAATATCTTATCATAATGTCATAATCTATTCATGCTCAGCACTGGTGCCAGTGATGTTTTTGGTGTGTGTTCTTAAGCTTCTGTATTGTCTCTCTCTCGTGTCAGTGTTTTTGGTTG
The DNA here is from genome assembly GCF_014754425.2 of Oryx dammah. Taxonomy (NCBI): domain Eukaryota; kingdom Metazoa; phylum Chordata; class Mammalia; order Artiodactyla; family Bovidae; genus Oryx; species Oryx dammah. The sequence continues at coordinate 34,265,549 of NW_024070185.1, forward strand.
TTACTGTAGGATTTAGCTAAAGGTCACAGTCATGTTGCAGTTTTGCTCAGGTGACCTTTTCTTTCTCGCTTACGTATTAGAGAAGGGTTTTAGAGTAGGATCTGTGGTCATACAATTTGATTGCTATTGTTCTAGAAACCAAGGAGAAGGGGATTCCAATTTCTTTGGTTAAGTATGCAGTTTGAAAAAAGGGTTCTCTTTAAAGTGTACGAGGCTTATTGTCTCCAAAGCAAATACTGAGAATTCAGGGTTTCTGGATGGGAGATGCTGAAGAATGGGAACAATTGCCAGCTGTGGGGATGAGAGAGCAACCACTTTATAGTATTAGGATTTTTTTTTTTTCTCAAACTGCATCACACCCCTTTGTTCTAAACATTCACTCCTTCTAGTGAATGGGTGGTTTCACGGGGTGATAAGCTGACTCTCATATGTACTTCACACCCTGGGCACATAAGGCAGTACCTTGTCTGCTCCACTACATCAGTCATCATTTCTCTATGTTTCTTGTCCTCCACAGTTTGAATATAACACAATGATTATGGGTATGATTCTGAAACCAGACTGCCTGGATTTGACTCCTAGCTTTATCACTTAATGAATATTTGATTAGCATGTTGCTTGATGTTTCTGTGCCTTTATTTTCACATTTATAAAATGGAGATAATGATAAGGGTGTTACTGAGTTAGAACAGTGCCTGACACACTGTCACCTGCCTCAACCTTGCTGCTATCATCATCTCTCTTCTAGTAGTATCACCTCTCTAAGTTGATTTTTTAAAACAATTATTTTGCTGTCATTTGCTTGATGTTTGAGAAAAAGAAGTTAATGCCTGTGGTCAAACCATCAGTCTTTTTTTAAAAACATTATTAAGGCTTTTAGTTTTATTTTCCTCATTCTCCTGACATTTTTTTTCTTGAGCAATAATATATTTGTGTGCTAAGATCTCTTTTAGTAAACTCCTTAATTTCATCTTAAAAAACTAAGAATTGTAACTTCTAATACACCTAGATTAATTATAGGGTTTTATTCATCTTTATAAAAAGTACTCATTCTATTTTATAAACTTTTTTTAGAATTTTAGGTTCAAAATGTCAAACGCTGACATCATTGATTGTATTGAGACATAACTATTCATGAGAACTTACTACAAGATGACTTAATGAAACATTCCAAATTAATGTTAAACTATAGAAATTTATTAAAAAATTTATTCTACTGCTATCCGTAACCTATTAAACAGGCAATAGAATCCCTATCTTATGTGCATAGATATTTATGTTATAGAAATTCAGTTATTTAAATATTTATAAAAAGTGAGTTGAGAGCAAGCAGCACTTTCAAAAAGCAATTAATAATGAACAGACTTCAAGGGAGCTATCATTATAACAACAAAGTGCTTTGCAACTCCAATAACTTCACTGGCGCAGAAATAGGCCATCAAATATAATTAAAAGCGGTCAAAAATAAACAGAAATTGAGCTGTAAAAGGCTGTCCTTTGCTAGGAGCTTAAGGCAAAAAGAAAGCCAGGAAGAACCTTGAAAGTAGTAATGAACTGATAAGCCTTACTGCCTGCAGCTTGTAATGTGCTCTGTCAGATTTTAGTATCAGTTAAAGTAGATTAATAGAGCAATCACTGATTCTCTATCTTAAATTCTTCTCTGTTGTTCCCCGGTTATAGGCTCCCATGATAGATGAAAGCCTGAGTGGGTTAAAATTTCAATTCATTTTTCTGCTCAGTTGCTTTTTAAGTAATGCTGGCATCTACATTTGCTGGACACCAGCATTCTCTATGATGTTTTAAAAACAGAAATAAATTCAGTTATTGACATATTTTAGTCCTCATTTCTGGGCAACGTTGTGTGTGTGTGTGTGTGAAGTCACTCAGTCGTGTGCAATTCTTTGCAATCCAGTGGACTGTAGCCCGCCAGGCTCCTCTCTCCATGGGAGGATTAATTCCTCTGTATTCAACAGAGGAAGAATTGCCCTGGAACATGAGCAATTGACATCTTTCTACCACTAGGGGCTACCATAGTGAAGTGTGAAAGTGAATAGTGAAGTGAATGATAAAGAGAAGATAACAAATTTATTGTGGCTCTAAACGTTCAGATTAATGTGAATCTGCAGAAACCGTCCACAAGGACAGAAACAATTTCCCCTTGATCATTTTATTTTTATAATAATGTTCTTTAATGAAGCTAAAGCCTCCCTGCTGTGACCTTATTATGTTTTTCAACATCAATGAGAAATAGATTCTTCTGAATTGTAAGAGAGCTCATGAAACAGCAGGCATATTGAAACAGAGGATCAATTACTTCTTTTGCAGTAATTCTGAACTTGAAATGGCTGTAGCACAGCCTATATAGACAAGACAGAGCAGCATATTGAAAAGCTGTATACAAATTAATCAGAGAAAGCTGAGATAAACTGTTTTGTTTTCTAATATCTTATGATTATAGTGTCCTTTTGAAAAGCACATGCTTTTCAAAGATTCTGTTGTAGCAGAAGCAAACAAAAACTGAAAGTTTTATCCCCAATTTAAATGTAAAAAAATTTACATATATTTAACAGTCCTCCTGAAAATTACTTGATACCACTGCTTATGATTTTCATTTTACTCATTTTAACCTGAAGAAGGATCTTTGATTAAGATGGGAACTTAAAGGTCCTGATGAGAATGGAGACAGATGAGTCTAGATGTTATGAATGTAACAGATTATTACTGCATTTATAAAATACTCTAATTTGTGAAGTAATTTGTTTCCATTATGTCACTCAATCGTGGCAGCAATCCTAAAAAGACATGAGCTCAAACAGTGCACTGACAGCTTTACAACTGCAACAGTAAGGCAGACTGAGGCTCAGACAGGTTAAATGAAGAGCACTAGGTCATGCAACTACCTTACTGCTGGCACCTGGACCTACATAGAAGCTCAGTATTCTGTCTTTCCCTTTATGTTTTGCAAGAACACTGAACTTTCAAAATGCAAATCATTTTGCTATAATAAAGTCAGTGTTACCAGAGTATATAATTTCCATTTTCATCTGCCACGTTCAGGCAGGAGCTTCCCATTTGCGCTGATAGTGGAGTCACACGGATCAATGGGCCTTTAGAGAATGAAATGCTTTATTTGAATGATTGTCCTGCAGCCCATGCAGGACTACACAGCACTGTAAGATGCAGGAAACTGAGACAGCAGGGAAGGGGGCTGTCTGAGACCCTTCTTCAGAAAAGGGCAGACAGATTGAATGCTTCATTCTTTGCTGGGCAGGGACTTTCCCACCTCACAGGAGATTGGGGTGGAACTCTGGCTGCAACACCATCCATCATCCTGGTCAATGAGATTGACTTAAAGAGACTGCTGAGGGGCAGCATGATAGCGTCCTAAAACTACTTAGGAGGAAGAGAAATGGACTTTCAAAATGAGGATCACAAGAGAATAGTATAAGTGAAATTAGGGAGAATGACAGAATGTTTTTAAAAGGTGGTAGGAGATCAGTGTGAGGAGCAAAAGTACTGAGAAATTAGAGGTAAAAAATAGTGGAAATACAAATGATAAGCTTATTCATACTCATTCAGATGAGTGATAGTGTTTTATTTACATATTTTTAGCTTTTTCTAAAGCTATTTTCCATTCTTTTACATAAACCAGTGAAAGGCTGCTAATAACTTTCTACCTCTAATATTTCAACATCAGTATTAATATTTATGTACTAACAAAAAATAATGGCATTCATTGTATTGTGACTATGTATCAGACACTTTTCTAGAACTCCAAATGTATTAACATATAAGCTATTAATCCTATTTTAAATATCAAAATAGTACTGTGTTTCAAATTTAAGGAGCTTGCTTGCCCATGAAAAGTGCAAAGCTCAGTGGCAAAGTCAGGAAGTTTAATTCTACAGCCTTCACCCATTCCCTAAAGTAATAATCTGCTTGCTCATTAGAACAACTTTGCTATTTGCTTTTGAAAAATAACATTTTGATAAACCCCCAAATTTATGTGATACTTAAACTACACTGATATTGCTTGAATCTTTCTAGAATATTTTGGGTTGGGACAAAGTCCACTTTGCCTTAAGATTATGGCAAGAAAAAAAATTTGCATTTTTAACAGTGATCATAATTCCTTATGAAGTACAATGGCTAGTAGCACAATATGACTTTCTATAAAAATTGTTGCCATGATGCATGGAGATGCACAATAATAGTTACTGTCACACTATCTTTAAACATGAACTTGAGTTAAAACCATTTACTTAAAACATGGTTTTTAGCATAACTGAATGTTATAAACTATTCCATTACTGAAATTCATGTAGATCAACTCTGTGTATCTGAATGTGTTCAGACGTATACTGTTGATCTTTATGTCATTTTTCTGAATTTCCTACTGCCTAAAATTTGTTGGTAACCCGAAATCAATGCTTATAGGATGTTGTCATTCCCAGATACACACAGAACAGTAAAGGTGAGTCTCCCTCCCCTTACAACTCCCAGCTAAGATGGAATGAAGTGGTACCTTCCCTTCTCATTTGACATTCATATTGATAAACAAGTATCCTTTTCATGGTCTATTAAGTGTGACTTTTTTTTAGAAATTTCCTCATTTTGGGGGGATATTATGGTATTCTTACTATTTTAAATGGCCCACAGTTGTAGTGTTGAAGTGTTGTCAGTATTCCTAGGTGCAAGATAACAGATTTGCTTTGTGGAGAAAATATGCGTTAGACAAATTGCATCCAGGCGTGAGTTATAATTTTGTTTGGCTGTAGATTTAATGTTAGTGAATAAATGATATGTATTTAATAGGGTATTTTTAAACTGCTATACTGTCTTGCAAACCATTCTTTTCAGTAAAAACATACTATAAACATATTTCTATGTCTCCTAAAGTATAAAATTCTTAATGGTCTTATGAAAATTTATTGCATGGATTCATTGGAAATGCTTTTTTACTTGTTTCCCTTTTTTAAGTCTGTGTTGTTTCTAACTTTTCTTCATTATAAACAGTATTCTAATAAGGATACTTGCACAAACACTTTTGTTAACATGTTCCGTTATTTACTCAGGATATATTGCAAAAGGTAGAAGTGGAACTGCTAGATCCAAGTCTATGTAAGTCTTACTCTGTCAAATTGCCCTCCAGGCAACTATGCTGGTTTACATTCCCTCTAAACCCCATATAAGTCCTTCTCCCCACACCTTTTGCAGTTCTGGATATAAGTTTCTTTTCAGTCACTATCAGTTACACATAGTTCTAGTTTAAAAAAATGAATAAATAAATCTGAGTTTGCTCTAAAACTTCAAGAGCTTTAAGAGGTAATTAAATAGCTGAGGGGAGAATTTCTGGAAATAGCATTTTAGAATGAGGCTTGCCATTTTTTAGAGTGATGTTTTTTTAATTGGCACTGCAATAAATCAAAGTATTTTAAAATCTTCATTTCCACCAAGTAGCCATTTATGCTAATAAGATTGCATCCTCCTTTGGCGTTTTAAATGTCCAATGTCTTAATTTAAAATTACCAAAGTTAGAGTGACTGATATAACTAAACAGCGTTTTCTTAAGTGATGTCTTTCAATGCTAAAGAAGGAAATACTAAAATAATTTAGAAGTGACTTAGATTCTAAAGTAAGTTGAGTTATTCTGGTAATATTCCGAATCTGGAAGATGGTGGAAAGAAAAGAGAATGAACTGATTGGGATTATTGAACCAAATAGGGCTGGATCATCTTTGGCTAACAATGAACATGTACTTTCAAGAGAGAGACTCCTAAATGAATTGCTTCTCTTATTTGCCTAGTCCCGGCTCTCTCTATGTTGCTGCCGCCAATATGAGTCCAATGGTGCTTTGATTACTGGAACTGGATTGGTATGCTGGTCATGCACAAGTCACGATGATCTTTATCTCCATTCCATTCAGGCAGAGAGATGAAAATAGACTGACAACACTTGGAATTTTAAAATCGTTTTGTAACAATATTTATTTTAAAATACTATCCTCTTCACTTTTTTTTTGAAATTTTAAAAGTAACTGCCTACTTTTAAAAAAATCTCAAAGGGGAAGAAGGAAAAGTAACATTTCTTCCCCTACTTCCTCCCCTTTACTCCCTCAATTCTGTTTTGAGATAAACATGTTTTCTAGGTAAGCATATTCATTTAGAGAGAATCTGTGTACAAAAAGCATATGTGTACAAAAGTGTACTTTTAAAAAATGTTTTAATTATTGCATTCTGTGCTTACTGTTCTGCATCTGTATTTTGCATCTCTCAAGAAAAAGTGGATGTTGGCCCTTCATGTGATTAAACATAATAGAATGGACACAGGTAAAATTTGATAATCACTAGTGACTTTGTGCCAGGCACTGTGTAAGCCTTATATGTGTCAAAGTGTTAGTTGCTCAGTCATGTCTGACTCTTTGCAACCCATGGACTGTAGCCCGCCAAGCTCCCCTCTCCATGGAATTCCCTGGGCAAGAATACTGGAGTTGATAGCCATTCTCTTCTCCAGGGGATCTTCCCAACCTAAGGATGGAACCTGTGTCTCCTGCATTGTAGGTAGATTCTTTCCCATCTAAGCTACCAGCAAAGCCCCTTACATAATTCTCATAGCTCTCCTAAAATACTATGACCTCCTTTATAAATGAGGCAGATACCTGAAGAAATTCAGCAAGCTGTTGAAGCTCACCTAACTAGTGACAGCAAAGCCAGGCTTAAACCCAGACCATTAGACTCCAGAGTCCCCTGACATGTCCATCATTCCTGAACTTTACAGGACTAGTGAGCGGTGGGTTGTTGAGTTAGCTGAATGTAACCTTTAGAAAAACTGTGTAAATTGATTTTACAACAAATGGGGAACTTTAAAAGAAGGGAAATATATAAATCGGTTTTTTTTTTTTTTACTGAAATAAAAGGCATTAGGGACTTTGCAGAACTAGAGTATTCTTTCATTTAAAATTTTTATATTTTAGCTTTTTTAATCTTGATAATCATAATTAAAATAACCTGGAACAGCAGGAAGCTAAGACAGTGACACATGAGCAAACACATTTGCACTTACGAAAGAGTTTGGGTGTGGAATGGAAAGATATAAAAGAGACTAGCAAGTTAATTAGGAGTTCTGAGGAAGCAAATCAGCTTGATCCGAATGGTGATGAGCTTTGTAGAGTGGGCATCTATGGAGGGAGGAGGGCCCTGTGACATTCACTTGCAGTGCTCTGAGTTTTTCAAATGAGCAAATCAATACAGGGAAAAGAAGAGGTAGCAGGACAGAAAAGACTAAGGTTAGCTGCTACAGCTGCTATCGTCTCAGTCGTGTCAGACTCTTTGAGACACTATGGCCTGTAGCCCACCAGGCTCCTCTCCATGAGATTCTCCAGGCAAGAATACTGGAGTGGGTTGCCATGCCCATCTCCAGGGGATCTTCCCCACCCAGGGATTGAACCCATATCTCTTACATCTCCTGCATTGACAGGTGGGTCCTTTACCACTAGCGCCACCTTGGAAGCCCCTAAGGTTAGCTAGTCAATTATCAAAGTAATGTTTAAAGTATTAGCTTTAAAACATTTAAAGTATTAGCTTTAAATTTAAAAAATTTTTATTAAAAATATTGTGAGTGCACCGGTCATAGCAAACACCCTCTACCAACAACACAAGAGAAGACTCGTGCATGGACATCAGCAGATGGTCAATACCAAAATCAAATTGATTATATTCTTTGCAGTCAGATGGAGAGGCTCTACACAGTCATTAAAAACAAGACAAGGAGCTGACTGGGGCTCAGATCATGAACTCTCTATTACCAAATTCAGACTTAAATTGAAGAAAGTAGGGAAAACCACTAGACCATGGAGGTATGACCTACATCAAATCCCTTATGATTATACAGAAGTGACAAATAGATTCAAGGGATTAGATCTGATAGACAGATGCCTGAAGAACTATGGACAGAGGTTCATGAAATTGTACAGGAGACAGAGATCAAGACCATCCCCAAGAAAAATAAATGCAAAAAGACAAAATAGTTGTCAAAGGAGTCCTTACAAATAGCTGAGAAAAGAGAAGCAAAAGGCAAAGAAGAAAAGGAAAGATACCCATTTGAATGCAGAGTTCCAAAGAATAGCAAGGAGAGATAAGAAAGCCTTCCTCAATGATCAATGCAAAGAAATACAGGAAAACAATAGAATGGGAAAGACTAGAGATCTCTTCAAGAAAATTAGAGATACCAAGGGAACATTTCATGTAAAGATGGACACCATAAAGGACAGAATGGACCTAACAAAAGAAGAAGATATTAAGAGGTGGCAAGAATACAGAGAAGAGCTTTACAAAAAAGATCTTCATGACCCAGATAATTGTGATGGTGTGATCACTCACCCAGAGCCAAACATCCTGGAAGCAAGGTCAAGCGGGCCTTGGGAAGCATCACTATGAAAAAGCTAATGGAGGTGATGGAATTCCAGTTGAGCTCTTTAAAATCCTAAAAGATGATACTGTGAAAGGGCTGCACTCAATATGCCAGCAAATTTGGAAAACCCAGCAGTGGCCACAGTCCAGGAAAAGGTCAGTTTTCATTCCAGTCTCTAAGAAAGGCAATGCCAAAGAATGTTCAAACTACTGCACAATTGCACTAATCTCACACACTAGCAAAGTAATGCTCAAAATTCTCCATGCCAGGCTTCAACAGTACATGAACATGAACTTCCAGATGTTCAAACTAGATTTAGAAAAGGCAGAGAAACCAGAGATCAAATTGCCAACGTCCATTGGATCATCAAAAAATGAGATAGATCCAGAAAAACATCTACTTCTGCTTTATTGAATACTTCAGGGCCTTTGACTGTGTGCATTACAACAAACTGTGTACAATTCTTCAAGAGATGGGAATACCAGACCACCCGACCTGCCTAGTGAGATATCTGTATGCAGGTCAAGAAACAACAATTAGAACTGGAAATGGAACAACAGACTGGTTCCAAATCGGGAATGGAGTACATCAAGGCTGTATATTGTCATCCTGCTTATTTAATTTATATGCAGAGAACATCATGAGGAATTCTGGACTGGAAGAAGCATAAGCTGGAATCAAAATTGCTGGGAGAAATATCAATAACCTCAGATATGCAGATGACACCACCCTTAAGGCAGAAAGTGAAGAGGAACTAAAGAGCCTCTTGATGAAAGTGAAAGAGGAGAGTGAAAAAGTTGGCTTAAAGCTCAACATTGAGAAAACGAAGATCATGGCCTCTGGTCCCATCACTTCATGGGAAATAGGGAATCAGTAGAGACAGTGTCAGACTTTATTTTTGGGGGTTCCAAAATCACTGCAGATGGTGACTGCAGCCATGAAATTAAAAGACACTTGCTTCTTGAAAGAAAAGCTATGAGCAACCTAGACAGCATATTAAAAAGCAGAGATGTTACTTTACCAACAAGTGTTCATCTAGTCAGAGCTATGGTTTTTCCAGTACTCATGTATAGATGTGAGAGTTGCACCATAAAGAAAGCTGAGTGCTGAAGCATTGATGCTTTTGAACTGTGGCATTGGAGAAGATTCTTTAGAGTCCTTTGGACAACAAGGAGATCCACCTAGTCCATCCTAAAGGAAATCAGTCCTGAATATTCATTGGAAGGACTGATGCTGAAGCTGAAACTCCAATACTTTGACCCCCTAATGCAAAGAACTGACTCATTTGAAAATACCCTGATGCTGGGAATGATTGAAGGCGGGAGGAGAAGGGGATGACAGAGGATGAGATGGTTGGATAGCATCACCAATACAATGGTCATGAGTTTGAGTAAGCTCCAGGAGTTCATGATGTACAAGGAAGCCTGGCGTGCTGCAGTCCATGGGTCGCAAAGAGTTGGACACAACTAAGCCACAGAACGAAACTGAATAAGCTTTTTTTTTTTTTTAAATGACCATTTTATAGGATGAACCCAAAGTAGACTTATATATGTCCTCTGCACAGCCACAACTGGAGTATTTTAACATTTTGATGTAAGTAGCCAGTTCTATGGTGCCATCTTGTGGCATACTGTAATTCCACATGTAGGACCTTAAAAAATAGTCTTTGTAAAAGGAGTGAGTTTCAAACCACACCTACAGAATGAAAATTTGAAGAGAGGAAAAAAATGGAATGGGTTCAGCAGTGGCAGGTATCAGCAATGGCTGACTCTGCCAAGATTCCAGTTGTGAATGATGATAACTCTGATCTATTTGAATTCTAGCTTTTGGGAGGATAAGTTGCTGTAAATATTTATCTTTGAAAAGACAAAAATATTTCTATAAGCCTGAAGAATATATGGCAAATCCAGTCAGTTTTAGGAAAACCAGGTTGTATTATATATTGCCAATGCCCTGGGGTCATGCATGATGTCTCTGGTTTAATTTTTGATTTCCACATAACACACATTTGAGTATGATAAAGGTACTGGAAATATCTAGGAAGTTTTATGTAGAAATACCTGGACTCTGCTTTGTATCTTATAAACAGGAGAACTGGCTAAAGGTAAAGAAGTATTTAACTCAGGTTTGGGATGTTCCAAAATAAGACAGGCTGATGATGGAGTGAAGGAATCCAGGGTGCTGGAAAATACATCTCTGGCAGCACTGCATGTGGAGTTCAGACACGGCTGAGGAAGAAGTGAAACCAGAATGGTCTGATGGGCTTAAACGTGGGAGAGTGCTATGACGCAGAAGGTGAGGACTCACAGGCATGAGAGAGGCAGCAGGGTTAAGTGATCCTTGGAAGGGGTGTTTGAGAGATTAGGCATTTTAGAGAAAAACATCTTAGCAGTATGCTCCAAGACATGGCCAAGTTTTGAGACATTCATGACAGAACAAAAGAAAAAAATGCATTTATTTGCTAGCATTGTTCTGTACACTTTGATGTACCTTATCTCACTTAATCTTCATAGAAATCCTCTGTGTAGTGATAGCCCTATTTTATAATAGATTAAAACTCTTTGGCTCAGAGAAGTAGACAAATGTGTAAGGTTATGTGTGTTAAGTGAAAGAACACTATTGCAAAGGCACTCTTATTTTTTCCACATTTCATCATGAAACTAGAGTTTAGGAAGGTTCTCAGGATGGATGGTAAAGTATAATAAATGTTCAAGGATCCGAGAAATACTAGGATATCTTAGATGCTCAATGGATATTGAAGGAGGCATGTTAAAGTAGATGCATATAACTGCTTTTAACTTAAAGGGGCAGGTTGACATTCAAAATGAGAAAATATGAAGTGAACACCTTAAGCAGTATTTGAAAATACCCCCTGCATTCAGGATTATAACTGTTGCTTTTTTTAAAAATATAACTTGCCCTTCAATATGTGATGGTTTATGATAAAATAAGACAAATGAGATCTTCTGGTATTCTAAACTTAAAAAAAAAAAAACTCATTCTGTGAAACAGAAATTGTTACAGTATTTCTCAACCTAGAACACAGAAAATCAGCTGTGAGCAACATTAACTTTTCATAGCAAGTCTGAATGTTATTCAATGTGCTTGTCTTGATTTACGTTTATAAAAGGAGAGGGGAAAGAAGATGAAAAGAAATTGTAAATATTAAAAAAAATTATAGTACATGTTGTTGTTCAGTTGCTACTTCACGTTTGATTCTTTGTTAACCCATGGACTGAAGCATGCCAGGCTTCCCTGTCCTTCAGTATCTCCCATAGATTGCTCAAACTCATGTCCATTGAGTTGGTGATGCCATCTATCTCATCCTCTTTCTCACCCCCTTTTCCTCCTGCCTTCAATCTTTCCTAGCATCAAGGTCTTTTCCAATGAGTCAGCTCTTCACATCAGGTGGCCCATATTGGAGCTTTCAGCTTCAGCATCAATCCTTTCAGTGAATATTCAGGGTTGTATTCCTTTAGGATTGACTGGTTTGATCTCCTTGCTATCCAAGGGACTCTTAAAAGTCTTCTCTAGAACCATGATCCAAAAGCATCAATCCTTTGGTGCTCAGCATTCTTTATGGCCCAATTCTCACATCCATACATGACTACTGGAAAAACCATAGCTGTGACTATATGGACTTTTGTCACCAAAGTGATGATTCTGCTTTTTAATGCGCTGTCTAGTTTTGCCATAGCTTTCCTTCCAAGGAGCAAATGTCTTTTAATTTTGTGGCTGTAGTCACCATCCACAGTTAATTTGGAGCCCAAGAAAAGAAAATCTGACGTGATGGGACCAGATGTCATGATCTTCATTTTTGAATACTGAGTTTTAAGCCAGCTTTTTCACTCTTCTCTTTTACCTTCAAGAGGCTCTTTAGTTCTTCACTTTCTGCCATTAGAGTTGTATTATCTGCATGTCTGAGGCTGTTGATATCTCTCCTGACAATCATGATTACAGCATGTGTTGTACCAATTTTATACTCTTTGCTATAAGGAAGTTGGAATGTTACCAATGTTTAAAAATTCTTGCTGTATTCCAAGTGGTGTTGAATCACAATAGTTTACAAAAAGAAAATATTTAAGTCAGGAAAGTCTATGGGAACATGATTTTATTATCAGTCCGGTGTTACTAGCTTCTTGCCTCAATCATCTAAATTATAATTCCTATCATCTCCCTATTTCTTTTTCCCACAAGAGGGAGATGAAAAGTCACATGCAGGGCCCTGCACTGACTGTCAGTGTAAATGTTTAGTAATATTTAACTGTCTCTCTCAGGAAGCTTCATTATCAAATTACTTCTAGACATTGATATGGCAAAACATGTTGCCATTGGGAAGTGTTACTATGATTTTGAGCTTAAATTTATGTGACAAGAAAGAACATTATTTTATGCAATTTGGTATATAATAACCCCAGAGAAATAGTAAAATTTATAGCATAATCAAAGCTGATGTTTGACAAAGAAGATCTTTACCTCACAATAAATGAATTGACTCTTTCAATTTTGGACAAATGTCTTAGTCAAACACTGTAGTTTGCATATTTTAACTTGGCAACAACCACAAGTGCCTTGCCTTTTCAATTTAAGTGGCAGGTTTTCCAGAGGGGCTCACCTGCTCAAATATAAATTAGAAGACAAAATATCATTGGTATTTATCAACCTTCATTTTTACTTACAAATTTACTCGATGGAAACCTACTGAATTTGTGGGTTTTACTTTTTTATTTGCTTTCCCTCACCTTCTGTATATATTACAGATATATCAGCAAGGCTGAGATTATTGGTATCATTTTTGCTTCTCTTGCCCAATATTCTTAAATAAAGAACATAAAGATCTTTCACTAAGTATAGTAAATTATGGTGGTATATACTGGCTCTAAAAAAAATGGACAAGAAGAAACAGATGATCTGTTTTATGTCAAGTAAAATGCCTCAGTCATTTTCAAGAATATTACTTTTCAAATGTACTTTGATTAAATAATAATGTCATAGGAGAAGTTTAAAAATATCAATTTATTAACATTATTGTATTTTATTATCCTAGAGATTTTACTTAAAACCAAAATAAGAATTAAAATATTTTTTCCTTATACCCCACTGTGATTTAGCCCAATTTCTTGGCATTTAGAATAATATGAAAGTTTGTAACTAAATAGAAGTATGAAAGCAATACTTTTGGACTCTATTGGTAAAATGCAAATTATTATGAAAATGAAAAAAATATAGAGTTCCAGAATGTTAATTTCTTTGAAATTATTGTAAAATTTTATACTGCATCTTATTTTAGTAGGGTAGTAACTTGTATAGTGATTTACTTGGGATTTGCTGGAAGTTAACTCTGATGAGGTTTGGCTGTTTTTTCCTAAGGTTTCTTTGTTTTTTAAGCATGTGGCTAATGTTCATTTTCATATACATTTTCATCCAAGCACGTATGGAAATTATGTTTTTCAGTTTGTTGTCATTGCTTAATTTCTAGGTCGTGTCTCTCTTGCAACCCCATGGGCTATAGCCCACCAGGCTTCTCTGTCTATGGGTTTTCTCAGGCAAGAATCCTGGAGTGCATTACCATTTCCTCCTCCAGGGGATCTTATCCACCCAAGGGTCAAACCCACATCTCCTGCACTGGCAGACAGACTCTTTACCACTGAGTCACCAGGGAAGCTCTCTTTTTAGTTAGGTAGGCTCAAATATAGAGTCTATGTTTTGATTAAAAAAATAAACAAATAAAAATCTCACATTCAACTATAACAATTATATCAGTGTAGTGTTGGATCTGACCAGTGGTTTTAGCAGCCTCGGAAATTTTTTCTCTAATCAGGGTAATAGTAGTTATTGTAGCGATCTTAACACCTTCCCAAATATATCTGAGAATGTGCATGGCTTGTAGGAGGAGAAAATAGGGTTGTTGTGTATGAAGAAAATAATACTCAGGAGCAAAGACAGGACATGGATGGATAAAATATCAACAGAGAGGAGGTGTGAAGCAATGAAGTGGAACCAACAGTGAAAAAACAAACCCAGAGCAAGCAGCTTCCAAAGGAAATGATTGCTATAAAAATGAGAATGCTCAACATTACATGCATTGAAATCTCTGCTGGATAAAGGTTTATCAATTTTGTTTATCTTTTCAAAGAGCTGGCTTTTATCTTCTTTCATTAGTTGCTTTTGGGGTAAGGTTGGGATTTTTCTTGTTTCCTATGGTAAGATTTTATTGCTATAAGCTTCCTTCTTAGAACTGCTTTTGCTGTATCCCATAGGTTTCATTTTCTCTAGGTGTTTTTTTATTTCCCCTTTGATTTCTTCAGTGATCTTTTGGTTATTTAGGATCACATTGTTTAGTGTGTGTGTGTGCGCGTGTGTATACAGTTTTTCTTGTAGTTGATTTCTCATTTCATAGTATTGTTGTCAGAAAACATGCTTTATATGATTTCTTTTTTTTTTTTAATTTACTGAGACTCGCTTTGTGGCCCATTATGAGGTCAATCCTGGAAAGTGTTTCTTATGCACTTGAGAAGAATGTGTATTCTGCTGCTTTTGGCTCAAATGCTTTATAAATATCAATTAAGTCTATCTTGTCTAAGGTGACACTCAAGGCCTGCATTTGGGAACTCTGCTCAATATTCTGTAATAACCTTAAATGGGAAAATAATTTGAAAAAAAATAGAAACATGTATATGTATAACCAAATAATGTTGCTGTATACCTGGAACAAATACAACATTGTTTGAATATATATATATATATATATATATATATATCTCAAGAAAAGTTATTACTGGAGCTAACAAATTTATAAGATCTTCCCAGCTTTCCAGATTTTATCTAGACAGTTAAGAGTCTCCTTACTGTACACTGGAACTTTGAAAATAGTTATTTATTTGATCATTTTAACCAATATTTTCAGAAAATATTTCATTATAGAAGGATCTCTTTGAAATCAGTAAGAAAAAGACAAATATATCCAAAATGGATAAAAGACAAAATTAAATGATAAACAGTAAATATCGCCTAATTGTACAGGTAATTGAATGTAAAATGAAGCAATAGATTTTAAATTTGATAAAATACAAGAGTGCCATGTTTTGTGCTAGTAAAAGTGAAGAGAAATGGTCATATACTTGTGCTATTGAAGGCATGACACCTGTTTCAAAATAGTCTTCACAAATACTTTCAACTTATTATATTTGCAACTAGGAATTTATTCTGAAGGAATCATTCAAACAGATGCACAAACATGTAGACCGATGTTCATTGCAAATTGCTGTGCAGATTTTTGAAAGATTACACAGACAAATGTCTCCATAAGGAGAGGAAAAATTTAAAAATGCCAACACATTAAGTGTAAAAAGTTCATATGATATGTCAATTTTTATAAAAATGTTGTGGGTTCATACATAACCTTAGAATAATATACTTCTCATCAATGTTTATGCTTATTGTATACCAGAAACTCTTATTTATGATAGCTCACTTAATCCTGATCACTCTGTGGGAAAGACATTGTCATTATCTGTATTTACAGATAGGGAAGCTGCGGTAGAGACAGACTGAATCAACTGCTGAGATAGCAGTAAGCAGCAAAGCCAAAATCTGAACCCATGCACTATAACTCCTGGGATCATAATATTTACTTTAAAATAGACACACAAAGGGTATTAAAACATTTATTTATTTTGTCAATTTATGTATACCTTCTGTATTTTCTGAACATATTATATGTATGTATTACTTTTCTATTAAGAAACATTACAAAGTTAACTGCATGTTAGGGGGAAAATAATTATACATATAGGCAAAGACAGATGTTGAGTCAGATCTAGTAAGTAGTGAATAGCCTAGAAAATATAGAATTAACTTATGATGTCCCAAAGGCTTACATTTCTACATGTTCTAACCAACTTAGTCAACGTCTTAATTAGTTCATCAATATATAAACAGCCTAAAAAGACAAGGAGTTGTCCAATATCAAAATGAAAAATTAAAGTGATTTTACATTTGGAGGTGTTTATACCAATTAAACTGCTTTGAAATTTATACAACTTTTTACAATGATGTCTAAGGTAGTACCTAATGTTAGATCCATATGGTCAGTATATTAAACAATAATGCATTTGGAGTTGAGAGATTATGACATTTATTTAATTCAGTATTGCACTGTGTTTTTTTCTAGTTGTCATTTTTTTTTTTTTTGGTAAATTGGCATTTATACAGATAATGTAAGCATTTAAACTCTCCCAATACTACTTCTCAGCCCCCAGCATTATTGGTAGTATATTAGTAAGAGAAACATTGAAAATATTTCAGATTAAAACCTCAACCTAAAATCCTACTCATCTGCATGTTTTTCATCCATACCAACATTATGTGAGAGGGGGAAAAATATGCACTAAGCACTCAATTGCCAAATATGCCATTTCAGGTAGAAAAGTGTTGCTTCATTTATTTTTTGATGAACAAAAAATATGCAGTCAAAAAATAATATTACATCCATTCCCTCCTTCAGAATAAGAGGAAAAACTTGTGCTCTATAGTTTATTTGCTCTTTATTCCTAGGAAATATGGAAAAAATGCTTTATTTACCTTAGTGATATTGATAAAATATAATGTCATATGCCAAATTTTAAAATAAATCCTAATACCATAGTTTTGGTTAAATCAGTGGATTCATCTTATATCTTCTTTCCATATGATAATATATTGATTTGAATTATTTTTACCTTAAAATTGATGACTATCAAGACAGTTTTAGCATTTGTATCATGCATATTTGTGTACATTTTCCAAAGATACTTCATAAACTAAAGTAAATTGGCATATTTTCTTTGTCCATCACTCCTAGATGTAACTTATTTACTAGTTAACTCAATGTGGAGAAATACAAGCAGTATGTTAACAGAAAATACATGTTAAATAGCAAATGGAGGTAATGATTACAGTTTTCAAATCTGCCTGGAAAATTAAATCTTTAAGGTCCATATCTGTCACCCACACCTTTGACATTTTATTTCCTACCTGGACTGCCATCTGAGCAATAATATAGACCAGCACCCTGGTGGATGGCAGCGACTCCCAGCATCTATACTTCTGTTCTTTTTCAGGCCCACAGTGGAATTGTAGGCAAGGACAGTCCACTACTTTCCCAGGACTAGTCATTAGACCTAGAGAAAAGTTCTCCTTATCTCTGCCAGTTGAAGCCTCTGTTCCCTTGCATGGTACATCCTCTTCATACCAGTTATTGATTTGTTGTCCTCACTTTAGGAGAAGTCTCAGAGGAGCCTGGTGGGCTGCAGTCCATGGGGTCACTAAGAATCGGACACAACTGAGCAACTTCCCTTTCACTTTTCATTTTCCTGCATTGGAGAAGGAAATGGCAACCCACTCCGGTGTTCTTGCCTGGGGAATCCAAGGGATGGGGAGCCTGGTGGGCTGCCATCTATGGGGTCGCACAGAGTCGGACACAACTGAAATGACTTAGCAGCAGCAGCAGGGTCTCGGGTCTTGTGGTAATCTCTGCCAGGCTGGCCTGCCGAGGGAGCTATAAAGCTCTTATTACAGCAGAAAGGGTCTATGTGCTAGATACCAAAGTGAAAATTAACACCTTCTCCTGGCGCATTGTCCATCTTGTTTTTCTCATCCTCCGTTGAATTTCCTTTGCCCAACTGGACACCATTTTTCATTTCTAAGCAGTCTATTCTGAGATTCTCCCTCATACCACACTGTTCTTTTTACCCTTCTCTGTGTACATGCTTATTATATAATCAAGGCAATGACACCCCACTCCAGTACTCTTGCCTGGAAAATCCCATTGGATGGAGGAGCCTGGTAGGCTGCAGTCCATGGGGTCGCTAAGAGTCAGACACGACTGAGCGACTTCCCTTTCACGTTTCACTTTCATGCATTGGAGAAGGAAATGGCAACCCACTCCAGTGTTCTTGCCTGGAGATCCCAGGGATGGGGGAGCCTGGTGGGCTGCCATCTACGGGGTCTCACAGAGTTGGACACGACTTAAGTGACTTAGCAGTAGCAGCAGCAGTAAATTATGTATGGTCCTCAAAAATTATATATATATATATATATATATACACACACACACACAAACATATGTATATATACACCCTAAATGATTGTTTACACTTGAAACTAATTTAATATAAATTAACTATATTTCAATTAAAAAAGAAAAACAGACTAATATGACATTGTAAATAAACCATACTTCAATAAAAAATAAAATTAAAATGACATTGCCTGCTACTTGTGTGCTAGTTGCTTCAGTTGTATCTGGCTCTTTATGACCCCATGGTCCATAGCCTGCCAGGCCCTTCTGTCCATGGGATTCTCTAAGCAAGAATACTGGAATGGGGTGCCATGTCCTTCTCCAGGGGATCTTCTTCATCCAGGAATCAAACTCACATCTGTTACTCTCCTGCCCTGGCAGGTGGATTCTTTACCACTAACACCCACTCCAGTATTCTTGCCTGGAGAATCCCAGGGACAAAGGAGCCTAGTGGGCTGCCATCTATGGGGTTGCACAGAGTCGGACATGACTGAAGCGACTTAGCAGCAGCATCAACACTACCTGGGAAGTCCAAAATGTTAGTTACAAGTTTTTCACAGATGCCTTTATCAAGTGGATGAATTTCCCTTTAATTCCTTATTTTCTTGATGTTTTCATAATGAATAGATGTTAACGTTTTTTAAGTATAAGATATAATAGTTTATATACATGACACATTAAGAATCTGACTAATGGCAATTTGAAAGCTGCCAGGGGTCATTATGCCTGTTTTCCACGAAACTTTATAATGATAGTTTACAATTCTGAGATAGTGTTACTTGTTACTGCCAAGAATGAAGAAAATGAGTAATAACTATTAGATGATTCCTTGTGTTCATTACAGAATCAGAAAGGTTTTGATTGCAGAGAATATTTATGGCTAATAGGATTTTGTGGATCTTTTTATAAATAGTGTTAGCCGAGACGGCAATACTTTCTGAAATAGGTATTATCATGCTCTGAATTATATCCCCCTAAAATTTATATCCCAAGTCTGTAAGTCCCGTATGATTACATTTGAAGGTAAGACCTTTAAGGAGGTTGTTAAGGATAAATGATGTCATAAGGGTGGGGCCCTAATTCAATGACTTGTGTTATAGAACAGGAAAAGGTACCAGCCTCCAGAACTAAGAGAAGATAAACTGATATTTCTTTTCTTTCTTTCTTTTTTTTTTTGTCATGTAGTCTGTGAAAATTTTTTCTGGCAGTCCTAGAAGACTAATATGACTATTATTAAATCTTAACACAATAATGCTCATAGAACCCGTAGAGAGAAATACCAGGCTCCAAAACCTCCTGGTCACTATCATCTATGGGATGATGGCAAATGACCCAATTAGACTTCACTTGCCACAGCAAAAAAGACCACCCTGAAGCTTGGGAAACAGACAAGGTAGAACACAGAGCTCTTCCCTGGCTAGTGCTGCCTAAACAGCTCCCTGCATTGTGTACTGGCCACATAAGGACCTGGTGTGTGTGTTGGGAAGTAGGGGGGACCAGGTGTTTGGAGGCTAGGGGAAGGAAATAAGATATTGTCATTCGATAATATGCCATACTTCATTTAAATTTAGATAATTTTACCTAAATGTTTTTTGGTTCATCTTACTCCTGACAATGATTCTTTTTTACCTGAATCAGCAGTGCTGAAATCTTAGAGGGTCACAGATGCAGGGAACTCAATAAGTTTCATGAACCAGATCTCACATTAAGGTATTAAGCAAAATTTCAATTCAGAAATAATTTATCCTATACAATATGAGATTTCCTTCTGGATATTTGAAAGAAACAAGAAATTGGTAGTGGTATATAACAAGGAAAGCATCTACATATTCTTTTAAAAAATGAATTCCAGTTTAATTAAAAGTAATGGATTTTTTTTTTCCCTGCCTAGGAATTGTCTAGATAGAATACACCCTAGGCTTTAAGAAGTGCTGACTATAAGATATGACAATTGAAACATCATAAGAAAGTTCTCTGTGAAATTTTTTTTAAAAGACTTTACCTATATCTGTTAGAGAAAGGTCTATCACTTAATTCACTTATTAAGTTTATTGAACATGGACAATGTAACCACCATTATTATATAACAGAAAATAAGAGGAATTGAAAGCTTAAAACCATTAGCATATTAATTACATGGGGAAAACATTCAGATAATCTGTGAAAAATAAAAGCAATGGTTATTTATTTAGCATAATCTATATAAAACAGAAAAAAATGATATATGAGGAATCGTTTTGGAGGAATCTAGAGCTATGTTTCAGAATCATATAAAATGAACCTTCTCATCTTGTGGCTGAAACCTTGAATGAATCTTTCTTTCTTCTCCTGCCTTTGTATTTTAGAAACATTTTATAAATATATCATGAGATTGGTTATGCTTTGAAAAGATCCTCTCATCTATCTTTTCCTTTCCCTTTCTGCTGGAGTACAACACTTTCTTCCTTTGCCAGGACTGGATTATTTTAATAATTGCTTTATCTCCACTAAATTCTAGGAATTTGCCTCCTACCAATCCTGCGTTTTTCTGAAGCCTTATCGTGTTTCTCACCTGTGTTAAAAATTACGAAAACTTCTATTGCCTACAGCGTCAGGTTTTAAATTTATTCTCTGACAATCAAATTTATCCTAATCCTAAAGTTTTACCTTATCTTTCAGTTCAGTTCAGTTGAGTCACTCAGTTGTGTCCAACTGTTTGTGACCCCATGGACTGCAGCATGCCAGGCCTCCCTGTCCATCACCAACTCCTGGAGTTTACTCAAATTCATGTACATCACATCGGTGATGCCATCCAACCATCTCTGTTGTCCCCTTCTCCTCACGCCCTCAACTTTCCCCAGCATCAGAGCTTTTACAAATGAGTCAGTTCTTCACATTAGGTGGCCAAAAAGTATTGGAGTTTCAGCTTTAACATCAGTCCTTCCAATGAACACCTAGGACTGATCTCCTAAATGATGGACTGGTTGGATCTCCTAAAGTCCAAGGGACTCTCAAGAATCTTCTCTAACACCACAGTTCAAAATCATCAATTCTTTGGCACTCAACTTTCTTTATAGTCCAACTCTCATATCTGTATGTGACAACTGGAAAAACCATAGCTTTGACTAGATGGACCTTTGTAGGCAAAGTAATGCCTCTGCTTTGTAATATGCTAACTGCTGCTGCTGCTAAGTTGCTTCAGTCGTGTCCGACTCTCTGCAACCCCATAGACGGCAGCCCACCCGGCTCCCCCGTCCCTGGGATTCTCCAGGCAAGAACACTGGAGTGGGTTGCCATTTCCTTCTCCAATGCATGAAAGTGAAAAGTGAAAGTGAAGTCGCTCAGTCGTTGGTTATAAATTTTCTTCCAAGGAGTAAGCGTCTTTTAATATCATGGCTGCAGTCACCATCTGCAGTGATTTTGGAGCCCAAAAAAATAGTCTGACACTGTTTCCACTCTTTCCCCATCTATTTCCCATGAAGTGATGGGACCGGATGGCATGATCTTCGTTTTCTGAATGTTGAGCTTTAAGCCAACTTTTTCACTCTCCTCTTTCACTTTCATCAAGAGGCTCTTTAGTTCTTTGCTTTCTGCCATAAAGGTGGTATCATCTGCATATCTGAGGTTATTGATATTTCTCCAGGGAATCTTGATTCCAGCTTGTGTTTAATCCAGCCTAGCATTTATCATGATGTACTCTGCATATAAGTTAAATAAACAGGGTGACAATATACAGCCTTGATATACTCCTTTTCCTATTTGGAACCAGTCTGTTCTTCCATGTCCGCTTCTAACTGTTGCTTCTTGACCTGCACACAGATTTCTCAGGAGGCAGATCAGGTGGTTAGTATTCCCATCTCTTTCAGAATTTTCCATAGTTTGTGGTGATCCACACAATAAAAGGCATAAAGCAAAGGTAGATATTTTTCTGGAACTCTCTTGCTTTTTCAATGATCCAGCAGATGTTGGCAATTTTATCTCTGGTTCCACTGCCTTTTCTAAAACCAGTTTGAACATCTGGAAGTTCACGGTTCATGTATTGCTGAAGCCTGGCTTGGAGAATTTTAAGCACTACTTTGCCAGCATGTGAGGTGAGTTCAATTGTGCAGTAGTTTGAGCATTCTTTGGCAATGCCTTTCTTAGGGACTGGAATGAAAAGTGATCTTTTCCAGCCTTGTGGCCACTGCTGAGTTTTTCAAATTTGCTAGCATATTGAGTGCAGCACTTTCACAGCATCATCTTTCAGGATTTGAAATAGCTCAACTGGATTTCCATCACCTCCACTAGCTATGTTTGTAGTGATGCTTTCTAAGGCCCACTTGACTTCACGTTCCAGAATGTCTGGTTCTAGGTGAGTGATCACACCATCATGGTTATCTGGGTCCTGAAGATCTTTTTTGTATAGCTCTTCTGTGTATTCTGCCACCTCTTCTTAATATTTTCTGCTTCTGTTAGGTCTATACCATTTCCGTCCTTTATTGAGCCCATCTTTGCATGAAATGTTCCCTTTATATAACATGAGAACAGACTTATTTGAAAACATTAAAAATACATTTGTTTTATTTACAATTATTTTCTCCCATTCTGAGAGTTGTCTTTTCATCTCATTTATAATTTTCCTTGCTGTGCAAAATCTTTTAAGTGTATCAGGACCCACTTGTTTATTTTTATTTTATTTCCAGTACTCTTAGATGTGCGTCCAAGAAGATATTGCTGTGATTTATGTCAAAGAGTGTTTTGCCTATGTTTTCCTCTAAGAGTTTTAAGTTTCTGGCCTTACATTTAGGTTTTTAATCCATTTTGAGTTAGTGCATATATATGGAATCTAGTCAAACTGTACTGATGAACCTATTTACAAAGGCAGGGATAGAGATGCAGACATAGAAAACAGACTTTGGACACAGCAGGAGGAAGAGAGGGTGGGACAAATTGGGAGAGTAGCATTGACATGTGTACATTACCATATGTGAAATAGATAGCCAGTGGGAAGCTGCTGTATAGGCACAGGGAGCTTAACCCTGTGCTCTGTGGGAACCTCGAGTGGTGGGATGGGGTGGAAGTGGGGGAGATGAAGGGGAAGGGGACATATGTATACATAAGGCTGATTCGCTCTGTGTGGCAGAAGCCAATGCAGTATTGTTAAGCAATTATTGTCCAGTTAAAAAAAAAGATCAAAAAGGAATATATTCATTCTTTAATGAATAGAATGCAGTGTTTATCTACTAGTCACTAATGAAAATTGAGCTGATTATTTAAGGGTACCAGAAATGCAGTTCTGGTTACAAAAATATAGACATGATTTTAATAACCCCCTGTCCCCCCCAAAAAAGCAAATTTAGTGTGACTAAATGTGTGCAATGTATACAAAGTAGATGAGAAGATACGGAAGATAGTTATAAACACACAGAATAGTTGAACAAGAATTTTTAAAAATAGGATTAAATTTGCTAAATTCAGATATGAGAAGGTGAGTTATTCAGATGATAAGCTCTCATTAGAGAGAAAACCACAGAGTAGATCACAATGAATATTAAAGAGAACATCGATAATGTATGCCTCACTGATTTGAATCTTTAGGATGGTGATTTAAACACACTTAAAATCCATGTTTATGCATGTTCTGTAATGAACTGAATAAAAATGTGACAAATTAAAGGCACTTCCAGCATGAGAACATAAGCCCTACTTTTATTTCAACAACATGTATCATTGCCCACTTATGATCCCTCTGAGTCTGATCTTTGCCAAACCAAACATAAGTGAACTTCTTTTACCTCATCTATTTTCCAAAAAAGTTTGAGTGTATGATTAAATTTTCATGGTTAAGGAAAAAAAGAAAGGTCAAGCTTTATCATTTGCCTTTTGGTAGTTGTATCATACCTTGCATTTATCTCATGGCTTGCCTTTTTCAGAGTATTTTGTATGTGCATTATGGCAAACCAAATGTGAATTTAATTGCTTTGAGATAATTAAGAAAATATTATTATTTTTGTAGATATGGAACCTGAGACTCAGAAAAATTGCTTATTTATAGCCATATATAATGGTACAAATGAAAGCAAAAATTTTAAATTATAATTTTTGCCTTTGAGGTTATTGCATTCTAATTGAGGATTCAGAATAAAAAGTGAACTAAAATAACTTACTAAAATAATACTGCAGATATTTCAATTCCAAAACAAGTATATAAAGGTAATGTTTTGTCCCATCTTGAAACTCTTAACGTTTTTCTCCTTCCTTCTCAAAATAATCTCTGTCACATATAAGTAGCCAGTGAACGATAACCTTAGAGAAGTGACCTGTCTCATCTCAGTGAGCATCTGACTTCCAGGAGGTGATCTTATCTCTTGCAGCTCATCAAAGGTTTATGCCTAAAACATATCCAAGATTTAGAAAAGAAACACATTTCAAACTGTAGACCCAGACACACTGTGTCACCCTGTCGTTGGCTGACACACAGCATTTCTTAGTGAGCAGAGAAGAAGTGAGATGATGAAAAGAACAGGCTTTGCCCTAGAAACTGTCTTTCACTATAATCAGTGCTCCTGGAGGGCTGAACTTTGCCAGGAATGACCCATGGTTTGCTGATGATACCAGAAGTGAAAGCAGAGGCATTGACTTAAGATAAAGGCTAATGTTCCCTCTGTCTGTAGGTTGTGAGCCAATGACTCTATTTAGTTGATCAATGAGTTTTGAAAACTGAGTTTATTGTTATGATCAAATAAAAATTAGGATGTAATTGTTCTGACAGACTTAGTGAGATGCACAGTCATGATGGTGCTGCATGGTAATTAGAGACAAAGAGTTAGGGACTTGGAGAGATCCAATAAAAAGCTTCAAGTACTTTTGAATTTTCTGTCATCCCCAAGACAGATGAGATGGAGATAAACAGGAAAGAATATGTTATAAAATCTGAATTTCCAGAAATCAAACACATTGATTTCTTTAATGATCTTATATTTCTTGTATTCTATTTAATTGTATTAATTTTAATCTATTACCTCAAAACTACTTATTGAGCTTTCCTATCTCAACCATTGTGTCTATGTTACACATATAAAATGAGATAAACTTTATGTGTCATGAGAGAAATAGCTATTATTTAAAGGACTCATGCTGTAGCTGAAACTCCAATACTTTGGCCACCTGATGTGAAGAACTGACTCATTGGAAAAGACCCGGATGCTGGGAAAGATTGAAGGCAGGAGGAGAAGGTGACAACAGGATAAGATGGTTGAACGGCATCATCGACTCGATGGACATGAGTTTGAGCAAGTTCCAGGAGTTGGTGATGGACAGGGAGGCCTGGTGGGCTGCTCTCCATGGGGGTGCAGAATCGGATGTGACTGAGTGACTGAACTGAATTGAACTGATTGGGTGCTTTATCTGTGCCCAGTGGAGATCTGAATGCATCGTGACTATTTTCTCACAAATGCATAAAGCTGTTTCTGTGATTATTTCAATCTTAATGGTGTGGCAACAGACAGAGATCTGGAGTGGGATTCATTAAATGATTGTGGTAGAACTTTTTAGCAAACTGCCTGTCACAGGATTGGTATTAAATAAATAACAAAATAATGCTTAATTTAAAATATTTCATTTCATAAATTAAGGTGTTAGTTACAGGGCTTGTGTTTCTGAAGTTCCTACTAGCAGAAGACATGAATAGTACATATTGGAGTCACTGTCTTGATTCCACTTATGGGTAAACAAGTTTCTAACTTGACTTGAACAAGTTAGAAAAACTCACCCAAACTCTTTTCTTATGTTAATAAGGAAGATGTAATATGTGACAGTGTTGTTTGAGGACTGAAATAAGATGATATGAACAGTGTTGTTAATATAGATACAGACTAGATTTTCAATGATTGATGGATTATTATTTTGATTATATTCAGTTCAGTTACTCAGTTGTGTCCGACTCCTTGCAACCCCATGGACTACAGCATGCCAGGCCACCCTGTCCTTCGCCAACTCCTGGAGTTTACACAAACTCATGTTCATTGAGTTGGTGATGACATCCAATCATCTCATACTCTGTCGTCCCCTTCTCCTCCTGCCTTCAATCTTTTCCACATCAGGGTCTTTTCCAATGAGTCAGTTCCTCGCATCAGGTGGCCAAAGTATTCGAGTTTCAGCTTCAATATCAGTCCTTCCAATGAATATTCAGGAATGATCTCCTTTAGGATGGACTGGTTGGAGCTCCTTGCAGTCCATGGGACTCTCAAGAGTCTTCCCCAGCACCACAGTTCAAAAGCATCAATTCTTCAGCGCTCAGCTTTATAGTCCAACTCTCAAATCCATACATAACTACTGGAAAAACCATAGCCTTGACTAGATGGACCTTTGTTGACAAAGTAATGTCTCTGCTTTTTAATATGATGTCTAGGTTGGTCATAGCTTTTTTCCAAGGAGCAAGCATCTTTTAATTTCATCGCTGCAGTCACAATCTGCAGTGATTTTGGAGACCCCCTCGCCCCTGCCACCAAATAAGGTCTCTCAATGTTTCCCCATCTATTTGCCATGAAGTGATGGGACCAGATGCCATGGTTTTGCTTTTCTGAATGTTGAGCTTTAAGTCAAATTTTTCACTCACTTCTTTCACTTTCACAAGAGGCTCTTTAGTTCTTTGCTTTCTGCCATAAGGATGGTATCATCTGCATATCTGAGGTTATTGATATTTTTCTTGGCAGTCTTGATGCTAGCTTATGCTTCATCCAGCCTGACATTTCGCATGATGTACTCTGCATATAAGTTGAATAAGCAGGGTAACTGTATACAGCCTTGATGTACTCATTTTCTATTTGGAACTAGTTTGTTGTTCCATGTATGCTTCTAACTGTTGTTTCTGGACCTGCATACAGATTTCTCTGGAGGCAGGTCACACAGTTTGGTATTCCCATCTCTTGAAGAATTTTCCACAGTTTTTGGTGACCCACACAGTCAAAGGCTTTGGCATAGTCAATAAAGCAGAAATAGATGTTTTTCTGGAACTCTCTTGCTTTTTCCATGATCCAATGGATGCTGACAATTTGATCTCTTCCTTTTCTAAATCCAACTTGAGCATCTGGAAGTTCATGGTTCATGTACTTTTGAAGGCTAGCTAGGAGAATTTTGAGCATAACCATGCTAGCATGTGAAATGAGTGCACTTGTTCAGCAGTTTGAGCATTCTTTGGCCTTGGCTTTCTTTGGAATTGGAATTTAAACTGACCTTTTCCAGTCCTGTGGACACTGCTAAATTTTCCAAATTTCCTGGTATATTGAGTGGAGTACTTTCACAGCATCATCTTTTAGGATTTTAAAGAGTTCAACTGGAATTCCATCACCTCCACTAGCTTTGTTCATAGTGATACTTCTTAAGGCCCACTTGACTTCATATTCCAGGATGTCTGGTTCTAGGTAAGTGATCACACCATCGTGATTATCTAGGTCATGAAGATCTTTTTTTTGTATAGCTCTTCTGTGTATTCTTGCCACCTCTTCTTAATATCTTCTGCTTCTGTTAAGTCCATACCATTTCTGTCCTTTATTGAGCGCATCTTTACATGAAATGTTCCCTTGGTATCTCTAATTTCCTTGAAGATTTCGCTAGTCTTTCTCATTCTAATTGTTTTCCTCTATTTCTTTGCATTGATCACTGATGAAGGCTTTCTTATCTCTCCTTGCTGTTCTTTGGAACTCTGCATTCAAATGGGTATATCTATCCTTTTCTCCTTTGCTTTCACTTCTCTTCTTTTCTCAGCTATTTGTAAGCCCTTCTCAGACAACTGTTTTGCTTTTTTGCATTTCTTTTTCTTGGGGATGGTCTTGATCCCTGCCTCCTGTACAATGTCATGAACCTCCATCCATAGTTCATCAGGCACTCTGTCTATCAAATCTAGGCCCTTAAATCTATTTCTCACTTCCACTGTATAATCATAAGGGATTTGATTTAGGTCACACCTGAATGGTCTAGTGGTTTTCCCTACTTTCTTCAATTTAAGTCTGAATTTGGCAATAAGGATTTCATGATCTGAGCCACAGTCAGCTCCCAGTCTTGTTTTCATTGACTATACAGAGCTTCTCCATCTTTGGCTGCAAAGAATAGAATCAGTCTGATTTCGTATTGACCTCTGGTGATGTGCATGTGTAAAGTCCTTTCCTGTGTTGTTGGAAGAGGGTGTTTGCTATGACCAGTGTGTTCTCTTGGCAAAACTCTATTGGCCTTTGACCTGCTTCATTTTGTACTCCAAGGCCAGATTTGCCTGTTACTCCAGGTATCTCTTGACTTCCTACTTTTGCATTCCAGTCCCCTGTAATGAAAAGGATATCTTTCTTGGGTGTTAGTTCTAGAAGGTCTTGTAGGTCGTCATAGAACCATTCAGCTTCAGCTTCTTCAGTATTACTGGTCAGGGCATAGACTTGGATTACTGTAATATTGAATGGTTTGCCTTTGAAATGAAGAGAGATCATTCTGTCATTTTTGAGATTGCATCCAAGTACTGCATTTTAGACTCTTTTGTTGACCATGATGGCTACTCCATTTCTTCTAAGGGATTCTTCCCCACAGTAGTAGATATATTGGTCATCAGAATTAAATTCACCCATTCCAGTCCATTTTATTTCACTTATTCCTAAAATGTCAATGTCCACTTGCCACCTCCTGTTTGACCACTTCCAATTTGCCTTGATTCATGGACCTAACATCCCAGTCCCTATACAGTCTTGCTCTTAACAGCATCAGACTTTCTTCCATCACCAGTGACATCCACATCTGGGTGTTGTTTTTGCTTTGACTCCGTCTCTTCATTCTTTCTGAAGTTATTTCTCCATTGATCTCCAGTAGCATATTGGGCACCTACCGACCTGATGAGTTCATCTTTCAGTGTCCTATCTTTTTGCCTTTTCATACTCTTCATGGGATTCTCAAGGGAAGAACACTGAAGTGATTTGCCATTCCCTTCTCCAGTGGACCTTTTTTGTCAGAACCCTCCACCATGACCTGTCTGTGTTGGGTGGTCCTACATGGCATGGCTCATAGTTTCACTGAATTAGACAAGGCTGTGGTCAATGTGATCAGATTGGTTAGTTTACTGTGATTGTGGTTTTCAGTCTCTCTGTGCTCTGATGGAGAATGATAAGAGCCTTATGGAAGCTTTCTGATGGGAGAGACTGACTGAGGGGGAAACTGGGTCTTCTTCTGATGGGTTGGGCCATGCTCAGTAAATCTTTAATCCAATTTTCTGTTGGTGGGGGGAGCTGTGTTCTCTCCCTGTTATTTGACCTGAGGCCAAACTGTGGTACAGGTTATGAGGACAACGGTGACCTCATTCAAAAAGTCCCATGCACACACTGCTACACTCAGTGCCCCCAACCCTGCAGCAGGCCACTGCCAACCCACACCACTGCCAGAGACTCCTGGACACTCAGAGTCAAGTCTGGGTCAGTCTCTTGTGGGGGTCACTGCTCCTTTCTCCTGGGTCCTGGTGTGTACAAGGTTCTGTATGTGCCCTCCAAGATTCTGTTTCCCCAGTGCTGTGTAAGTTCATTTTGTATTTAAAGAAATGTAAATTTTTCTATTTGGAGAGATAATTATCAGTTTTGATTAGGTGACTAGTGTGTGTCTTTTCTTTTTTTTTTTTTTTTTTGCATACTGGTTTGTGAAGTTGTGCTTGATGATACATTCAAAAGAGTGAGGTCACCTGATGAACTCAGATGTAGGTAGGTACAAAATAGAGAACTTTGGGTACTTGGGAATGCAGCAATGAATTCTAGTTATTTTCTTTCAAATACTTTTTCCCCAAGCACATTGCAACACTTTTGGACATGCAGACACATTTAAACATATTAGGTGATAGGCAATTCCAGCTCACAGGGCTCTATCTTGTAAATCCTCCAGCAATAAAAATCCAAGTGTAGAAATTCACACTAGTATGATTTTAGTTGCCATTGGAGTGGGGTGAGCGGGCATAACTCACTCTAATTCTGTCAAAATGCACCCCTCACTTCACACCACCAAAGTAGAATATTGTCTCAATCTGTCTTCTTTAAAGAAAACTTAGCATCTCAAATTTCCTACTTACTCCTTATGGTTTAAAAGGAGTTTTGCCTGAGTAAGGAGATTGTGTGTTTCCAGCAAAAATCAAAGGTTTTACATATGTACATATATATTTGTGCTTAAACATATATGCTTATTTAACCTTTTGTGCCATAAAATAAGACATCAAATGGAAGAAACAACTAATTTGTTGAATCAAATCACTTTCTTCTAATGATTATAAATCTAACATAGCACAAAGATTGAATACATATGAATGAATCCATGTGATTTTCTTTATATTCTCTTGCAACTTAAATCTTCATGTTTTTAATATTTTTTCCTATCTAATAATTTTTTTTCCCCATGAAAGCAGAAAACATGTTTAGTTTTTACCACAATAGATCCCAGAATCTAGTATGGTTGTTGCTGGTTTATGAGTAGGAACACAATAAATATTTATTAATTGACTCATTGGTTACAACTTTGTATTTTCATAAGTCATGATCATAAAGGAGTTGAATTTATGCTAATAGTCAATGAATTTCAAGAGTTTTAAAAATATTTTTACTATGAAAAATTTTAAATATGCAAAAAGTTGGCCCACCAACATCTAAATTTTACCACAAGTATTTTATCTGCTTTGCTAAATCATTTGAAATTAAGTTATGACCATTGATACTTCATCCCTGATTACATAAGCATTCATCTCCTAGGAATTTTACTAATATTTTATGTGATGATCAACTTCCATTTAAAATTATTTCTTCATATATCAAGGTAAGACACTCTGACAAAAATGACATATTTGTTTAGTAAACACTGTTAGTGCTATATTCTGAAGGGCTTAAAATCGTCCCAACTTGGTGTAAAGCTGACCTATAATCAGTGATGATTGAAAATAGTAAAAAATGTGATTATTAAATCCAATTAATATTTTACAAAATCAAGCCGTTGTTACCTTTTATTTTTTTAACTGAGTTCTCATATCCTATTTTCAGCTCAGCCATTCTGAATTGGTTAACAACTCTGTGCAAGAAAATGCTCTAGTCTCAGGAAGTCTAAATCTGTTTAAAATAGTTATTAACCTGGAATACTTAGAGAATTCCACATGTAAATCTTTCATGAACTTACTATTTGAAATTCTGGGAAAAGAAAAAAAATCAGATTTCCCTTGTTTTTTTTTTATTATGAATCAATTTGAGTATTCTCAGGCATTTGGACCCATGGTTATCAAAGCTAAAATCCATAATGGTTAATTCTCAAAGATTTAATATGTTTCATTTATCATAAATTATTATCCTATTCAATGTAGCATCATATTTTATAAAGCTATAATGGAAGAATCATCTTTGGAATCTATTTCTTAAGATTTGGTCTTATTTTAATCTCATCAACAATTATGTCAGTTGTTGTGTGAACTAACCTCTAGACTTCAAGTAGTATTCCAGGAGATTGAACACTGAAAGTTCAAAACCTCTACAGGAAATGTCAATGAAGCGTTCTTACAGTCATTTTATAACAGCAATATATTCACGTTTGAAGAATATAATAAACCTTTCTAAAATAATGACCTCAAGAGCCTTATCTGAGAAATGCAGTTGTGATGATTATATCAGAAAATACTGAATGTATGTATCTCTATATATGTATGTATATATGAAATCATAATCATTACCTATAGGAATTTTATTCCACTGCAATAGATCTAAGGATCACACTTTACGAAAACTTTACATGGTTTCCTAATCAAAGTTTAAGAATTCAAGGTCAATAAAGAGAGGTTTAAATATATCTGCATGTCAGATATTTCAGTCTACTCTTGCAATTCATAGAGTATATGACACCATGAAGCCACCATAATTTAAGTGCAGTAACCACCCCCAAGAACCGTGATGTGATTTTCCTTCCCCAAGACTGTCGAATATCTCAACTTGAATTCCAATATAGAGGATCATCCAGAGATCCATATGAAGTCTCATGAAGTAGTCCTTGGCATGGTATCTTTCCCTGTTAAGGAAAAAAAAAAAAAAATGCAATACCTTCAAATGTCTGCAAAATCAATTTTTTGTATGTGAGAATAGGGGAGTGTGAGTTCTACTTTTATTGATACTCAAGTACTATTATTAAGGCATCATTATATAAACAATTAAAACACACCCCCTTCATTAATTAAGCTATAATACCATCAAATATCATCAAAATAACTGCAGATGGTGATTGCAGCCATGAAATTAAAAAACACTTACTCCTGGAAGGAAAGTTATGACCAACCTAGACAGCATATTAAAAAGCAGAGATTACTTTGCCAACAAGGGTCCATCTAGTCAAGGCTATGGTTTTTCCAGTAGTCATGTATGGATGTGAGAGTTGGAATATAAAGAAAGTTGAGCGCAGAAAAATTGATGCCTTTGAACTGTTGGTGTTGGAGAAGACTCTTGAGAGTCCCTTAGACTGCAAAGAGATCCAAACAGTCCTTCCTAAAGGAGATCAGTCCTGAGTGTTCACTGGAAGGACTGATGCTGAAGCTGAAACTCCATTATTTTGGCCAACTGATGTGAAGAGCTGACTCATTTGAAAAGACCCTGATATTGGGAAAGATTGAAGACAGGAGCAGAAGGGGACATAGAGTGTGAGATGGTTAGATGGCATCACTGACTCAATGGACATGAGTTTTGGTAAACTCCAGGAGTTAGTGATGGACAGGAAGGCCTGCTGTGTTATGATTCATGTGGTCGCAAAGAGTCGGACATGACTGAGTGAACTGAACTGACCATCAAATAATATTTGACTACCTTTGGCCCCAAAATGAAATGGTTATTTATTTTCACTTTTTAATATTTTTAAAAGTCATATGGACATACTTCTGTATCTGTGGGACATTTACTATTAGTATGAGTAGGTTATTTATCTTTGAAATACATTTCAGACTGTAGAAGTTTTATGCAAAGCAGTAGAATTCTTCATGTAGCCAATCTGTCTTATTGAAGACATTCTTATCTCATCATTTATACCAGCTTTTGGCAAAGCATGACTAGGTACCAAAGGCATCTGTTGTAAATACAATTTTATTGAAACAGCTGTATTCACTTGTTGATCAGTTTCTATAACTGCTTTTACATGACCAAGGCAGAGTTGAATACTTGCAATGGATATCATAGGACCTGAAAAGCATAGACTATATACTACAGGCTCTTTAGAGAAAAAGTAATTGATGCTTAATTTAGATGCCTGAGAAAGCAATAGTTGAGTATATATTGTCTACCTTAGAAATCAACAGATTTAAAAATAAAATGTTAAATATTTGATTGCTTTAGTATGCTGATTATAACAGAGCACACATTTTGTATAACATTGTAATAATCTATTTTTCAGGGTATTTAAACTCTTCATAAACAGGAAAACCAACATCTGCAATTTAAATTCTGCTTATTTTCTATTATTAGAAATACAATATACATTTCAACAAGGTTAGAAAGTATCATCTTCATATTTTGAAATAAGGTATGGATATATTCCTATTTGAGGAAACATATAAAATAATGATACTTTGCAAATAGATTTTTTCATTTTCTTAAATATTCACCATAGAATTTAACTTTCCTTCAAATAGGCCTTTTTTACTTTAAAATATGCTACTGTTTGTCTTATTTCCTTTCTAAAATTCTTGTAGGAAATGTGTAGGTTCAAAATACTGTCTTTTTATGTATTTTCTTTAGTTTAAATTTGATATAGCATATCAGTAATTTTGAGATAATTGTGGACTATTGGCATAGAAGCTCATTCCTCTACCTGTAAGTTTTAGCAACAATCCTGAAGGAAGTGGGCATTATTGTCTCCAATTCTCAGCCACCTTTGAAAAGGTGTTTGTGTATAAGAAAGGTTTTTGAAGGAAGAAAGTCAAAAGTCTTGCAATGTAGCCAGTTTCAAAGAAGATGGGATATCATTAAAGCCTCCATAGAGGAATGCTACACATTCAGACACTATTTATGAGAAATGACAGAAAGCTTTAAGATTGCAAATATTAATATGTTCACATTCACACATCAATTTTATTATTGTCACTTAGTTAATGGATCTTCATTTAATTATTTTTTCTAATGTGTTATTAAAATGGTTTCTCATTGTAATCCAAATAAATGGCAACTGATGTCAGATTTGCATTATATTTGAAAATGTTAATTATGAAAATTGCTAATTTTTCAGTTGATGCCCCAAAGACTATATTTTCTGATATGGCATTTAAAATATTATTTTATAATCTATAAGTCAACTCCTTAGGCTGACCCTCTTCAAATAAATTCCTTTGATCTAATTCTTTAGCTTTTTTATTAAAGAACTAGAAATGTTATGATTTTTAACCTCTTCTGTTGCCAATCATTGTACATATTCCCTTTCTTTTATGAAAAGAAAAAAATTTTAAAGACTATTACACTTACACATTCTGTGTATGTGTGTGTGTGTTTTAATGTGTGTGTTTTAGGGAAGACTTCACCCCCTTCATTGTAAATTAAGGTTCCAAAGAGAAAATGAAAGGTGGAAAAAATTAATCTGTCTGTGTAAATAAATGGATGGGCCCTAAGCTGTGTAGCCATCTCATTGGCAGCAGACGAACTGTGACAAACAGAACCTTTAGCTACCCATCATTCATGTTTTAAGTTTCAGGTTCTACCTATGTGCCACATAACCTCAAGAAAGACAAGCTTTCCATTAAAGATGAAAAATGACCTTATTCACCACCATTGTGACAGACTCAATTTTTAAGTTATTTATCATAACTATAAAAAAGAATAGCAAGTATATAAATCACTGAGATTTTAAGTGACTACATTTATGAGTACTAAATTGAAATTAGCACTGCTACAGGTCCTTCACTCCAGTTTGCAAAAATGAAAAATATTCAACTAGATATAAGGTTTTAGTCTGGAGTTTACTGCTTTGCCTGTATCTCATTTTTGTCATTTTAGGAATACTAGTGGAATTCTTCCCTCTTTTCACTGGCTGATACTTAAGGTTTTCTTTTTTCCTATTTCTTTTTCCTCTTCCTAGTAGTATCCAGAATACCATGTGTTTATTGCTATCCACTTCTCTTCTTGATTTTTGGGCTAATTGTGTCTTTAGGATAGTAACAAGTACTCAAGAGAAAAAAGAACAATGTTCATTCTTAACACTATATCCCCTGATTCCCAGACAACACCCCCAAATTGTTCCCTAGTCCAACGTATTCATCTTGATGAAATTGAGAAATAAGTACACACATGCTTTTCAACCCTCTGTGCATCTGGAAACTCAGCTTTACCTCTTCTTAGGAGAATTTTAAAGGGAAAAAAAATAAGTAAAAGGAATTAGAGATCAAGGGAAGAATTGAATTTTGGCACTTCACTTTTTTTTTCCCCTCAAGTTTAAAAGCACAGCAACATCTCAAAAAGTACAAAAGAAATAGCAGAGTCAGTGGGATAGCATATGACTATATTCAACAAATATTTAACACTGTTGTATAGCCCAGACCTGAATGATCTAGTGGTTTTCCCTATTCAATTTAAGACTGAAAAATTGAGCTTAAAACTCAACATTCAGAAAACTAAGATCTTGTCATCTGGTCTCATCACTTCATGGCAAACAGACAGAAAAAAGTGGAAATGGTGACAGATTTTATTTTAGGGGGCTACAAAATCACTGCAGATGGTCATGGCAGCTATGAAATTAAAAGATGCTTGCTTTTTGGAAGAAAAGTTATGACCAACCTAGATAGCATATTAAAAAGCAGAGACATTGCCAACAAAGGTCTGTCTAGTCAAAGCAATGGTTTTTCCAGTAGTCATGTATGGATGTGAGAGTTGGAATATAAAGAAAGCTGAGCGCTGAAGAATTGATGCTGTTGAACTGTGGTGTTGGAGAAGACTCTTGAGAGTCCCTTGGACTGCAAGGAGATT
Source organism: Oryx dammah (assembly GCF_014754425.2). Classification (NCBI taxonomy): domain Eukaryota; kingdom Metazoa; phylum Chordata; class Mammalia; order Artiodactyla; family Bovidae; genus Oryx; species Oryx dammah. The sequence continues at coordinate 34,301,948 of NW_024070185.1, forward strand.
CAACCAGTCCATTCTAAAGGAGATTAGTCCTGGGTGTTCTTTGGAAGGAATGATGCTGAAGCTGAAACTCCAGTACTTTGGCCACCTCATGTGAAAAGTTGATTCATTGGAAAAGACCCTGATGCTGGGAGAGACTGGGGGCAGGAGGAGCAGGGGACGACAGAGGATGAGATGGCTGGATGGCATCACTGACTTGATGGACATTAGTTTGGGTAAACTCCGGGAATTGGTGATGGTCAGGGAGGCCTGTCGTGCTATGATTCATGGGGTCGCAAAGAGTCAGACATGACTGAGCGACTGAACTGAACTTAAGCTTTTGATGAACTTCCTATATTACTTTATATTACCAAAATATTTTTGTTACATAAACTAATAATTATGTCTTAAATTTTTATAAACTCAAATAGTGATAAAAATTTTAAAGTAGCAATGATTCCATAAGTGCATTTATTAAGACAGATACATCTACATTTTTTTATATATGCAAGAAACACAAGTAATACATGAATAGAAACAAATACGTTTGCTACCCAACCCTTTTTATTTAGAAGCTCTGGGGAAGAACTGATATTGTACAATTCAGTCAGCTAAATTCTGTTTTAAATTGCTATTTACTATAAATTTCCAATAATACTGCCCATGTATTAAGATCTATATCTAGATTATGATAGTTTCTCTTAGTGAAGCAGCAGGTAATTATTTCAAGTTATCTCTAAGCAAGGGTGGTAATGTTTGGAAGGAATTGGAGAGACAGGATGCTAACATTTCCAAAAACTGAACAAGAGTTCCATGAATTGGGATAGCAGAAGGCAGTTTAGTCAACCATCACTGGTGGTGGTTTATAGACCTAAATACTAGTGACTTTTCTGCAGCCAGGTAAGAGATAACATGTGGTACATTCAGAGCAAGAAATGCCGTGTGTCTATGCTGCATGAAAGAGTAGGTGTTAATTTCAGGCACACCTTGAACTGACTACTACATCGTCTGCCTATTACCTATGTGACTGTGGAATTTATTTACTCTCTCAGTCTCAGTTTCATTGCAAAATTGGTGTGAGGATTAACAGAATGACTGGCACATAAGAGGCATTTCCAACACTACCTGCAGTGACCTATCTAATCTTAAAACTTATCTGCCGTGACTTATTTAGTCTCCTAACACTAAATATAGTATGTATGCTGGTATTTCCCAAATGTATGTCTTTAACTAGAAACTCTGTCCTAAACTTCATATTCTTCCCTCCAACTGCATGCTCAGTATGTCTACTTGGATGTTGAATGAGTACTTCAAGTTTATCAAGATCCATACTTTCTGATCTAATACCCTTGTCCGGTTTTTCCAAATGTAAGCAATCCTTCTACTTGTTCTGACTAAAGCAGACTTGATTCCTTTTCTCTCATATCTCAAAACTAATATTTATATCTTAGTATTATGGTTAAATTTTGTCCAATATGGTATCCCTTCTCAACCCCTCTGCTGATATTTCCATAGGCAAGCCACTATTTTCTGGTTATGGTAACCACTTCATTATGATAACAGTCTCCTCCTAATGTACTTTCTCTGTCTCTCTGTCCATCCCCACTCCCTATCAAAGCCTATCTTTGATCAGCAGACAGTGGAATCATGTCATAACTCTGCTCAAACTACTTCAGTCCCTTCCCATCTCACTTAATGACCAATGTCATTACAAGTGCTCACAATGTTCTGGATTACTTCACTTCTATATTGGATATATCGACTTCCTCTACTTCCTTAACTTCTACTTCCCCTCTGGCTCACTGTGCTAGAGACCTCTTCTTCTTCTTGGTGCAGAGCAAGTGCACATGTATTTCAGGGTTTTGCATTTGCTGTGCACAAATTGCTCCATGACCCCCATGCATGATTGTTCCTCTTCCACAATGCCAACTTAATGTTTTCCTTCCCCTTCTTTAGCTCAAAAGTCATCTGAGTGAGGCCTTTCATGACTATTTAATTATTCATCCCTCTCTCATTTACTCCATGCCTCTTTTACTGATTCATTTCTTTTTTTCCATTGAACTTAACCATGTCACCTAAAATACATTTGATTTATTTACTTGTTTATGTACAGTACCTGGTACATAGTAGTCACTCCATAAATGCTTATAATATGAATCAATATATAAATAAAGGTACCTAAAAGTAAATTTCAGTTTAATCTCTTCTCAATCTATTATATCTGATAAAATAGAGATAAAAATGTCATTTATATTTTCCATCTAACTTTAGAAGTTGGTAATAAATTATAAAATTATGCGGGAAATCTTTTAATTTTTAAACTAAATTTACAGACCTTTTAACTCTTGCTTAGTGAAAAAGAATTGGAATTATGTATATTATACATTAATGAAAATTTAAATGTATGGCTCAAAAGCTATTAACTTTTCCAGTCATATGTACTTAGTATTTAGCCTTTCATGTAGGTTTCATGTGCCTATGACACAAAGCCAAAACACACAATTATTGAAACATCTAATTTTTTCTTTACTTAAAATATGTAATACTATATATTTGACCAGTGACCTGTGTTAAGTCTCAATAGAAAAGTTTCTTTATAAATGACCAAAATCTAATCAATAAATAGATCTGTATCAGTCTTCTAAGATAATTATGTAAGTGTGAATGTGTTGTCAAGAAAGTAAGGTTGTATATATTATTAAGCTGAAAAGCTGAAGAACCAGGTACAGTAGCATTTATATGAAAGAAGAAATAAAAGCCTATGTACTAGTAATTGCTTTCTCTATGTGCTAACTGACAAATAGCTCACAATCCTCACAGGAAACTGTGTCTTTGCTTAAAAAGTTAAATGTTTTCCTGATGCCATTTATTACTTTAAATCTAAGCATTATCTCTTTGTTCTTTCTTTGTTTGTTTGTTTTGGTCTGGAGGGGGCTTCCCTGGTGGCTCAGATGATAAAGAATACACCTGCAGTGCAGGAGTGAAATGTCCCACTCTATGCAACCCCGTGGACTGTAGCCCGCCAGGCTCCTCTGTCCATGGGATTCTCCAGGCAAGAATACTGGAGTGGGTTGCCATTTCCTTCTCCAGGGGATCTTCCCAACCCAGGGATAGAACCTGAGTCTCCTGCATTGCAGGCAGATGCTTTACCCTCTGAGCCACTAGGGAAGCAGGAGACATGAGTTCAATCCCTAGATTGGGAAGATCCACTGGAGAAGGGAATGGCTACCCATTCCAGTATTCTTGCCTGGAAAATCCCACTGGACAGGGAAACCTGATGGGATACAGTCCATGGGGTCCCAAAGAGTTGGACATGACTGAGTGATTAACAATTTCACTTTATTTTTTTTAAGACCCCAAAGTCTAACATAATGGAGAATTTATGACCTTTTTCATGCAAAATTTATCTCATCCCAGTCCCCACACTACTGCGAAAGCTCAGTTAGGGTTGCTTTGGGGAAGAGAGCAGGACAGATACACACAGGTGGGCATATACCATTGGTTGGTGACTCTACTCCCTCCACACTTCCCTTTTTCCAGCAGCTGGACAAGTCATGGCCATATGGCCCAGTCAGTGAGATATAATCAAAGACACTGACTGCCATGGAAGTTTCTGGGCAGGAACAAAATCAGCTGGCATTTCCAATTAATCTTTTTCCTTTCTACTACTTACTGCCTGGTAATATAGATGTGATGTCCAAAACCTCACTGTTTTTTAGATTCAACTGCTCAGATGTTCTCAGGTAACACTCAAATTTGGAGTTAGGTGACACAAGGGGAAGGAGTATCAGCAATGTTCAAGGGCTGTGTTACTTTTTGTGAAAAGTGAAAGAGTCATTCAGTTGTCTCCAACTCTTTGCAACCCCATGGACTCATTAAGCCCCCATGGAGCCCACCAGGGTCCTTTGTTGATAGAATTCTCCAGGCAAGAATACTGCAGTGTGTAGCCATTTGCTTCTCCAGGGAATCTCCCTGATCCAGGGATCAAACCAATGTCTCCGGCATTGCAGGCAGATTCTTTACTGTCTGGGCCACCAAGGAAATGTGTTACTTTGTATGGCCACCTAAAAAAACACAGTGTTTTTTTTTTAGAAACATGATCTGCTTCCTCTCCCTTGGGTGGAAGCTAAGCAGAAATGTTCCTGGAAAATGCATTAGCAGCTTCCTAACTACTCCTTGCTAGGCAATGATAGTTGCTTCTCTGTGGGATAGTCCACAGCATTATTCTAGGAGTCATTCTTTGAGCCCTATCCTGGAATGTGATCCTTTCTACTTCTGTGATGATGTTGTGAATAATTTCTGGCATATTGGGTGAGTCAAGGCCCCATCAGGAGGCAGTGATCACACAGAATCTCAGCAGGACAAATTTAATATAAAGATGATTAATCATAACAAGATTATAGTAATGGTGATTACCTAGTGGGAACATATAACTCTCTAAAGAATTCAGGAATAACATATATAGAGTAGTCACTGCCTTTAGGGATGACATAGAACATCCAAGAAAGAATCCAATCTAAAATAACTCAACCCCTAGGATTGAGATCCAGGCTTCATTGAGAGTGTATAGTCATGTCACCAAGTCCAGAATTGCAGTTAATTCACACTTTGGAGTTCCTTAGGAGACTGTCTACAGTGGGGCAGAGACTTAACACACTTCAGGAACCTGACCCTGCAGAGACCCTATACCATGTAGCAACTTGATGAGAAGAGAACACTGGATGTAAAAAGAGAAGCTCTGCATTCTGCCAGGTGCTTCCAGCACTCTTTACTGCAAAAGCAAAATCAACAGTGTACCAATTGGCAAAGGAGAAGTGTTCAGAGTTCAGTTCAGTTATCAGAATAGGCAATGGAATATACATTTGGGTCTGGGAAGCAATAGGTCAATCACTAGTACACATATGCAACTGAACTCTTACTCAGTCACCATTTGTACTTCTCTGGGTTCATGATAGCCCTCACCCAAATACGTGATGCAAATCTGCTGCTTCTGCACTCCTCTTCTTTCTGCCTCAGTGAAAACTTCTGTATATATTAGGTTTATGAGTTGAATTGTGTCTCTTCAAAATTCATATGCTGAAGTCCTTATTCTCTGTACCTAGAAATGTGACTTTTGAAGAGAATGTCTTTGCAGAGATAATGAAGTTAAAATGAGATCACTAGACGCAGACTCTCATTCAATGTAACTGGTGTTTTTATAAAAAGGGAAGATTTAAACATAGAAATACCCATAAAAGAAAGAAGATGGAACTCACAGAGATAACAAATGGGCATCTTAAACCAGAGACCTGCAACAGATTTTTCCCCTCACAGCCCTCAGAAAGAACCAATCTTTAAGACACCTTGATTTCACACTTAGAGTTTCCAGAACTTTGAGACAATTTTATGTTGTTGAAGCTTCATAATGGTTTTTTTTTTTTTTATGGCAGCCCTAACAAACTAATACATTAGCATATTTCAGGTTACAAGTATTTTAAATGTGGCTTAAACAATGAGAATCTCTCTCCTATAAGAGATGTACTGATGTCAGTGATCCAAGATTTGGTTTTGGCACAATGAAATCAAGACCTGGGGTTGGCTTTTTTGCAATATTCATTGCTTTCCTCTTCACATCACCAAATGACTACCGTAGCTCTGTGCATCTTGTGCTCACAGAACAATGTTCAAGGACTTTCTTCATGAGACTCTCTTCACCAAACAGGAGAATCTTTCTTGGAAGCATCTATGTTTCAATTGTGAGCAATTTGTCACCCCAACGGATGTCTCCATAGTGCCTCTGAACAGTGTTCATGCTCTCCACCTCTCCTGTGGGGGAATGGGAATGTAAGTATGTGGCAAGATATGGTATCTTCCATTAGAACCTGAGAGTGCAGGGAGTGGATGGGGCGGGTAAGCGACCACGTTTACTCCTTCACCCCTAGCCTTTCCAGCTAAGGTATATGTTTCCCCCAACCATTCTCTTTCCCTTTGCCAGCTGTCATTTTCTTTTATAGCACTTATGTCATCTGAACTTATCCTATTGTATTAGTTTCTTGTAAGTTTGTCTTGTTCTATTTGAATTAAACCTCCATGAACCATGGGGCATACGTGTCTCATTTGCCTATAGCCATACTCCCTCAGACAACAGAGTAGATGTTCTATAAAATATTGTCAGTTGAGTGATGGTACTTAGGGACATTTCAAAAGTATCATCTCCTTTATCTTCCTCTACTAGTAAAACTTTCCAGTCCTGTAGGGAGCACTTACATTCTCCTAATTTTTCTATTTTCTAAGAAATGTTTTTTGAGGTGGTAGAAGCTACATCTCTTCAGAAACCATTTTAGTACCACCACACATACCACCAGCTGAGTCTTCGGGTTTGACTCAGTATACTTGTGAGGTCAGTACTCAGATGCTTTCACTTTGGTGTCCTTCCTTCCTGCTCTTCTGCAGGAAGCTGAACAGCTAACCTTGTTCTGCCCCTCTACCACAGGGTAAATAAGGTCGACTTCTTGTTCCTTCCAAATGTCTAGTCATCACAATATATGATATTATATCACATATTACACTTTCTCATATGAATTTAACCTCTCAGGTCACTGTTCTGTGGAACTAAGAATTATAGTAAAGGTCCAATAGTGTTAAACAAACAAACTGTTCTTCTGCTGTGCTGTAAGGGTGCAGATCACTTAAAGGGAACAAGACCCTCTTTTTGTTGTACAAAATTAAGATTTTTCAAATAAATATCTTTCATTCACATAACAGTGATGGCTTACAGTCATCAGCAATTATGTGTCCTTTATGCTTTTCATTGCAGGGGACATAAACTTGAATTCCTCAGGGTATTTTCCCTTGAGGATTTCCTATCTCATTAGGAAAAACTGAAAGGTCTGTAAATAATACTTAGTACAGTAATTTTGAGGAAAAACTTCAGTTTGATGTTGGTAGATGAGGTGAAGTGAACACCCAGGTCAGCTATAATATTCAGGGAAGACTTTCTAGAGAAAGGTAAAAGTCTAAGAACTAAGTTACCACCAATGTGTAAATAACTGAATCCAGTGTTTTCTTGTTTTCAGGGTTTAAGTGAAGAGACTTGTTTGGTCATCTCTTGGTTATCTCACTGGTTTTGTGGATCAGATATTTGGGATGTGCTTGCAGACAGTGTGTGGATCCAAGTTAGAGGAGCTAGAGCAACTGAGTGCTGGGCAGGCCTCTCTCTGGTCAGGTGCTCTACAGGTTTGCCAGTGTGGAGTCTCCACATGGGCTCATTTGGCCTCCCTTGAAGCCAGCTAGCTCAGGGCTGCTGGGCACCTTACATGGTGACTTAGATTTCAGCTTATATTCCAACAAAGTGGAGGCTGTGTGCCTTTTCTCACCTAGCCACAAAAGTCAATCAGTGTCACTTCCTCACTGGATTGGTACATGAGTGTGACAAGTTTGCCTAGATTCAAAGGGCAGGGAATATAGACCCCTGTTTTCAGTGGGAGAAGTGTCAGGGTCACCTTGTAAAACTGTCTCTATGATATACAATATTGTTACATCATGCCACACTCGGTTCTCTGGCCACAGTTTATATCCCTCCCATTGGCACTTCCTTCTCCAAGACGCCTCTCTCCCACCCTGTGTTTTTACAGCAGCAATTTCAGGTTCAAAATATGAGATCTTTTATTTAAACTATATCTCTGTGTTAGTAAAGCTATTTTATGCAATTCCTAAGATACGGCTCTTTGAGTATCATTCTCATTGGTCAGAACACTTATGAATCAAAAAGACTAAGATAACCAGTAAAGGCAATAGTTTTCAAATAGATTAAACTGTAGAACCACAGTACTTGCTGGTAAGAGGCACTTCTGACACACTGCTGGACAGTGTTGTCAGTTTCTTAGAGCTCAGTCTTGCTCTCTGGAGTTGTCCTATGGCATCTTTTGGCTATATATCCCTTGGACATTATTATTTTTCCATTAGGAGTGACTGATACATATAAATAAGGAACTCAGCTTATTTCTTGCCCATAGTAGTTCAAAAGTCCAAAATCTTGCTTTCATTTTGCAATATATTCTTTTCATTTTGAAATCATTTTTTAAAATGTGTGTTTTTGTAGTGTATCAATTATAATCCACTTCACTAGACAAAATTCATATCCACAAATCTGTTTCCATTTCCTTTTCTTTTCTAGGGGCTGCCCATACTCCTTTGCCTATAGCTTTAGGTCAATGAAAACTCTGCTTTCATTGTTTTATCTCTGACTCCTCTTCTAAGGACTCTCTTGACTACATTAACTTCATCCAGATAATATAAGATAATCTCCCCATCTCAAAATCATTTAAGCTACAAAGTCCCTTCTATCTTCCAAGTGACATATCCATAGCACCCCCCTTCCCCTTTGAGACTGCTAAAGGAATACTCTCCTTAGAAGCCCTATATGTATTGAGGTTTTCTGTGAGATGTGTCCTTAAAATTTTCAGACTGTACTTTTGGTGGTTATGTGTTAGCATAGGTTCATCAGTTCCAATAAAGTCTCTATTCTATGACTGAGATTGATAATGAGGGAGGCAATGCCTTCACAGAGTCAGTGGGTATATAGAAAATCTCTGTACCTTTCCTTCAATTTTGCTATAAACCTTAAACTTCTCTAAAAATGTAAAATCTTAGGAAAAAATTGCACAGCAACTATTTCTATAAACATAAAAATTCAGGAAGAAAATCCTGAGTTGTTCGTGCAAAAGCATCTATGAAGCACACCTTAGATCTTTGCTAGGTTTCCCATATAAATTTTTAATCTCATCTTGTCCCTTTCTTACTTACAGGACAGTTTATTGCCTGAAATGATTGGTCTAGGTCCTTGCTTTTCAGTCCAGTAATTTCTAATTTCCATTCAATAAATGGATACTTTGTTCTTTAGCTAATCTCTTATTAGAGGTAGCTAGGCTTCCCTGGTGGCTCAGATGGTAAAGCGTCTGCCTACAATGTGGAAGACCAGGGTTTGATCCCTGGGTTGGGAAGATCCCCTGGAGAAGGAAATGGCAACCCACTCCAGTATTCTTGCCTGGAAAATTCCATGGACTGAGGAGCCTGGTAGGCTACAGTTCATGGGGTTGCAAAGAGTCAGACATGACTGAGCAACTTCACTTCACTTCAGGTAGAAGTCAGACATTGCCTTCAACACTCTGCCTAGAAACATACTTAGCTATAGGTTGGGTTTTAGGCATGTTTTGCTATTTTTAAATAACAGTTTTGCTAAACTTCCTGCCACTGTATTATAAAGGTCTCCATTACTCCAGTTACCAACAGTGTTTTCTTTGCATTCTGGACAGCCTCTTAGAGGCCAACCAGACTCCAGTCTCCTTAAGGCCCACTAGCTTCCACCTGCCGTATAGCTCCAGGGCTAATGTTATGTTTCAGGAGACAAGGGCATGTGACATGGTTTGGTAGTTGTGTTTGTAAGCAAGGGAAGTAAGCAATATAATATATATAATATTCAAGAAATGCTTCCTTTTAAAATTGAAATGAGAAGAGGCAATTCTCACCTGAAATACACAATGAAGTTGAAAGAATTGAAGTTATTATTTTCCTGTTTTGAGGGGTGAAATGCAGGTGGTGAGAAGAGCATGCTGGTGATTGGAAGAGTGGGATCTAAGTTTTTAGCATAAATGTATTATGAGTAGATACTGATGTGCATGTAATATCAAATATAAAGCTGGTATATATTTTTATATTATTTTATCTATATTCTTCTTCCAACTCCAGACATATCAAAGGACTTGCAGAGGATCTTTTTTAAAGGATATATTATCCTTTGGAGTTTCTTAAAGGATGTAATATCCTATGGGGTCCATGGTGGAGTTGGTGGTGGGGCAATGGTTGTTGGATGTAGCAAGGACCTACCTTTTTTTGTTAAATTACAAACAAAAAGACCAGAACTGTAGAAGAATGTAAAATATTGAGGTAGAAGGCCTGAACTCTGTGTTTAATCTCTAATTTCATTATCCCCAATGTCAGATGTGATGTCCTGAACAGAGACCATAGTTAATGTTTGCTAGTTGGTAGGGAGGCTGCTGCTGCTGCTAAGTCGCTTCAGTCGTGTCCGACTCTGTATGACCCCATAGACAGCAGCCCACCAGGCTCCTCTGTCTCTGGGATTCTCCAGGCAAGAATACTGGAGTGGATTGCCATTTCCTTCTCCAAGGCATGCATGCATGCTAACTCACTTCAGTCATGTCCAACTCTGTGTGACCCCATAGATAGCAGCCCACCAGGCTCCTCTGTCCTTGGGATTCTCTAGGCAAGAATACTGGAATGGGTTGCCATTTCCTTCTCCAGGTAGGGAGGCTGAGAGGGCCCCAAATAAACTTCATCTATCCCAGAGTTTGGCATAGGAGCAATCATATTCTTATCTTTGAGTGCTGAGTATCGTTCAGTTTCTTATATCTAAGTTAATATTTAGACATCATTCTATATGATACATGTTTTCCAAATAAATATGTGTTAAGGAATAAAACAAAGAAAGAAAGTGCTGGAATTGAAATAAAGAAGAAAAAGAACAACTGTCAAATACTCATTGAAAGCATAGAATATTCAGCTTGACTTCCCAGGCACTACTAACAGTATTTTTGTTGAGTGTTATTTCTGCTGCATCACATTGGAAATGCACTTTGGTATAGCTCTGCTTCAATTACTTTCCCTTGGGTTTTGAAAAGTTTGCCCTGGAAAATAAGAAAACCAAGTGATGGGAAAATTTCACAGTATACGGCTGTATGATGATTACATTTATTTTAATGCTGGGAATAAAGGCTGCCTGAGAGGTCAGATACAGTACGCATGAGGCAGTGGCTGTGTGTCACATATTTTTAGAGTTCTTGGTGATTTTTAGAGTTCTTGGAAGCAGATTTGTGGATATGAATTGTGTCTAATGAAGTGGATTATAATTGATACATTACAAAAACACATTTTTAAAAATGGTTTCAAAAGGAAAGCAGATGTATGATTTTCATTTTGGTATAAGCTGATATTTTCTTAAAATTAATTGTTGGAGAAATTAGATAGTTTTGAGAGTGAAAACCAGAAAATACCTGAACCATCTCTGCACATTTAATATCCTGTGACTGCCAGACATCAGCTATACATTCCTATTCCCCTTGTTGACCTTCTCTTCAGAGCTTTTTCTCTATTTATTGTGTGTTAGTTACTAGGGATTTTTTTTTTTTTTTCAAAAACCTGTTCTGCTTATAAAAATATCTCTATTCTCTAACTTTTCTTTTAGAATAAAGAAATGTCAGGGTCTCAAAAAGAATAGGAAATAACTGAATTTGTGTTTAGGCTTTTTTACAGCAACAAAGGGAATATGAAAAGAAAACTTAGCATGGGCCTACGTTTTCGGTTAAAGTATAAGCACAAGCACCTTGAAGGGCAGAACTTTGAGTCTTGGTGTAGTGAACATGTGTGTATACATATCTGTGCACCAAGCTCCCTGCTTAACAATAGAAAAATAAAGACATTTATGGGACAATCCAAACACAATAGCAGGCTCAAAGATGATACTCAGAATCTGAAATGCCTCCAAGGAAAACCTAATCTCTTCCTCATAAAAGTACTTAGTTTAGGTGAAATCTCAATTCTGTATCCCCCAAATTCTGAATTAAAACCCTCTGTGGAAGGGAAAATTACATGCTGGATCCTTCCTCCCTCAACCCTAGAAAGGAGGGTATATTCACTTCTTAATAGAAAAAAACAACTTTATTCTTTGGAGCAGTGCTTTGGTCAGTCATTGGCCAGACATAAGCGGTGAATAAAGTAAGTAGATAGTAACAAAATTGTACAGGAAATGGCTCTTAACCTATTCTTTCATGGTCAGCTCAGTCAGTGCTTATGAAGCTTCTGGAAAATGTCCCAGTTTAGGCCTTTTTGCTGACTATTATGTTGAGAAAAATGAGAGGCTGGATTAAAATGGGAAGAAAGGTGGGGAGAAATACAGGTGGTGGGAAGAGTAGATTGGAAGAGTGGGATCTAAGTTAAGTTTTTAATATACATGTATTGAAAGTGAAAGTCGCTCAGTCCTGTCCAACTCTTTGCAACCACATGGACTGTTCTCCAGGCCAGAATACTGGAGTGGGTAGCCATTTCCTCCTCCAGGGGATCTTCCCAACCCAGGGATCGAACCCAGGTGTCCCACATTGCAGGCAGATTCTTTACCAGCTGAGCCACCAGGGAAGCTCAAGAATACTGGAACGGGTATTCTCAGGTGAATCTTCCCAATGCAGGAATTGAAAGGGGGTCTCTTGCATTGCAGGTGAATTCTTTACCACCTGAGGTACCAGGGAATCCCTACATGTATTATGAGTAGATATTAAATTGATGTGCATGTTGGGGTGCCGTCTATGGGGTTGCACAGAGTCGGACACGACTGAAGCGACTTAGCAGCAGCAGCAGCCGCAGCATGTAATATCAAGTGTAAAGCTGCTAGACATTCTTTATATTAGTTTGTCATATTTTTATTTCAATTCTAGACATATTAAAGAGCTTGCAAAGGATCTGAAAATATATGGAGTCCATGGTGGAGATGGTGGTGGGGCAATGGCTGCTGGATGTTGCTCACAAGTCCAGGGGTTGCCGGGGTGACTGACTCTCCTGCAGTGATATTTCACATTTCTTTGGCAAGCTAGCTTAGACCTGTTCCCATGGTGAATACAGGAGGTGTACAAGCATGCAGACTCAAACATTCAAACATATTTCAAGTTCTATTTTTTAGCTTTGCTAACATTGTGGCTAACATGATTTGCACAGCACCTCTGAGAGTCCAGTTGCAGGGCTCTGTGTTATTACAGAGGGATACATACAGGAGGGGATAAATGAAGTGCGACCTTCAATATAACCCATCTACCACACATGACTGTATAAATCCTTCCAACCATTGTTTGTGGCCCTAAAACTTACTGATGGGTCAAGAAGTTCAAGGAATATAACTTTTATTTTATGTCACAGCAGTTATTTAAGTATTTTCTGTTTAAAACATGATGTAGATACTGAGGCCAAGAGATGCTATGGCTTCAGTGACCTTGGACTCAAACCCAAATCAAACAAATCTCTTAATCTTGTTAGAAAAGCACAGTACTAAAGAGGTGAAAATTACTCCTAGTTGGAGATGGGCAAGATAGTGATAATAAAAAACAGCAAAAGTTAGTGAGGCAAGTTGATAGTAGAGACCCCAGTGTGAAAATAGCTGCCTATTATTTAGTGCTAGTTGTGATGGTGATCCAAAGGACGATCAAGTGTCCCAGCGTACCTGCTTTTGTTTGATTTTTCTTTAAATGTCTAAATTCTGCAGTATTAGCCAATTTTGAAATACCTAATGCTTACTTTTTCCAGTAGAGAATGAATTTAAAAAGGGAATTTTGTTGAATGAAGTTTCACTTCACTGCTCAAGGATTTCCATACACTTTTTCAAAACGGCTAGTGAGAATTTTGCTGAGCAGTCTCATACTTGAAATATCTGTCAATGCAGGGTCTCCAAATATTAGTATAGAAAATTGTTTTCGGTTACACAAAGATATAAGTGTAAAGGAAGGTTTGTTGTTCACTTAAACTGTTTAGAGCACATACAAATATGATTATTTTCTAAAATAAAACTACCAGAAGATACATTTAGAGCTTCTGACCTTTGCTGCTAAGGTCAAAGCAATATCACTGGAGCCCTGCATAGTTAATAAATCAACAGAAATACATGTTCGGCTGACTTTGATCGTCTCAGCGCTAAAAAGCATCTGTCTAAAAACGTCTACCATATTTACAAAAAAAAAAAAAATCATAGTAACAATCACTGTACCACTGCACGTAAAACGCTGGGTATCATATATAAGCATGCACACACAAACTCACATATGTATATATAACATTTCAAAGAGATGAATTAAATCCTTCTCTAGGGCATTGAAACTTGGTGTACTTGGTGCTCACACCTGGCAGAAGAGACAGATAAGAACTAGAGATCATATACATGCTAATTTGAATTTGAATATACATTCTAATACTGTTTAGAATTATACCCAATGGAGATGGTGAGATCTGATTATCAGAGTTCTGAAAAGTAAGCCAATTAACATCTGAGGAGTACATAACATTTTCATTTAAATGCTAGCAATTAGCCCTATAGTTATCTTTTAGAAACTGTAGGGGAGAAATTCGGGTGTTTTCTTACTTCAAGTTTTGAATATATTTTCTTGTCAATATTGACCCAACTGTCAGTGATTATTCTTGATCTTCAGGCTGTCTGAAGCAAGAACTGGAAACTCAAGCTGTTCTTAGGTATTAACTTGATCACCACAAACCAGGAGGTAAAGGGTTTCATATCCCTTCAAGCTTCTTATCTCCTGAGATTACCTTAATTTAGACATCTCTTACCTCTTGATCTTGAGATTTCTGTCCTCTAAATCACCAAACCTAACATTTTCACTTAGGTGACCCACCGTGTTCTCAGTTTGACAGTTTCACTTAGGTGACCCACTGTGTTCTCAGTTTGACAGATGAGAGTAGAGAATTGCCCACATTTTCAAGATGTAATTGTTGCAGTATCAAATACCTTAAACTTATTTTTTTTCCTGTTCTCAAACCTTAATTGAGCCTGCTGCTGCTGCTGCTAAGTCACTTCAGTCATGTCCGACTCTGTGTGACCCCATAGACAGCAGCCCATCAGGCTCCCTCGTCCCTGGGATTCTCCAGGCAAGAACACGGTAGTGGGTCGCCATTTCCCTCTCCAATGCATGAAAGTGAAAAGTGAAAGTGAAGTCGCTCAGTCGCGTCCGATTCTTCGTGACCCCATGGACTGCAGCCCACCAGTTTTCATTAATTTAAAAAAAACTGCTAGTTTCCTCTGTAATAAAATTTCTTTTGAATTAAATGTTTAGACTACAGATTTGTTTCTCAAAAGAGGAAGGGTGTTGTACACTTGTCTATATCTGGAGACATTTTTCCCTGCCACATCTATGAATGAAATTAAACTAGGAATGTTGTGGATAGAGGCCAGGGATGCTGCTGAACAACCTATAATGCATAAGACAGCCTGTCGTGACACGAATTTATCTGCTCTAACTGTTAATAATGCTCAGGTTTAGAAACTATCCTATAAACAAAAGAAAAAAGGCAAATACCACTGACCTCTACTTCTCCAATTCTTTACCCTTTATCCCTAGAGGAGAATTGAGCCTAAGGCTCAACCATGCATTTATTTTTAGAAAAAGGATTTCACAGTCATTGTGGGACTGTCAAAAAATATAGTGAGCGTTAAATGGAAAAAGTTGGTGGTATGTAAAATTATCCATTTTGAGGGAAATAGAGTAACAAATTTCCTATTCACTCATTCACTTCTTCATTTCAAACCTACTATAAACCTGGAGCACAAAATACAGTCCAAAGTGCTGGGATGGGGTGGGGTGGACACAGTGAATTGATTGTGGAAGCAAGGGCTGAGAGAAGAGAGAAAATAAAATGCCTCTTCCTGCCTTTGTTTTCTTAGTTGTGGAAGTGCTAATAATACAAAGACCACAAAAATGGAGGAATATAGATGGAAATATAGATGTCAAAATATAAAGGCAGAAAGAATCTGATAATTATGAGAAACTTAATGTGTTATATTTGGCGGGTTACTTGTGACATCATTTTATTCTCCTAAAATGTTATTTGAAGATTAGGAAACAACCCAAGAGAAACTGTAACTCAGCTAAGATGTAGCTTGACAGACTTTGGTCTCAAAGGTCCAGGGTTTCCTCTAATCTCAAAGTTGCCAAGTCTCTCCTATTCAGATTATTTGGCTCTCACCTCATACTCCTTTACCTGGATAATGCCTGTTCATACTTGAGGTCTTAATAGGTGACTCTTTCCTATAAGCCTTCTCTGCAAGTCTGAATAAATCATCTCTTCAACATGTTTCCTGTACTTCTACAACCACAGTTCATATCGCAGTGTACTGCAATAACCTGTGTCCACTCATATTTCTAGAATATAATTTCCTTGGCTCTCTCATTCACTCAAACTCTCAGTAATCAGCTTAGTAACTGGCATGTATGTCCCTCTATGACTAAATTTATGACTCTGTGTCTGAGATACTCTTAACTATTTTCTAATGCGGCACTAGTAGTAAAGAATCCTGCTGTCAGTGCAGGAGACATCAGAGACAAGAGTTAAATCCATGCATCAGGATGATCTCCTGGAGGAGGACATGGCATCCTACTTCAGCATCCTTGCCTGGAGAATCCCATGACCCTATAGTCCACGGGGTCACAAAGAGTTGGACACGACTGAAGCTGCTTAGCTTGCATGCACATGTATATGTATATATTTTAGAAAAATATACACAAAGGGAACAAAGTCTCATAAAGCCCTTCATTTTCTCTAGCTGGTTGTCCTATGGAGGGACTGGGGTCTTGGATCTCTAAGTGATAGGGTCCTTTGTCTCTTTTAACCACCCAAGTCATTATGCTTAAATCTGGAGAGTATCAGATGGAAATGGTAGGAAAGGCAAAAGTGCATTTCTTCAAAAGCTCTTAACTCAGATCTGCTTTCCTATCTTGGTGATCTAGAATGTACTGAATAGAACATACAATAACTCCTTGTCTTCTACTGTAAAACTTAGAGCAGAAGACAGTCTTATTCCTCCTTTCTTGGGTTTTTCTCTCACTTTGACCATGTGAGTAAGTTGTAAAGAAGAAAAGAATCTTTATCCCTGTTCAGTGTTCCCAATGTATTACCAAAAATTTCCTGATTTCATCATTAATCCATTTCTCAAACTTTCTCCCCTATCCTCAAGAGTGAATAGAGAAGGCATTTAATTCTTTGCCTCAAATTTCCCTTGAATTTTGTTGAATTCTCTGTATTAGAGTAGAATATATCTTAACAAATGACTTGAGGAGTATAACTTTAAACTTCTCCCAAGGGTTAGTAATTCAACTTACTCATACATAAAATCTGTTTTTGAATATCTTAAAATTAGTTTAATCTCTAAGTTTATTTTAGTTTAGTTGCTAAGTCATATCCAATTCTTTTATACCCCATGGGTTGTAGCCTGCTAGGTTCCTCTGTCCATGCGATTTCCTAGGCAAGAATACTGGATAGGGTTGCCATTTCCTTCTCCAGAGGATCTTCTTTACCCAGGGATCAAACCCGCATCTCCTGCATCGGCAGGTGGATTCTTTACAACTGAGCCACATGGAAACTAATCTTAAAAATAGCATATTTAAAAGATGTCTTTGATATGATACACATGAGCAAAAAACTGTTTATTATTAGGCTGATAGTGTGACACAAAACCATAACCTAAAGCCATCCTCAATGAATGGCAGGCCATTTTTTTCTTAATTTTCCTAAGAAGGTATTTGTCACCAATATCGCATAACACATTATTGTATATCATAATTCTAACATAGAATTTGTGCAAAGTGAATTTGAAAAACGAACTCAGCAAATGGCAAATGTATATTAAAAAATATCAAGTGCAAATATTTCCCCAAAATATTGCCACTGAGCTAATTCTAATATAATGAGCCTTAACAAATGCAATGATCTCATATTTGTCTTATTGTTAAAACTGCGTAGGTGGTTTAACAACTATTTTCACATCATGTGTGCTTTGTTAGATGTTAACATTTTTTTAATCAGCATAATTAGAATGGTAGGTGTCCTGAGGAGATATTCACAGCTCTGTTTAAATATAAGTGAAATCTCACAGATGTTAGCCAAAATTTCTAAATGTATACTTGCTTCTCAAGTCCTACTTGACAAAGCAATTTAAAAAGTATTTTCCTAAGACCCTTCAGTGATGCTGTTTCATTTATTAGATTTCTTAATTACACAGAAAAACATTCATTCATGTTAATAAAACAAAAATAGTCTGATTGTGTAAGACTGTTTCCTATAATTTTACAGCAAAGATGAATTCTAAAATCTGCTTCACCCGCCTTTAGACTTAAATGCCCAGAATCGTATTAGTCATGATCCTTGGTTAAAACATAATCATTGTTGGTCTGTGAATGGGCAGTCTCCCTTCCTTGCTTGCCCCCTCCATTCCTTCCTTCTTTCTCTAATAGTAATGAGATGACACCATGCAAAACAAAGCTGCTGTCTCCAGGGATAATCATCCCTCCCCCTTATCCTTCTCCATGCCTCCATCCACTGGAGGATACCATTATCTTGGATTCTGTCTGGACTGTTCTTTATTTTTTGCTTGTTTTTATTCATATTCTACTTTTTTGTCAATTCATATTTATCTCAGTTGCCTAAAAGATTTAAGATTAGTTGTTACTGTGGAGTGTTATTCTGTCTTAAACCTGAAAGTTTTCAATTTCTAAATAATTTCAGAATTCTGCCTCTAAGTCAGCTATCTAAAGCATGAATCCATAGAATCTATGTTATTACTAATCACTAGATTTCAAACCATTTTCCCAAATTTAGGAGACATTGTTAACCTTTACTAATACTAATGATAGCTGCCTGACTTCAGTGTCCTGAGTGTAGAGCATGTACAAGGTACAATCAAAAGACAATAAACATTAGCAAGATAATCATTGATTAGTTAGCTTATTAATACTTAGGTTATTAACAGATATTCAGTCTAGGTGAAATTATCTAGCCATTTTAAAACTTTTTCCTCACCAGTTTAAAATATCAATATTTATTGGGAAATTGGGATTGACATATATACACTACTATGAATTTGTCAGTTCTAGGTATCTTTAATAAGTGGAATCAAACAGTATTAGTTTGCACCTAATGTATACTGGGAGAAGGCAATGGCACCCCACTCTAGTACTCTTGCCTGGAAAACCCCATGGATGGAGGAGCCTGGTAGGCTGCAGCCCATGGGGTCGCTAAGAGTTGGGCACGACTGAGCGACTTCACTTTCACTTTTCACTTTCATGCATTGGAGAAGGAAATGGCGGCGCACTCCAGTGTTCTTGCCTGGAGAATCCCAGGGACGGGGGAGCCTGGTGGGCTGCCATCTATGGGGTTGCACAGAGTTACACGACTGAAGTGACTTAGTAGTAGTATGCATAAAATAGATAACCAATGAGAACCTACTGTGTAGCATAGGGCAAAAAAAAAAAAAAAAGGTACAGTCTGTTTGTAGGACATATATTAACGTTAAAATTTTACCCCAATATACATTGCTGCTACTGCTGCTGCTAAGTCGCGTCAGTCGTGTCCGACTCCGTGCGATGCCATAGATGGCAGCCCACCAGGCTCCTCCATCCATGGGGTTTTCGAGGCAAGAGTACTGGAGTGGGGTGCCATTGCCTTCTCCCAATATACATTAGGCACAAACAAATAGTGTTTGATTCCACTTATAAAAGATACCTAGAACAGACAAATTCATAGTCAGAAAGTACATCAGTAGATGCCAGGGTTGAGGGGTTTGGGGAGGTCCCCAACCTAACTCTACCAACTAGGGAGTTAGTGTTATGGGAACACAGTTTCAGTTTAGGAAAGTGAAAACTTCAGGAGAAGGATGATGATAGTTGCATAACAATGTGAACGTATTTGGTGCCACTGAATTGTACAGTTAAATATGGTTAAAATAATATGTTTTATATTATGTAGCTTTTACCACAATAAAAAATTTAAAATGCTTGAGTCAAGACAATAAAAAAACCTTTAATGGTGTATAAGTTGATATTTTACCAGTTTTGTTCTCTTGAATTACTTTATAATTCTCAGAACTCTTTGTAGCATAAAATAAGTCATCATGTTCTATAAAGATTTCACAAAACTCAATTTAAGGAAATTACTTATTATAAAACTCAGAGTTGTAAAAATTTACATCTGAGTTTTTGTTTGCTTTTTTTTTTAGATATTTAAGCAACAAAATACACCATAAAATGATTTGTCACTAATCATAAGTTCCCTGGATATGAAGTTCAGATTTATCTTGCACAATTTTCCAAGTTTCTAATACTTTCATAGGTAAAAGTAAAGTAACTATCTATTCTGTAACTTACAGAGACTCTCTATATGTTCTTCTGAGTAACTTAAAAAATCACTTATGTTTGGCTGGAGGACTGTAGACATACTGCTTACTTTTTGATATACCTTATTATATTTTTTCTTCTTATAAGTGAAGTATAATTGACTTCTGTTTCAAGTGTACAACATAGTTATGTGATTTTTTTGTACATTACAAAATGATCACTGTGTAAGCCTAGTTACCATCTGTCACCATGCAAAGTGATTAAAATATTATTCATTATATTCCCTATACTATATATTACATTCCCATGACTTATTTATTGTATAAATGAAAATTGATGCCTCTTAATACCCCTCATCTATCTCATTCATTTCCCCCACCAACCCTCTCACCTATGGCAACCAATTTGTTCTGTGTATCTGAATCTGTTTCCATTTTGTTATGTTAATTCACTTGCTTTTTAGATTCTACATATAAATGTAATCATATGGTATTTGTTTCTCTCTGGCTTACTTCACCTAGCATAATACCGTTCAGGTCTATCCATGTCATAAATGGCAAGATTTCATTATTTTTTATCATTGAGTAGTATTCCACTGTTTGCTTAACTATTATTTTTTTCAGTTTTGAGGTATAATTGACAATTAAAATTGTAAGATAAAGTGTATATCATGGAGAATTGATGTATGTATATTGTGAATGAATTCCCCCATCTGGTTAATTAACACATCTATCACTTCATATATTTACCTTCTCTTTGTTTGCTTTTTTTTTGTGAGAATAATTAAGTGCTACTGTCTTCCAAGATTTCAGTTATACAACACAGTGTTACCAATTATAATCACCATATTTTACATTACATTCTCAGATTACATTCACCTTATAGGTGAAAGTTTGTATTTTCTCACCAAACTCTCCCTGTCTCCCAACACCCCAACCACTGGCAACTGCTTTTCTACTTTCTGTTTCAAGGAACTTAACTGTAATTTTTTTTTCCCCCTTAGAGTCCACATCTCAATGATACTATGCATTATTTGTTTTTCTTTGGCTTATTTCACTTACCATAATTCTTCACGGTCCATCCGTTTTTTCCCCACATGTCAAGATTTCCTTCTAATGGTTGAATAATCTAATTTATGTTTGGGTCTGTGTGTGTGTGTGTGTGTAAAATATTGATACCTTATCACAATATATGATTGGCAAATATATTCTCCCATTCCATAGATTGCTTTTTCATTTTGTTGATTTTTTTTCCCTTTTCTGTGCAGAAGCTTTTTAGATGGATGTAATGCCATTTGCTTATTTTGCTTTGGTTGCCATTGCTTTTAATGTCAGACAAAAAAAAATAAACACAATACCAAACACCACCAAGACCATTGTCAATGAGCTTTTCTCATGTTTCTTCAAGAATTTGTATGGTTTCAGGCCTTGTGTTTGAGTTTTTAATCCATCTTGAGTTGATTTTTGTGGATAGTGTAAGATGATTTGGAATAGTACCTGACAGAAAGCAAAACATTCTGAAGTTTTTTCTTTAAACTGAAGGGAAAGGGGATTTGAGGAGATGAGGTAATGTCAGTTGGACTCTTCAACCTTTCTTGGGTGCTCAGATAAAGTTGGCATAAGTCCAGCATTCTTTTCAATATTTCTGTGGATTTGGAGAAGGAGATGCTTACAATCACTCATGAAAGTGATCCCTGTTTTTACTGATTTCACATTTCGTCTCTTGCAGTTATTATCTTTTTCCTGACCCAAATTCATACAGTATTGATACTTCATAAAAACCACTCATGTAAGCGGGTTGATTGTTTTCAGGAGAATTTCTGTGAAGATTTCGCAGTTGTGACTACAGATTAGAAAAAATCAAACAGTAATCATTTTAAAAATAATAGTAAACACCCTTTCATATAGTTTGAATCATCCCCCTTCCAGGGTAAAATGCTCAGTCAATCTTTTCCAATGTCTCCAGCCTGCTCCCCATTCTAACTTCCTTTCTTACCCTCACAGCCCACTGGCAGCCCCCCTTGGTAGATTCCTATTTGTTTATTATGCACAGTGAGAGTTCCCTCTTTTTTTTTTTTTTCCTGCACTTGCTTATTCAGACCACTCCCTAAGTTTTCTTTTAGGGCAAGATCCTTTGAAGAGACTTCGATTTAGAAAAAAAATCCTCTCTCCCCCCAAATCTATATCTTGCTCATGATGTTTTCCCCCATTTTATATATAATGCCATTAATTCTTCAATAAGTTAGCTATTGTTTTGTTTCAGTAAATATTAAACCTATTAAAATAATATACTATGCTTGTTTTATTTATTTTTGTTTTTGGCCATGTCGTGTGGTTTTCAGGATCTTAGTTCTCCTACTAGAGTTTAAACCTGTGCCCTTGACAGTAAAAGTAGGAGTCTTAACCATTAGACTGCCAGAGAATTCCCAATATATTATGTTCAAGCAAAGTTTTAGTCTCATAACTCTATTTCACTATAGGCTCATAAGTTTTCCTTCTAAAAATTATTTTTACCATTGGGATACTAAAAAAAGAAATGAGTGTCAGGTTGAAGAGAAAATATTGTAGTTAAAAATAATTAAGAATGACTGCTTATTTATCCACGTTTTGGTATTTACACAACCTGTTTTTTTAAAACAGCAAAACTGTGTTCAAATGTGTTATTTTTAGGTTCTTATATAACCTCAGGCATGACATTAATGAAAGTGTAGAATGCAGTCTGGGAGCAGAATTCCTATTCAATTTTGTGCCCTCCTCCTTAGAATCTGTGGTAAATTACCCAGAGAATCTTTACTTTACTTCTTACTAAGTTTACTTATAGAAAAAAAGAGATAGTTAGGACCCAAGTTTTAGTAAGAGTTTGACTTTCTACATAATTGCTTTTTCTGTAAGTAGATGGGAACTATATTGACCATGCTTTGTGCTTTAAGGATTGTTTCATTTCTTAGTTATTCTTTTGAAAAAAATAGGATTGGTATACAAAAGCCACCTATGTCTAACGTTTCTACTGTGGAAGGCAGAAAGCTCAAAAGAAAATGGGCTTTTCTTTACAGGACAGGTTGTGAAGTGAAGTCACTCAATCGTGTCCGACTTTGCGACCCCGTGGACTGTAGCCCGCCAGGCTCCTCCGTCCATGGGATTCTCCAGGCAAGAATACTGGAGTGGGTTGCCATTTCCTTCTCCAGGGAGATGATCTTCCCAACCCAGGGATTGAACCTGGGTCTCCCGCATTGCGGGCAGATGCTTTAACCACTAAGCTACCAGGAAAGCCACAGGACAGGTTGGAAAAGGTTATCTTTCCATGTTGAGTAGACAGTGGTAAATACTCCCAAAACACCCATGATGAACAGTTCCTTGGTAATATTTCTTCTGTCTGATCTTTCTATGCTCTGATAGGAGATTTGGTGAAATGCATTTACTACATGGAATGATCTTGCATTTTTTTTTTAAATTTCTGATTTGAAGTTTAAGTTTAAACACTTCACATTTGCTATTTTACCACTACTTTTTAAATAAGTAAAATAATATAGATCTTCTGAATATCTATTATGACTCAATTCATAAATCAAAACCTATTATGATTAAATTCATTCAATTCATTCAGTTATAGCTTAGACATTGTTAAATTCTGTTATTTTACAAATGTTTACTAAGCTTATGCTTAATATTAAGCAGGCACTGTGCTTGGAGATATAATTCAATTTACATTATCCTCTACCAAATCGATAAATATTGCTAGTTTTAGTAACTCCCTTTCCCCTATTACTGCCTGATGCTTTTTATTTTGAAATGTTGTTGTTGTTCAGTTGCTAAGTCATGTCTGACTCTTTGTGACCTCCAGTCACAAAGTGCAGCATGCCAGGCTTCCCTGTCCTTAATCATCCCCCAAAGTTTGCTCAAACTCATGTCCATTGAGTCAGTGATGCTATCCAACCATCTCATCCTCTGTCATCCCCTTTTCCTCCTGCCTTCAATCTTTCCCAGCATCAGGGTCTTTCTAATAAATCAACTCTTGGCATTAGTTGGCCAAAGTATTGGAGCTTCAGCTTCAGCATCAGACCTTCCAGTGAATATTTGAGGTTGATTTCCTTTAGGATTGATTGGTTTGATCTCCTTGCTGTCCAAGGGACTCTCAAGAGTCTTCTCTACCTCCACAGTTCAAAAACATGAATTCTTCAGTGCTCAGCCTTCTTTATTATGGTCCAACTCTCACATCTGTACATGACTGCTGGAAAAACCATAGGTTTGACTATACAGACCTTTGTTGTTAAAGTGATGTCTCTGCTTTCTAATACACTGTCTAGGTTTGTCATAGCTTTTCTTCCAAGGAGCAAATGCCTTTTAATTTTGTGGCTGCAGTCACTGTCTGCAGTGATTTTGGGGCCCAAGAAAATAAAGTCTGTCATTCTTTCCAGTTTTTCCCCATCCATTTGCCACAAAGTGATGGAACTGATTGCCATAATCTTTGTTTTTTGAATGTTGAATTTTAAGCCAGCTTTTTCACACTCCTCTTTCACCTTCATCAAGAGGCTCTTTAGTTCCTCTTCACTTTCTGCCATTAGAGTGGTATCATCTGCATATCTGAGGTTATTGATATTTCTCCTGGCAATCTTGATTACAGGTTGTGATTCATATAGACCAGCATGTTACATGATGTACCCTGCATATAAGTTAAATAATAAGGGTGGCGATATACAGCCTTGATGTACTCCTTTCCCAATTTTGAACCAGTCAGTTGTTTCATGTTTGGTTTTAATTGTGCTTCTTGACCTGTATACAAGTTTCTCAGAAGGCAAATAAGGTGGTCTGGTATCCCCATCTCTTTAAGAATTTTCCAGTTTGTTGTGATCCACACAAAGGCTTTAGCATAGTCAATGGAGCAGAAGTAGATGTTTTTCTGGAGATCCTTTGTTTTTTTTCTGTGGATTTTGGCAATTTGATCTCTGGTTCCTCTGCCTTTTCTAAATCCATCTTGTCCATCCAGAAGTTCTCAGGTTATGTACTGTTGAAGCCTAGCTTGAAAGATTTGGCACATTACCTTGCTAGCATGTGAAATGAGTGCAATCATACGCTAATTTGAACATTCTTTGGCATTGCCCTTCTTTGGGATTGGAATGAAAACTGATCTTTTCCAGTCCTGTAGCCATTGCAGAGTTTTCCAAATTTGCTGGCATATTGAGTGTAGCACTTTTGCAGCATCATCTTTTAGGATTTGAAATAACTCAGCCGGAATTCTGTCACTTCTACTAATTTTGTTTGTAGTAATGCTTCCTAAGGCTCACTTGACTTCACACTCCAGAATGTCTGGCTTAGGTGAGTGACTGATGGTTACCTGGGTCATCATGGTTATCTGGGTCATTAAGACCTTTTTTGTACAATTCTTCTGTGTATCCTTGCCACCTCTTCTTAATCTCTTCTGCTTGGGTTAGGTCCTTACCATTTCTGTGCTTATTGTGCCCATCTTTGCATGAAATGATCCCTTAGTATCTCTGATTTTCTTGAAGAGATCTCAAGTCTTTCTCCTTCTATTGTTTTCATAGTTAGCTGTCTTGTTTTGTTTTTGTTTTTGTTTTTATCACATAAAGCTGCAGCACTGAAGAATGTCCCCATTATAGTATATCTAATATCTACTGGATACTTTCTAGGTACTAGACTAGTTACTAGACACTCTGCTTTGTTCTTTCAGTGCATCCATCACAAATAATCTTAGTACAGCTTCACAGGTTAACCCTTCCATTTTACTATTGAGAAAAATGAAGAACAGTGAGGAAAAATCACTTGGCCAAGGTCATACCACTAATGTGTTAAACATGAGCTTAATTTGCTACCCTCTTAATCATTATTCTAAGATAAGTATTTCATTTAGGGGAACATGATAACTGCCAGCTCTGATGGGTAAGGGCAATATGAAACTGATGAGTAATCAAGCTTTGCATAATATAAAGGGCAGTGATCTTGACTCCATTACTGAATATCCCATGAGACCACTGTTAAGTGAGAAGCTAATTGCTCTTACTCATGAGTCTGTTGTGAGAATTAAATGAGGTCATACATATAGAATATGTAGTTTGTTGCCTGGTAATTGTAAATTGCCAGTAAACATTTGCCTTCACTCTCATTGTGATTGTTTTGGGGGTATTTAAATTAATGCAGTCCTGTTGTTAATAGTACCTTAAAGATCTAGTCATATCTTGCCCTCTTGACCTTTTAGAAAGGAAGATATTCATATGAAATGTTCTCTAGGCTAGAGAATGAAGTTTTCTAGTTTTTCTTTTATCTTTAATTCAAGTGATCAAATGGATGTATTTAACTTTTTAACTGTAAAACTTATTTATTTAACTTTTTGTTCCTGTATTTCTGTTTCTAACCTTCTACCACAATAAACTTCATATCTATAGAAAAATTGAAAGAATTGTATAATAACACATGTAACTCATTTCAGACTTACCAATTATTGCTATTTTTTTTTCCAAAATTTGTTTCTCTTCACTTTTTTCTAACACCGTATATACGTGTGTACGAAATATTTTGACTGAATTGTTTGAAACTAAATTGGAATGGGAAGTACATTTCATCCCCAAATCTTTAATAAGAACAAAGACATTTTTGCACATAATCATAATAGTATTATAACACCCAAGAAATTTAATATCAGAGAAATAGAAATAATGTTATTTAACATGAAGTTTCTATTCAAGTGTCTGTAATCATCTCTACAATTTTTATTTTGGATGAAATACATCATGATCAAAGGCTGTTGCTGTAAAATCTCAATTTTCTGAAGATGTGATAGGTTATGGGAAATTTCATTGTTTACTATAAACTTTCTCAAATGTATGAAAATAACCTACATTCAACTAACAAAGTTTTCTATATTTACTTTAAATACAGATTGTAGATTGCCTTCCTTGGTTTCACAGTTCTTCCTTCTTTGTCTACTAAATCTATCTAGATTTTAAAGAAGGATGATATATTGTCAACCATTGTATTTTCATATAAAGCTTCCCTGAATTTTTAAAATCATTTTGTTTGGAGGAAATTTTCAAACATATCCCCAGATAGAGAACAATAGTACAATGTCTCCATGTACCCATTCATCCCTATTTGATGATAATCAACATTTTATCAGTCTTACACATCTCTCCCAATTATTTTTTTGTATGAATAGTATTTTAAAGCAAATCTGTGACATCACTTCATTTTATCTGTAGATATTTCAATACAAATGTCTAACAGGATATATGTATGTGTCTCTTTTCATTTACCTTTTTTCATGCCATTTACTTCTAGAAAATACTTTTGTCACTTATCTTGTTGTGTCCCATATTCTAGTCAATATATTTGCTGCAGACTCTCTTTTGGTAATGTTTAAACGTCCCTAATTCACCCAGATTTTCTATTCACTGATTATGATATCTAGAGGTTTTGTTAGATTTAAGCCCTCACCTTTCTTTTTTCAAAAATATTTCATTGTTGGAACTATGTACTTGCTGTTTGCATCACACCGGGAGACATACTGTATCCGATGGTTCTACTATGAGAAAAGCTATAATTGATCTGTATATTTAGATGGTATCATTCTGAACCATTCTTTATGAAGTTTTCCATCAACTTTTCATCTAATGGTTTTACAATTCATTAATAGTCATGGCCTGGCTCCTTTATTTCTTTAGAGTTTGCAAAATGGTGAATCTTCTATATTTATTATCTCTTGCTATATTTGGGCTTCCCTGATGGCTCAGTGGGTAAAGAATCTGCCTGCAATGCAGGAGACACAGAAGATGTGACTTTGATCCCTCGGTCAGGAAGATTCCCCTAGAGGAGGAAATGCCAGCCCACTCCAGTATTGTTGCATGGAGAATCAATCCTGTGGACAGAGGAGCCTGAAGGGCTATAGTCCAGAGGGTTGCAAAGAGTTGGACACCATTGAGTGACTAAGCACATTTGCATTTGTTAGCATGATTTATTCCATGAAGACCTTTCCCTCATCCATTCGATTATATGAATATTTGAAGTTTGTTTTATTCAGAAAAAGCAGGATAAATGCTTGACTATTCTCATTAATCAGTTTATCATGTTACCTCCAATTGTGAATTTCTCACATTTTAAATAGTTGTATTTTATATGTTTAGTTGATATAGTGGATGCTACATGCAGGTTTTTAACTATTACACCATATTTTCAAAGTATTTCTCTCAATTAGATGGGTTTCTGTAGGTGGGTGCATCCTTGCGTATCTGCAAATATTTTTGTTTTCTCCCCAGTGAGGGAAGAATAGTTTTCCTAGGTAGGGGGAGTCTGATTTCAAGCTTCTCTGTTAGTTGTTTTAGAAATTTCTTTATCAACTTTTAAATACAACATTGTAGATGAGCAATTGAACAAAACTTCTTTATCCTTTTTTCTTTCTATTGGAAAGTTCTAAATTTGTTTTTGTTGTTCAAGGAATTCAAGTATCTAACCAATATATCCCTATGCTTGTAACTTCATTAATCCCACTGGGAACTAGCCAAAACTTATAAAGTATAGGCTGGAATATTCTTCAGCTGATGAAATTTTTAAAATTATGATTGGTTTTATTTTCATCTATAATCTACTTTTTCTTCTGGAAAGCCTATTCTCAAATTACAGTTTCTGTATCTACCCTCCAAATCTTATATTTCTCTCCAGACTACAATCTCTTTTAATTTTGCTTTATGATTGACTTGATCTTCCAGACCAGTAATTTTATTCATATCAGAGATGATTCTCTTCTTCAGTGTATATGTTAAATTTTTACAGTTTGTTCCAATAAAGTATGTTAGTCTACAGTTGATGTTATTTTTATTATTTTATAATTAGAATGTTTTCTTTCAATATTTTCTGTCTTCCTTTATATCTTTGTTTCCTTAGAGGTCCATTCTGATATTTTGTTTGATTGCTCTCTCTCTGGATATGAGGTTTTCAAAAGTGCTGAAACTCTTTTCCTTCTACTTGCCATGTTTGGTAGCTTGGAATTGAGGACAGTGATATAGAGTGCCGAAAGACCAGTGGTCTATCAGGACCTGCAGGCTGGAGATACATCATAAATCAGATTATCCAAGAAGAAACCATTTAGCTACTGAATCTCTCTGTACTTTCCTTCAATAAGGGGTGCAGAATTATTTCAACTGTTTAGCTCCTTGTTAGCTTTTCATAGAGCAAGAAAACTAATCCTACTCAAATTGATTCCAGATTGCTTTGGGGAAGATCCTAGAATACCCAGGGGCTAGGATCACTTAGATTCTGTCACATTCTCAGTCTCTGTTGCTGGTTCCCATGCTTTCATATGGACCAGAGAGGGAGAAGATACTTATTGACTCTTGAACTTAAACCCATTTATGTGCCAGGTCCAGTAATTTTTTGGCCTAAGAAAATGGAATGACTTTAAGTTAAGAATTGAAGGGCATATGTATTTTTTACTATACCTAGTCTTTGGAAGATTGTTTCTTGGAGTATCAGTTTTTTTTTTCTTTGTCACCAAAGCTAAGAACTTATTACTTGCCTATGACATAGAACTGAATCAAATTTAGGATAAAAGTTGATTTGGATCTCAAATCATTGAGATATCCTCTTTATTCATATCACTTTATTTATAAAGGCAATATATTGAGGAAAATATGCTTATTTTGTGTCATATTTAATTATGCAGACTGTCTTGAATCCTTTTGGAGGTATGGGTTATAAATAAGTAAAGGAAATTTAAATCCTTCCCAATTGAATAGGAAGGTAGTTTAAGATTATATAAAATGATTTAATCATTCATATCTTAAAACATTTCCATTTTGAGAAGAGTAGAATATAAAATGTGTTCCTTAAGCCAAAAATGTGATCAGCAAAATAAGTAACTCAACTTGTAAGGATACCTGGATTCTAATCTTGATGATGTTACCAGTTAACTTTATGATCTTGGGGGAAAAAATCACGGTAATATTGTTTCTCATCTGCTAAATGTAATAACAGTATAGGTGAAAATTTAGACCCTTTTTGTTTCTAAATTTCTGAATCTGCATAAACATAACTTTGAATATGAGCAGTAAGGTTGAGACCTGTGAAGACAAAAGCATTAACTACATCCAAATAGAATATAAAATAATGATATAAGTGTTACCTGGCCTCCACTTCAGGAACAAAAATCACAAAAACAGGAGCCTTGGCTACTGAATAAAAACTGTTGTTCTGTGTAAATATGAAACATTTTCCAGCTGTATCTACCACCTTTGCTAAAGTTCTATTTAGACATTAAACTTAGAAAATACTTAGTTATACTGTTTTATCATTATGTTTGATGCTTTTGATCATATGTAAAAGATGTTTTCCGAGGAGTCATAGTCATAGCCATCTAAAACCCATAAAAGTCAACCCCAAAATCACAAAGAAACATTTAAATTTACAAAGAAAATTTCCTGAGAGCTAAGAATCCTCTAAAATATAACCTCTTCTCACCTTTAACATTCTTTTTTCTTTTTCACCATATTATTCTCCTCTGTAAACTTTTGAGGGTATAATTATTCCTACCAACACTTCTCATACCTATTTCTCTATTCTTTGTCCTTGTGTGTCACCATCCACAAAATAGCCCAAAAGAGCTTTATTTACTTTCTTTGCTTGGAAGGCCAAAATGTTTCTTCATACTATTGGATTGCATGTCTGTAGTACCAAATTAAGTCTTGAGTATCTCTCTGCTTATTTTTAAAATTTAATTAAACTATTCCTACAAAATACAGGAGTATAAAAGTGCTATGAAACATTATTTGTCCTGCATATATGATAGACTTTCATGAAAATAACATGAACAAAACCAGAACCAATGAGCACTAGAATATATATGCAGATTCTAAAGTGTATGATATAAATTGTTAATAAAAGTAACATAAGCTTAGACTATTCTAGAAAATGGGTAAAACATGAACTAAATGTTGTGGTTTTTTTTTTTTTTTTTGATTGGGTTGTTTATTTTTCTGGAATTGAGCTGCATAAGTTGCTTGTATATTTTTGAGATTAGTTGTTTGTCAGTTGCTTCATTTGCTATTATTTTCTCGCATTCTGAAGGCTGTCTTTTCACCTTGCTTATATTTTCCTTTGTTGTGTAGAAGCTTTTAATTTTAATTAGATCCCATTTGTTTATTTTTGCTTTTATTTCCAGAATTCTGGGAGGTGGATCATAGAGGATCCTGCTGTGGTTTATGTCGGAGAGTGTTTTGCCTACGTTCTCCTCTAGGAGTTTTATAGTTTCTGGTCTTACATTTAGATCTTTTATCCATTTTGAGTTTATCTCTGTGTGCGGTGTTAGAAAGTGATCTAGTTTCATTCTTTTACAAGTGGTTGACCAGTTTTCCCAGCACCACTTGTTAAAGAGATTATCTTTACTCCATTGTATATTCTTGCCTCCTTTGTCAAAGATAAGGTGTCCATATGTGTGTGGATTTATCTCTGGGCTTTCTATTTTGTTCCATTGATCTGTATTTCTGTCTTTGTGCCAATACCATACTGTCTTGATGACTGTGGCTTTGTAGTAGAGCCTGAAGTCAGGCAAGTTGATTCCACCAGTTCCATTCTTCTTTCTCAAGATAGCTTTGGCTATTCGAGGTTTTTTGTATTTCCATACAAATCTTGAAATTATTTGTTCTAGTTCTGTGAAAAAATGGGCCAAAGAACTAAATAGACATTTCTCCAAAGAAGACATACGGATGGCTAACAAACACATGAAAAGATGCTCAACATCACTCATTATTAGAGAAATGCAAATCAAAACCACAATCAGGTACCACTTCACACCAGTCAGAATGTCTGTGATCCAAAAATCTGCAAGCAATAAATGCTGAAGAGGGTGTGGAGAGAAGGGAACCCTCCTACACTGTTGGTGGGAATGCAAACTAGTACAGCCACTATGGAGAACAGTGTGGAGATTCCTTAAAAAATTGCAAATAGAACTGCCTTATGACCCAGCAATCCCACTGCTGGGCATACACACTGAGGAAACCAGAATTGAAAGAGACACATGTACCCCAATGTTCATCGCAGCACTGTTTATAATAGCCAGGACATGGAAGCAACTTAGATGTCCATCAGCAGATGAATGGATAAGAAAGCTGTGGTACATATACACAATGGAGTATTACTCAGCCATTAAAAAGAATACATTTGAATCAGTTCTGATGAGATGGGTGAAACTGGAGCTGATTATACAGAGTGAAGTAAGCCAGAAAGAAAAACACCAATACAGTATACTAACACATATATATGGAATTTAGAAAGATGGCAGTGATGACCCTGTATGCAGGACAGCAAAAAAGACACAGATGTGTATAGCGGACTTTTGGACTCAGAGGGAGAGGGAGAGGGTGAGATGATTTGGGAGAATGGCATTAAAACATGTATAATATCATGTAAGAATCGAATCGCCAGTCTATGTCCGATGCAGGATATGGCATGCTTGGGGCTGGTACACGGGGATGACCCAGAGAGATGTTGTGGGGAGGGGGGTGGGAGGGGGGTTCATGTTTGGGAACGCATGTACACCCGTGGTAGATTCATGTCAATGTATGGCAAAACCAATACAGAATTGTAAAGTAAAATAAAAAATAATAATAATAATTTAAAAAGTGTTGGACAAATCTTAAATGAGGGACAAGGTTTCAGGGGCACAGATTCATAGGTATAAACCCTTAGTCACTCAGTCATGCCCAACTCTTTGTGACCCTTTGAACTGTAGCCCACCTACCTCCTCTGCCCATGGGATTTTTCAGGCAAGAATATTTGGAGTGGGTTGCCGTTTCATACTCCAGGGGATCTTCCCAACCGAGGGAGCAAGCCCAAGTCTCCTGCACTGCAGTCAGTTTCTTTACCTGCTGGGCCATTGGTGAAGCCTAGGTATATACACACACATGTCCAAAGGATGATGTGTGTGTGTGTGTGAAGAGAACCCTGAAAATGCCAGAAGAGAAGACTATTAGGATGGTTAGCCATATTGTTCAGATGTGAGGAACATACTGAGAGATACCTTCATTCTCCGGGCAGTTGGAAGTCAGTATGGGTTCTTACACAGGAAAATAACATAATGGAATCAATATTAGAAGGCCTGCTATTAAAATAAAACAACAAACAACTCACTATATTATCAGTTATCTTAAATATGATAGTAAAATGTCACTTTTGTTGTCATGTATTTATAATAAATAAATGGTGTCGATTTTTTTTTAGTAAAGAAAATATCCTTTGAGCAAGAAGTTAGCAAATATTGACGAGAAAAACAGCTGATGGTCTCAGTAGCAATTATTCAATACAAAGTCTCCCACCCATTTCAGTGAACAAACAATTGCTATTGAAAAGTTTAAAAATATTTTACAGAGTAACATTATAATAAAATCAGGTAAAATTTCATGTCTGAAATATTTTGTATTCAACTGAATTATCATTGAAAAGGCACCAGCACACCTGCAATATAACACAGCTAGAAGGAGGTTTAGTTCAGTTCAGTTGCTTGGTCGTGTCTGACTCTTTGTGACCCCATAGACTGCAGCATGCCAGGCTTTCCTATCCGTTACCAACTCCCGGAGTTCACTCAGATTCATGTCCATCGAGTCAGTGATGCCATCCAGCCATCTCATCCTCGGTCGTCCCCTTCTCCTCCTGCCCCCAATCCCTCCCAGCATCAGAGTCTTTTCCAATGAGTCAACTCTTCACATGAGGTGGCCAAAGTACTGGAGTTTCAGCTTTAGCATTAGTCCTTCCAAAGAAATCCCAGGGCTGATCTCCTTCACAATGGACTGGTTGGATCTCCTTGCAGTCCAAGGGACTCTCAAGTCTTCTCCAACACCACAGTTCAAAAGCATCAATTCTTCGGCACTCAGCTGTCTTTATGGTCCAACTCTCACATCCATTCATTACTACTGGAAAATGGCAGCTTTAACTAACAGACCTTTGTCGGTAATGTCTCTGCTTTTTAATATGCTGTCTAGGTTGGTCATAGCCTTTTCTCCAAGGAGCAAGCGTCTTTTAATTTCGTGTTTGCAGTCACCATCTGCAGTGATTAACAAGGTTAGTTTCAGTCAGAACTGAAAACTTCCCCTCCCTAATTTTAGTGGGAGCTGCTTTGTATTATGCTGTGAAGACAGCATGTGTTGCAAATGCCTTTTGAGAACTTGGGAAACTAAGTTCAGTGTACTAAAGACAAATATTTCCATATACAAACTCTTATACTTCTAAGTGGGGATTTCTTTGATTTTCAGTCACAAGAAGGTGTTGATTTATGGTTCCTTTCAATGTCAAAGAATTAAAATTTGCATGAGGATTGAAGCCTTTTGAGAAACTTCTTACTGCGCACAGGGAGATGCTTTTTACACTTCACATACTTAATATCTTGAAAAAAAACTAGCTACACCAACGAGGCAGTTTTGGATATAAGGCACTATGAGGCAGTTAGGGGAAATCCCCATGTTTTCATAGACATGAACTGATTTTGCACTAGCACAGTTGATTTTGCCCTCCTTTTAAAGAATGAAATAAAATTTTATTTAAATAGGTTGATTAACAATTTATTTTATCAAGATATGTCTTTGCTTATTGAAACGGCAAAGAGCTAACTTTTTTTTTCAATTAATGGTACTCAGTAAGAACAGGTTTGTCAAGGGATTTCTTTGTATACTGCTAGTGGGGTTAAACTGGAAAATACTGTTGAGGAAAGCAGTGTTGTTACTGGATAGATAGAGTTTACAAACACATGTAGCATTTGAGTTGTAGTTGTGTCTTTATGCATATTTCCTTAAGCAAGAATTTGCGATTTTGTTTAAAAAATATGGACAAGGATGGAGTAATATTGTGATTTACAAAAATATGTATTTGGTCTTTATCCTGAAGCTCCCCAAATTCTTGGGATTTCCTAAGTGATGATAGCCATAAAGGTAAGGACAGTGTCCTTTGTTATTTTAATAAAGTAACTTGGCTGGCAGCTAAGGATGAGGTTTAGTTATCAGGGGAAACAATCACCTTATGAAAGGGTTGGAATTTTCAGTATTCCTACCCTCAACTTCTGGAAGGGGAGAAGGGTTAGAGGGTGAATCAACTGCCAGGGATTTAATCAACCATGTCTATGTAATGAAGCTCTCATAAAAGCTCAAAAGAACTGAGCTCTGAGAACTTCTGGATCAGTGAATAATCTTGGAGAGCAGTGTGCCTGGAGAGGGCATGAACGCTTCATGTTCTTTCCCCATATCCTGCCCTGTGAGACCCTTCCATCTGCCTATTCCTGAAATATATCCTTTTATAATAAATTTATAATCTAGTGAGTAAACAGATCTCTTGAGAGTTCTACTAGCTGCTCCAGCAAGTTAATCACACTGGAGGAAGAGGTCCTCAGAATCTCTGGTGTACAACTAGTCAGTCAGAAGTATAGGTAATAACCTGGACTGGTGACTGGTGTCTGATTCCCAAGGTTAGTGTTATGAAACTTCCAATCTTCCCCCAATTGCTGGTCTATCAGATGCTCAGGTGACAGCCTGGGCATGTGAGTGACATTTGAAATTGTGGGAAGGACAGTTTTATAAGCCTGAGCCTTTAATCTGTGAGATCTGATGCTATCTGCAGGTATTTAGTGTTAGAATTAAGTTGAATCATAGGATACCCAGTTGATGTCCAAGAATTGCTTGGTGGTGTTGGGGGGAAACCCCTTCTCTTCACATTGAAGTTGGGTCTCAGAAGACCTAAGAAGTCATGTCTGACTCTGCGATTCTGTGGATTGTAGACTGCCAGGCTCCTCTGTCCATGGAATTCTCCAGGCAAGAAGACTGGAGTGGATAGCCGCTCCTTTCCTCACAGAATCTTCCTGACCTAGAGATAAAACTCGGGTCTCCTGTACTGCAGGCAGATTCTTTAACATCTGAGCTACCAGGGAAGCCCAAGAGATGGCCAGAGTATTATTACTGATAATCTGGAAAAAGTTGGAAACAACCAAAAGTTCTCAAATCTTGTGTGGCAAATTCTTTAACCAAAGTATATGAGTATATCTTACTATTGCAATCAATAAAAGTCATGTAAATATGTGTGGGAATATACATATACCCAAATGTATAGATGCACATATACTTACTTATGAAGACTCCAACTGTCTGTTCTTTCAGATTGTCATTATCTTCCAAGTTTTTTAAAGTAATTTATGAAAGTGATAGTTGCTCAGTCACGTCCAACTCTGTAATCCCATGAACTATAGAGTTCATGGATTTCTCCAGGTCAGAATACTGGAGTGGGTAGCCTTTCCCTTCTCCAGGGGATCTTCCCAATCCAGGGATCGAATCCAGGTCTCCCTCACTGCAGGTGGATTCTTTATCAGCTAAGCCACCAGGGAAGCCCAAGAATACTGGAGTGGCTAGCCTATCCCTTCTTTAGCTGATCTTCCTGACCCAGGAATCAAATCAGGGTTTCCTGCATTGCAGGTGAATTCTTTACCAGCTGAGCTACCAGGGAAGCCCAAAACTAATTTATGAATTTATTTTAATCAGGGTTTCTCTGTGTAACTTCAGTACCTGTCTTAACTTTTATCTATGTGAATAATGCCATTACTGTGAACAAAATGTTTTATATGACTAATTAAAAAACTTTCTAAATATTCTTTCCATCAGTTTTGAAAATAAGAAATGACTATGTCAACTTTATTTCGTCTCATACCATAAAGTCTGATGGTGTGATGAGTCTTACTTAGGTAATATAAAATTTATTTCTCCCAGTGCGTTCATGTGATTGGAATAGTAGGGAGAATTCCCTAGCAAAAATTCATTCTAGATAATTAATAGGACTGTAAAGAAAAATAAATAAAAATACTAAGTTAAAAAATTCCTTCCTTCCCTCTCTACCTCCCCTCTTTTCCCTCTCTCTCCATCTTTCTCTCCCACTCCTCCTCCTCTCCTTCCCCCAATTGCATACATTTCCAATTGCATAGTTTAAAAATGGTCATAATGTAACATCAGTTCATTATGTAAGCATAGGATTGAAAAATGCCAGCTGAGATACCTCTTATTGTTGTAAGAGATACAATAAATATTTTTAAAATTGTCTAATTAAACAAATAACAACTTTCAACTGTAGTGTCTATTTTGCCAACAGTTCTGGTATTTCTTGCTAATGCAATACATAATTTTAGTTTTATTTTTCCAACACTGCATTTTCTTGGGGAGATGCCAATTTTCAGATTCATACTACAAGTGTAGTAGTAATTTTGTAATGTTGAAGAAAATTGTAACTAAACAAATCAGTTTATCTCCTGTTACTGTTATAAAAGCTACCACCAGGCTCCCCTGTCCCTGGGATTCTCCAGGCAAGAACACTAGAGTGGGTTGCCATTTCCTTCTCCAAAGCATGAAAGTGAAAAGTGAAAGTGAAGCCACTCAGTTGTGTCCGACCCTCAGCGACCCCATGGACTGCAGCCTTCCAGGCTCCTCTGTCCATAGGATTTTCCAGCCAAGAGTACTGGAGTGGGGTGCCATTGCCTTCTCTGAGGCCATTGTAGTATGTAGTAAATAATTTACCAGAAATACTAGTGGTACTAGGGAAACCTCACAAATATATTTCCAAAATAGGATAGTCAAAGTGACTTAGATATATTCTGCTTCATATCATAATCTTTGCTTTTGTCTGGTTTCCTTCAGGATGTGAAATGTATTTGTCAAAGCCTTAGGCTGGAATTCTTGCAACTTAGACATAAGGAAGGCAATACAACACAGTGACATCAGGGTTGCTGATGGGAAATAGCAAGTGTTTAGAAAGATTGGTAAGAACTGCTTAATATATTTATACAGATTTTCCTTGCTATATCAAAATAGCCCATTTCTATGAAACTTTTCATCAACTAAAATGGTGTAAAGAAAAAAG
Source organism: Oryx dammah (assembly GCF_014754425.2). Taxonomy (NCBI): domain Eukaryota; kingdom Metazoa; phylum Chordata; class Mammalia; order Artiodactyla; family Bovidae; genus Oryx; species Oryx dammah. The sequence continues at coordinate 34,339,728 of NW_024070185.1, forward strand.
CAGTTACCTTAGGACACATCTTGCTAACGGATGCACAAATGGAGACAAAGCCAGTTGCTCACTTGCAATTTAAAGCTACAGAGGCTTGATGCTGAGATGCAAGTGTAGTTCCTGGGGAAAGAGCTTGGTGGTGCCACTCACACAGCTCAGGGTTCAGGCTGCCTTTATAGGGCTGGCTGCAAAACAAATGCTAATTGCCATTTTTGCTTTTTGCCTTTTCTCACAAAAGTGAAAATTCTCTTTGGATTTATCTTGCTTACCAAAACAGATACTAATGTAGGGCTTTCTAAAAAGTGAAGGGACATAAAGCAAGCTTCTGAAAAGCAGAGGATACCTGTATTCCTGTAAACATATGAACAGTAAATAAGAAATCATGAAAGACTACATTGCCTCTGTCCACAACCCAAAAAAAGGCAAATATGTCCACTTACATAAAATCAAGTACTGTTCAGGAAAGAAATGAAATGTCTTCAAACTTGGCTGAAGCTGTTCTTTAGTTGAAGCATCAAAAAACAATTGTCTTCCCTAACCAACTTTGTAATCCATTTTCTGCATCTGTTTTGCCTTTAGTGACTTGACTGCAGAGTAATAATCTTGACACTTTTCTAAAGCAGATCTTGTGACTCTCCATATGCTATATGATTCTTAGGATGAAAAAGGTTTTACATTATCAATTATTTGGCCCTTTTCCCCAGTAGATACTGTTTATGAACATGTGAATTTTGCATTATGCAGTAGATTTGTTACTGAAAAGTTATTTTTAAATAATTTGGGAGAATCAAATCTTATTTTAAATGTACCAGAGGAGTTTGTTATTATTAGGGACCTTGTGATAAACACTTCTTCAAAGTGAAATATTCTAAATTATTTTGTAAGCTGTGATTTTCTATACTGTTATCTAAAATGAAGTGCAAATAAACTAGATGAAAGTTTAAAGAAAATGATGTGTGTGGCACATGAGAGAGCCAGCTGGCCTCTCCCCAAATGGCCTTGCATTACCCTTGTGATATTACTGTATTCCAGAGTCTGACCTTGAAACTTGCAGGCTCAGCGATTTGAATTTGTCAGCACTAGAAGACTAAATCTCAGGAGCATTATAAGTTATTGGAACTGTTGTATTAAATCAGAATACCAACTTAATTATAGCTATTAAAAACACATTGTTTTTATATTAACTTGAATAGTTATGTAAACAGAACAAAAACTTTCCTCCTTGAGGTGGACTATTGAGGAATCTAAATGGTTATTTTGAAGTTATTTTGGTGTGATAAGGCAATGGCACCCCACTCCAGTAATTTTGTCTGGAAAATCCCATGGGCAGAGAAGCCTGGTAGGCTGCAGTCCATGGGGTCGCTAAGAGTCAGACATGACTGAGTGACTTCACTTTCTCTTTTCACTTTCACACGTTGGAGAAGGAAATGGCAACCCACTCCAGTTTCTTGCCTGGAGAATCCCAGGGACGGGGGAGCCTGGTGGGCTGCTGTCTATGGGTTTGCACAGAGTCGGACATGACTGAAGTGACTTAGCAGCAAAGATATCATGTAACGTGCTTTATTTTGCCCTTCCCCAAAACCTCAGAGACATGGCTAATTGATTATTGCTAATTGACCAACTGATCCACTAAGCTAAGAGTTAGCTTAAAAACCCTCAACATGACATTCCAGAAACCAGCTCAATAGATTGGGAATGGCACAGGATTTGATACTTTTTCATGAGTAAATCTTTTTGCTCTGTGCCTGTTTTCTTTTCTGTGAAATTAATGAATTTGACTGTTTTTTTTTTTTTCCTCCCATGTCCTGTTTTGCTCTACAAATAACTCTGCTTGTTTAAGCAAATGACTATGGTCTTAATTTCTCTACCTTAAAATGAGAAGGTTATACTGAATCTTTTTCAAATATAGACTAAAAGTTATAACTCTTATCTGAAACTGTAAGTCAGAGCTTTTAGCTGTCTATGTCAACCATAAAGAAATGGAGATATAGATCAATTGCCAGCCACCATCTTGTGTGCACATGAATTATCATCTATGTACAAATATTGGGTTGATGCAAGAGTGCCATATGAATTATAATGTCTGTTCAGAGAGCAGAATGCAAGAATGTTGATACATTTGCCAGTGTTTGCCATGTTGGATCTGTAGATGGATTACTATCCCAGGTATTTGCTTCACTTGAAAAGTTATCAGCTGTCAAGTCTGAGAGCAGAAAAAACTGAAGCAAGTTTGAAGTCACATGTACTAATTTCTGCAAAGTAAAGTAAAGTTGCTCAGTCGTGTCTGACTCTTTGTGACCCCATGGACTGTAGCCTACCAGGCTCCTCTGTCCATGGGATTTCCCAAGCAAGAATACTGGAGTGGATTGCTATTTCCTTCTCCAGGAGATCTTCCCAACCCAGGGATTGAACCCAGGTCTCCTGCATTGTAGGCAGACGCTTTACCGTCTGAGCCAGCAGGGAAGTCCAATTTCTGCAAAAGTGTTTGTAAAATCAGTCATATTTGCATTATGTTGGCTAATTGTAGACAAAATATAACTGTTTTATGTATTCATATCTATTGTCAATATAGGTCTAGTAGTAGCAAATGTTTTCTAGTCATAGAGCCTCCAGAGTACCATGAAATAGTCCATATTTTAATGATGGAAAAGATCTCTCATTACTGAAATGTGTTTTTATTATTCAAGGACTGCGGTTGTCTATTCACTAAAATGATTGCTCAGACTGCAGGTCACAGTTGCCTGAGTGCTCTGGTTAAGGGGAAAAATATGAAGTTCTGATTGGTGTTAAGCAGTGAATGTTTTGACAAAGATAATGGTTCCATGTACAGTGATAAAGCATTCTTCATATCTTCAATTTTTTTTATTTTTTGTTCCTTTAAAAGTGTTCCTTTCCATTTGATTTTTTTTCATTTACTTTAAGGAGAGTATTCACCAACCATGCTCATTTAAAATATATTAATGTCCTCTTCCTTCATGCAGACTTTTACTTGTGCACAAGGCAGATTCTAAATGTGATTAGAATGAGTACTGCCATATTAACTTATTAATAAATGTCTGTATGACCCATGAGGGATGCTTGCCCTGAAATAAAACTCAGACATCTTGCTCAAAAATCAGTCAACCTCTGTCTACTGCCTGACTGAACTATAATTTACATTTTGTATAAAATGGACAGAAAGCAATTTTAATTTAATATATAAATGTAAAACTTCAGCTTCCACTTGCTGTAATATGGACTCCATGATTTTATTTATTTATTTTTTATCAGCAAAGGCTGTATCCTGTGAGTGTCTGTGATGGAAATCCACTGTGTGCACAGAGTAACTCTATTAGGCTATTGGAGAGGATGAAAACAGTTTGAGATAAATAAAAAAGCAATTACCTAGGCCTGGGAAAGAGATACTGCACATTTATTCAGGAAGCATTTAACTTACTCAGGACTCCATTCCAATGAAGAGTTATTCCTTTTTCTACCTCTCTAATATATGCCAAGCCAAATGGGAAGAAACAGGACAATGTTACTGTACTTCTTAAGTAAGTTTTGTCTCTTAGTACTTCAAATAGCATCTCTTATGTACAGTTCTAGCTTCTTTTTATTTCTAATTAGGTCAGTCATAATGTGGCAAAGCAGAGAAAATCTTGCTATTTTGGAAAGATTGCCTCCCTGTTATTTTACTGGGCGTTGCTGTGAGAATCAACAAAGGAAAATGTGAAAATATGTTGACCACTATAAAGCTCTGTAAAAGTCATGATATCTCTGGCTTGGTTTTGCTTTTGTTTACTTTTTGATGGTCTCCCTGTAATTCTTCATTATAGCTTGTAGCTGCTTTAATATTAATAATTAAATGCTGTACAGCCTTTGCTTCTGTAAAAGAAAAGGGGCTGCCTTGACTTGACCTCAAAGCATCATGGCATGAATGGGCACAGCATTAAAATCAGGACCACTCAAAAGAAAACAAAACAAAACAGAAAAGATCAGGACCACTCAAATCTTGAATCAGTTACATGCCTGTGAAGAAGTCATTAGCAATGGGAACATCTGGTAAATGCCTTGTTTTTATTAAATTTTTTTCATTTTGCTTGATTTGTAGCTATTTGACAAGCAAAAAAGAAATATATTTGTGTTTCTTTCAGTAATTTTAAAGATTGTTGCAAAAGTGGCCTAAAATCCTCTATTTGGTAATGCAACTGTTACAAGAAAATGATAGATAGCAATGATAGCTTCTTGGACTTTTTGAATATCATCCATAGATATGCCAAAAGGTGCAAATATGTGTAAGAACACTTACTGTTTGGTCTGATCTGTCAAAATGAGCAATGGATCAGCTAATCTGCTGTCATTTTAATGGCTTTTTTAATGGCTTCTCTGGGGTATTGACTTAGCAGAAGTTATGAAGTTGAAAGGGATTTTTGAAACTAGATTATAATTCAGGTAACATTTAAATTTTAAATAGAAAACTGACCAAAACAAATAAAATATGGTGAAAATTTCTTAAAAGAATAATGGAGAAAGCATAAATAATAAATAAAATTATTTATTATAGATAGCTAAATTTGTAAGTACCAGTAAAAGATCCAGAGAAATGATAAGATATTTTATATTTTATTTCTTAGAAATCTTGACATTTATATCTTTGATAAGCTTTTCAAGATTTGCTAGAATGAAAATTTCCAAACTTATTCTGTTAAATGTACAAGAATGTCCCAAGATCATCTTTTGATCCCAGGTTCTTTGTTTAAATGCTAATGTAGAAAATACTACTTAGTGTCAATGATCAGGCAAGATTTATATTTTGTTCCTTATTTATATAACCAGGAATTACTTGTGTTTTATGGGCTTAATTAATTGTATCAATTCAAAACTGAATAGTGTATTAAAAAATGGGCCATTGTTAACACTTGTGTTGGATGTAAATAGTAACATAGAATTATACCATATTTTATGAATAATCAAGTGCCTAAGTCACTGCTAGCAAGAACTTTAGACACTATAGAGCAGAGGGTCAATCAACTATAGCCTGTGTGCCAAATTGAGTCCAACATCTGTTTTTTAATGTTCTCAGGGCTTAGAAGTTTTTTGTTTTATTTACATTTTTAAATGGTTAAGAAAAATAAGACTATTTTGTAACATGTAACTATTATATGAAATTCAAATTTCAGTGTTTGTTTGTAAATAAAATGTTACTGGAACATGGCTATGTTCATTTAATTCTGTGTTGTCTAAAATTTGTTTTTCTTTTGTACTATAACAAGAGTTGAGGGGTTACACCAGAGCATGCTGGCCTGCAAAGTTCAAGATACTTACCATCTGGCCCTTTACAGAAAGATTTGCCTGTCTTTACCATAGAGACAAGAGGTCTGCTACATTAAAGTCTATGTTGAAATTGTGACTTGAGTAATTTGTAATACACTCAGGCATTATAAATAATGAGGCCATGTGGTGACATACTTAATGCAAAAAGGGTGACGCATTTTTGGTTCCTCAAGGCACTAAATGCTTGTCTGTAGTTCCATTAGATATCTACCTACCTAGGATAGGATTCTTACGTTACTTGTATAATCGAGAAAATCACTAAATTTCTCCAAAGCTCTTGTCATATCTGAAGAACAAGAAAATAATAGTATTTACTTCATAGGATTATCATTAAGAATAAATTAAATCTTACCTCTGTTTTGTATTATGTCTAGTAAATTGTAAATGATCAGAAATTTAGTAATTGCTATTTTAAAAATTATAGATAAATATAAGCACATAAAATGATTTTTAACCAGTAAATTTATGAATATAATGCAAAAAAGATTTACATAAAAGTTGCCACACTTAAATGAAAGTGTGAAAATTGAAAACTAGTTCTTATACAATTAAATGTTATTTGTATATGATCCTATATACTATAGCAGATTTCTGATTTTTGACTTTTAATTTCTTTTCACTAAGAATCTGTTTTAGGAAGGAAGAAAATCTCTATTTGGTCTCAGTTTTCCCCTTTTCCTTTTCTCAGTTTTGAGTAAGCCTTTGTTAACTGCCATTTGTCCTAGTTTTACACTTTTTTGGCTGCTTGTGTGGCTTCCTCATTGAGGAGAATGATAGCAACCAAAACTTCTCTTTCAGTGTCTTGGCATACAGTGATTCAGAATTCTAATTTTAAATGTATTGTCCTCATGAACTCTTTCTAAGGAAGATTATCTTACTTTTTATCTGTGAATTTAACTTGCAAAGGCAGGAGTTTCTTGGAATTTTTTTTTCTTCTTTCAGATACATTGGCCTAAGAGCTTTCTGTGTCTGAGAATTTCAAGAGGCATCCGTCTGCCATCAGTGTGTTTCTGTGGTTCCTGTCTAGTGCCATATGCATGAAAAGGTTATTATAGAGTCTATTTCAATGAACAGTATTGGAAACTTCCAGATTTTAAATCTGAAGTTTTAAAATGCTGTGAAACTTAATTTGCTAATTAAATAACATTTAACTGGATATAAGTAGCTCAATCAACTTTGCGATTTAATTATTTTATGACACTGATGTAGCCATCATTGACAGTGAGGAACCATTGCTTGTGTTAAGACAATTTTCAATAAGCAAGACAGATTTAGATCTCCAATAAAATTATAATATATATTATTTATATATTCTCTGAAAGTGTCTACATTACATCATTACATTTGTCTTTAGGTCTTTTGTAAAGAATCTAAATCTAATAAAATAATGTCACAAAGATAATAGCTTGAAGAATATGGATCTTCAGATTCTGCATATCTGGTGTAACATGTTGTTCAGTGACTCAGTTGTGTCCGACTCTTTGCAATCTCATGGATTGCAGCATGCCAGGCTTCCATGTCCTTCACTACCTCCCAGAGTTTGCTCAAACTAATGCCCATTAAGCCAATGATGCTATTCAAGTATCTCATCCTCTGTCGCCCCCTTCTCCTCCTGCACTCAATCTTTTGCAGTATCAGGGTCTTTTCCAATGAGTCAGCTCTTCATATCAGGTGGCCAAAGTATTGGAGCTTCAGCATCAGTCTTTCCAATGAACATTCAACATTGATTTCTTTAGGATTTACTATTTGATCTCCTTGCAGTCCAAGGGACTCTCAAGAGTCTTCCCCAGTACCTCAGTTCTAAAGCATCAGTGCTTCAGCACTCAGCCTTCTTTATGGTCCATCTCTCACATCCATACATGACTATTGGAAAAAACATAGGTTAGACTATATGCATCTTTGTTGGTATAGTAATGTCTCTGCTTTTTAATATGCACTCTAGGTTTGTCATAGCTTTTCTGTCTAGGAGCAATATACTTAATTTCATGGCTGCAGTCACTGTCTGCAGTGATTTTAGAGCCCGAGAAAATAAAGTCTATCACTGTTCCCATTTTTTCCCCCAATTTGACATGAAGTGATGGGACCAGATGGCATGATCTTAATTTTTTGATTGTTGAATTTTAAGCCAGCTTTTTCACTGTCCTCTTTCACCTTCATCAATAGGCTCTTTAGTTCCTCTTCCCTTTCTGCCAGTAGGGTGGTGTCCTCTGTATATCTCGGGTGATTGATATTTCTCCTGGCAATGTTGATTCCAGCTTGTGCTTCATCAAGCCTGACATTTCTCATGATGTACTCTACATAAAAGTTAAGTAAACATGGTGACGATATACAGCCTTAACACACTTCATTCCCAATTTTGAACCAGTCCATTCTAACTGTTGCTTAGTGACTTGCATAAAGATTTCTCAGGAGGCAGGTAAGATGGATTGGTATTCCCATCTCTCGAAGACTTTTCCACAGTTTGTTGTGATCCACACAGTCAAAAGCTTTAGCATAGTCCATGAAGCAGAAGTAGATGTTTTTCTGGAATTCCCTTGCTTTTTCTATGATCCAACAGATGTTGGCAATTTGATCCCTGGTTCCTCTGCCTTTTCTAAATCCAGCCTATACCTCTGGAAATCATCGGTTCCCGTATTGTTGAAGCCTAGCTTGAAGGATTTTGAACATTACCTTGCTATCATGTGAAATTGGCACATTTTGCAGTAGTTTGAACATTCTATGGCATTGGCCTACTTTGGGATTGGAATGAAAACTGACTTTTTTCCAGTCCTGTGTGTGTAACCTTGAAGTGAAATGAAGTTGCTCAGTCAAGTCTGACACTCTGCAACCCGGTGGACTGTAGTCTACCAGGCTCCTCTGTCCATGGGATTCTCCAGGCAGGGATACTGGACTGGGTTGCCATTTCCTTCTTCAGGGGCTCTTCCCGACCCAGGGATCGAACACGGGTCTCCCACATTGCAGGCAGACGCTCTACCAGGGAAGCCCCATGTGTATAACCTTAGTTGAACCAAAAAAAGGGACAGTGTTAAGTATATTCTCAAATATGATCAGTCCTCTATGAAACAGCCAAAAGAGTATAAGTAGAAGAAGCCATGCTAAGGCTTGCCTGGTGAGAGCATCTCTCTTTAATCATTTTTATGTCATCATCAGCCATATAGTACTGGAAAAATCTAGCCAGGATAAGTTTTGCTCAAAATACCCAACAGAGATCTATTAATATTATGCTGATCCTACTTTTGCTCATATTATCTCTAGTAAAATAATAGAGACCAATACAGCAGCGTTTATTACATACTAAGTTCTGAAATCTAACTACCACATTTCATTTTATTCTAAGATAAGTTTATGATGTAGCTATTGTGATCATCAATTTCCAATGAAGTTCCTGAAGTTAGGTTAACAACCACATGGGTAGTGGGTTGCATCTGTGGTCTCTTTGATTCCAAAGACAAATTTTTAAACATTGTTCCTTTGGGTTTGTATAACTTGGCCAAAGGGTTTTCCTTAAGACTGAATCTCTCCTTCCCCTTTTCATTTCTTATTTTAGTTGTGGATTGTCTGAAATTCATCATATGATCCTAGAAAACATTGTGTAAGCCCTTGTATGTTTATTCAGTCAGTGAATTGAGTAGCAAATCAGGATGATAGCAGTGTCAATAATGATATTAACAATAACAACAGCAATAATAACTTATAGTTGTATGGTAGCTCCTCATCTGTACTAAAATTTAAGCCAGGATTCTTTCCTGTCTTCAGCATAATTCTTGATCTTTAAAGTCACAAGACTTATACTGCATCTTATTCATACACACACACACACAAATCATTGGAAACATCAAAGTTTGAGTGTCTAAAATGATGAAGAAAAGAACCTGCTTTTAATATTCTTGAAGAATTCAGTATAACTCCATGGAAACCTAATGTTCCAGAGTTAAATTTAAGCCATCTGGAGGATGTAGTGGGATTGTGACAGGCTTCTGTTTGTTGATCTGCATTCTCTTGCCTACTAGTAACTATTGACGGCATACCCTGCTCTGGATCTGAATCCTGTTTATGAATGCCATCTATTTGTGAATTTATTTTTTTTTAATTATATTGATGAAGAGTTTAGTTGGGTGGTGGTGGTGGTGATTTAGTCACTAAGTTGTGTCCAACTCTTGTGACCCCATGGACTGTAGCCCACCAGGCTCCTCTGTCCATGGGATTCTCCAGGCAAAAATACTGGAGTGGGTTGCCATTTCCTTCTCCAGTGAGTTGGGTGGTGAACAGATATTTTTTGGTGGACTCTTCTCTGAATTTTACATTAAGCTCTAAAAGGTAACTGGGTAACCACAGTTTGAATGTATTGCTGTGTTCAGAAAAAGTTTTGGAAGATTTTAATTTGGTTGTTAAAAGTTTGCTGATTTGGGTTGGAGCATCAACTGGATATAAGATTCAACTATTAAATTCACACACAGCTAGTGTTGCTTTCACTGGGATACTGACATCTGAATATCATGAACTAAGATATCAAAGTGTCAGTCAAGAGTTTAGCAATCACATCTGAGACAAATGTGTTTCTCCTTGATATCTAGGATGATTTACAACAGTTCACTATGTTATACATGGAGATTCTTTGCCCTTCTTGCCTCATCGTTGTTCTTTTAAAAAGTCAGAATAGACAATAGCATTACAGCCAAAATCTCATATGTAAATTTAAGAAGATATTGATAGCTTGACTTTTTGTTTTAATTTCACACAAATCTGTGCATGTAAAGTCAATCAACTATTTTGGTGTAAAACCTTTGAACATTACTAATCATAATTCCCTTCAGTTTGATTTATTTGGTGCCTGTGTTCATTGTTTCATCTATTTCTCATTACCTGCTTTTTATTTTAATGTGGGTGTATGTTTTTCTTCAGAATCCCTCCTTATGAAAATAGTTTGTATAGATTGTGCCTGTAGAGGCTGATCTTGGGGAATCAGATGAAAGTCATTGAGTAGTCCAGGGGAAAATTTCCCCAATAAACACAGCTTTTTCCTCCACTACAAATTTTTCTAGACAGTTTATTAATAACTTCCCTCTTCATGTGACCACCTTCCAAATATTTAATACACACACATATCCTGGTTTTCATATATTTGGACATGCTCAGACATTTCTTTGTCTCAACTTAGAGGTATTTTGAATTCCTGATAAATTGGTTATTGAGTAGAAATTAATAAAATGAGCACATTTGATCAACTGATTTTCAGAGACATTAACAAGGCAATTGGTTTATATTCAGTGATTGGTAACCTTGAAGATCAAAGAGACATACCTTTTTTCTTACAAGGGAAATGAGAATATACATCTGTCCACATGAGACCTTTTCAAAAAACACTTTTATTGAAATAAATAAAGATATAAAAGTATAGTTATTTCATACATTACCTGTTTGTGTGATAGTTTCTACTTTAACATGTATTACTGAATACACAGAAATACTGGTTAAGGCAATAACCACTGGAGTCAAATTGCCAAGTATCAAAGCTTGGATCTCCCCACCATGAGAGGCTGTGTCATACTGAACAGGATATTTACTTCTCTAAGCCTTCTGTTCTTTCATCCCCTGCCTTTGGGGTAGTTGTGATGACGAAAGGAGATTAACTATATGTGCACGCATGTGTGCGTGCTCAGTTGTGCCTGATTCTTTCCCACCCCATGGACTGCAGCCCGCCAAGTTCCTCTGTCCATGGGATTTTTCAGGCAAGAATATTGAATTGGGATGCCATTTCCTCCTTCAGGGGATCTTCTCAACCCAGAGATAGAAGGTCTATCTCTTACATCTCTTGCATCAGCAGGTGAATTCTACCACTGTGCCACCTGAGAAGCCCAATGATTACCTATAGAAATGCTTATTAATGAGACAAACGTCATCTCTTTTATATACATCTGAATATTTGCCATCAAATCTTATATAATTTGGATTCCACTGCTGCAATGCTCTGCTGGCCCTCAGGGAGCATGTAGTCTATTGGTCATATGTCTCTGTAGTCATTTACAGCCCAAGTCAGGATATGGAATTAATGGGATTTGGGTATTTAACATAATGGTATAAATGAGCATAACAACAACAACAACAAACACTGAAGAATATTTGGCTCTGCAGGTATTGCTTCTGAAAATTGCAACGTAAAATGCATGGTTTAACTCATAAGATCAGACTAAAATAGAAGACTCTTACAAGGGGTGTAACTTCTCAGAGGCCCTTTTAAAGAATTTTTTCCCCACTTCCTCTGCTCTCAGTTTGGATCCCAGCTCATCTGACTTGTTCACAAGTCCTTCCATATGAGAAGAAACCTCACTGCTGATTGTGGCTCACGTGGGCTGCTGCTATCCTTGTGTGATTTTTGTTTGCTGATACTTCTTGCTGGGGGCTGCTCTGGCAGGATGTAGCTTCATCACGTGGAGCTGCCTCTTTGAAAAAGGGTGATGTACATCACCTACAGGCAGGTATCTCAGTTGGTTCAGTGAGAAGGCGAAGCCATTTCATTTCCCAGCTTGAGGTCTCAGCTCCACAGACAGCCCGACAAGTTCCCCTTTAAAATGCTCCAAGATAACTTCCCAAGGACCAGATGGTTCTGGTAAGTCTGGGATGATTAGCAGGCCTCCTATTCCAGAGCAGCTACCTGGCAAGGGGATTTGGCATTGCCTGGAGAATGCTCATGATAACAGAAAGAAGGGAAGAGTGGTGATGACACAGTATCTGGCTACTATGTGTTAGGAAGCCTCTTATCTGTCTGTTTTAATGGTTACTGGAAAATAACCAAATACCTCTGAAGGTAATCCTATTTCATTACCTAGATCTACTGTGGGATTTGTTCCATTTTCCTGTAAAATGGCAGGGATTTGGAGGAGGTCAAAGGGGATACTGGTGAAGAAGTGGGTTAACTGTCCAAATTCAAGTCAGAGAATGGGGATATTATTTTCAAGAGTTAATGTAAGTGAAACTGGGCAAATCTTTCATAATCAGTCATTTGAAGCATTCTCAGAAAAATATAGCATCAATTATATAAAATTCCCTGAAGCATCAAAATATTTTGCATGCTTGAAATCCTGCAGATGGTACTCACAAGTAAAAATACATTGTATTTATTTGCAGAATATCATAGACACATTAGTAATTTGTTGTGGTTGGCATATGTGTCTCATTACAGTGAAAATGACTAATCACTTTTGGGGTAAAGAGTCAAATGTGGTTTGGTTGTTACAGTTATTCATTTTTAATCATGCATGGGGATAGAGAAAAGTGTGGCTTAATTTTAACTATTCTGAAAGAACATTTAGTATTGCATTTAATTTTTATTCTTTGTATTCAAGAATTAAGCTAAAGATGATTCTTGAAGGGATTGTTTAATAATATTTTAAAACCAAAACTCTTTAGAAAATGAAACTGATTACTTCTATGTTACCTCTTTTTCCTGGCTTACTTGGGCAATTTTATATTTTAGAGCACGCTATTTTCTTTGCTAGCTTCACACATCATGGCACTGTCACTGCATCAGTTTTGCCCAAGATAAAAGCTTTATCATAACCTCTCACTCTCTTTAAATCTCCTGTGGGTACAAAACATGGCTTCCTTCGGAGATAATTTTGGCAGGTTTTAGTCAATCAAAAGGAAATCCTTTTCCCTCCAATCCTTAATATTCCATTTCTACTGTCCAAACAGTTTCAGCACTAAGACCTTTCAGTTTCATTTTTCTTTCATCTCTCATTTATTTGGTGTTTGGCAGAGTAATGATATAGGTGACTTGTTTAAAAATAGGTTTCCAAGCTTTATCTTTTAAACTGCAAAATCAGAAACCCTTGACATGGAGTCTAGAAATCAATGAACTTCCTTGGTCGTTCGTCTGTACACAATTTTTTGAGACCCAGATAGCTTGTATGTGCAAATAATTTTGCTCTCATGAGTCAGATTACCTGAAATAAATTTATTTTATAAAAGCTCCATTGAAATGGTAGCAAAGGTTACTTAGTATAATTTTAGGGGCAGAATTGCTATAAAGATGAAGTTTCAAGAGAGAGTAGCTGTATATTTTCTATAACATCATCTTGCTTAAGTTTTTTAAACACTTATCTAGAGTCTAATTTTTTACCTTAACATTTGGATCAACTTTGCAAAAACTTGAAACATTGGAGAAGATATTGAACAATTTTTATTTTGAATGTTTCTGGATATACAGGCTGTAAAATATCCCTCTCTGTACTGCTTTATGCACAGGTGTAAAGGTTGGCAATCTGGGAATCATTTGGGTGATCACAGAGTTAAATTGATAAATTAAATATCTTGTCTGGTGGGGAGGTGTTATTATCATCTTTTTAACACTAAGATAATTTCCAAATGGCAAATATTAACAATAGAAAGTTAATTTCTGTGCCTACCTATATAATTTATATTAGGCCCAACATTAGTCTTCCTCAAGACACAAGTAGATTAATTTCTCTGTAACTTGTTTCTCCCACTTTCTGTTCCTAAAGTTCATCAAACTGTGTCTTCTGCCTCACTCTCCCCTGCTCTGACCTAAACATATAAGACACTCTACCCCTGAAGAAGTGGAGCCTAAAGTATTTCTGTAATTGTCAGCCTGCTCACTTATTTAACTGCAGCCTTTTGCTAAACATTCCCAGGTTTGCACAGCCAACCCAGTTCATAAAACTGGCTTTATGACTTGCCTTTTCTTTGCTTGGGATTCTAGATTTTTTTTTTTTTAAATAATTCAAGTCCTGTTGCTGAGGACTCTCTACTAAACATTCATAGATTCTGTCTTTTTACCTCAAGTTCATTACTTAGGACTGACTCAGTCCAACATGTCATACAAAATAGGACATGACTTTGAATATTACTGCTGACTGAAAGACCCAATTATTTGAAAATTCAAACCATGTTAGAAGTCTTTGGGTACTGAAAAGAGCTCAGATTTCACTTGAATTTACTCTCTTCCCTTTACACACATTCATGAGATTCTATAATTTGCACTGAAGGACACACTCTGTAGAACAGAAAGTCTGTCTCATCCTCACTGGTCCTTGTCTCCACATCTTGAACGTGGATCTACCACTGAATTTTCTTAGAAACAAAATGGTTGAAGTGGCAGATAAGAGTTTTTGACTTAGTAATACACCTTTGTTTTCTCTTTGAAGATACGGGAATGTGATAAATAGAATAGTCACAATCACTGTTTATATCTATAGATGGCCAAGATAATATTTTAATAATTTATTTAAAATGATACTGAAAGTCAATATGTAGCTATATCCCAGCTGTAGCATAATATCTGCATTAGAGATTTTCTATACTAACAAGCCTTGTTCACATGTTTTACATATATATTTTAAAATTTATAAAATGCTTTAATTTCTGAAACTTTACCTTTTTAGCCTTGACCATGGCAGATGCTCAACTGAAGGATAGGTCTCAATTGCCATAAAAGTACTGGGCTTTCTACCAGGAACTTGTATTTTAAGTAAATTTTAGATTTATTTATATGTGTGTAATATTTAACATTAAAAGGTAAATATTATAAAGAAATTAATGTAATACAATTTAGGTCTAGTAACTTTTTATAGGTATGAGAGGTAATTCTTTGTTCATTGTCACCAATTCCTTCCAATTACCACAAAATATACATTTTATCTTTTATTAATCCTATAAATATTAAGAACCTTGCATTTTCTAGGCACTCAGCTAAATACTAGAACTGTGAAGAGAAATTCAATAATCTTCCCATTTAAGAACACGTATTCTGATGAATAAAATTCAAAATCTTCAAAGGATCAAAGGAACATGCTTTAAATGAAATTTTTGGCACCAAAACACTCAAATATAAAGATATCCAAATTAAAACAATGAAATACAGAAAAGCTCTTTCCCATTTGGATCTTAAGCCTGCAATCTGGACCTAGTTGTCATGGTCTAATAATGCAGAGACCACTGGCCAAAATCCTGGCTAAATCTGATCAATAGGTTAACACTAATGAAACATCAGCCAGTTTGTCTATATTTTTCTGTATATTTCTACTTTCATTTTAATGTTATTGAATTAGTAATAGATATCCTTTTGTTATTATTTCATTGATTTTTAGACATATAAAGGACACATATGTATATATGTGTGTGTGACTATATATGTGTAGTCAAAGATCAATAAATACATATGTGTTAGTATTGCTTTATAAAATCAACCTATTTGAGAAATTTTTTGTCAAAGTATGTGGGAAGAGCAGCAATTATTATTTAACTGAGGATTCATTTACCAAACATGAAGCACATGCAGACATGACACAAAATACTATAAGATATTACAGCTCTTATCTTTTTAAAATATAAGTAAACCACGGCTTAGAGAGTATAAGTAACTTTGCCAAGGTCATCAGTCTTCTTTGGCAATAGAAAGAAATGCATAATTTGGAGAAAGAGATATCAAGTGTACTTTGCATTTATGGTTTAAAAAAAGAAAAAGGCGATACACTGACACCTTTTTCTGTTAGTTGAGAAAATTCCAAGGTGTAACAACTATTTATAAACTCTGGAAACCATGTCCCTAAGAGATACTAAGATTCCCTTCTTACCCACAAGCATCTTTGACCTAAATTTTTGCATTGTCATTTTCTCAAGGGAATGATAAAAGTTCTCTGTAAATGGCCAGAAGAAAAACTAAATGTAGGATTTGAAATCCTTAAGATTTCTGTTGAAACTGCTTAACTTTTTTTGTTATAGTGCAAAAGCACTATAGACAATGTTCAAGTATAGCTATGTTCCAATAAACCTTTATTACACACCAAAAAACATGCTAGACAAAATTTGGCCTGCTGGCTGATGTTTGCTAACCCTGCTTTACAGTTTAGACTAGGGATCCCTGAACTGATCACATATACTGTCATTTGAACGGTTTCATGTGCATATCCCTGATAGGTGATTTTATTTATTTATGGGACTTTATAAATATCACTGTTGTTTTCTTCAGTATGAAACATGCACAAAATAGTATAAGGAACAAATAAAATACCTAGGTAAAAAGAAAGTCAGTTTTACTTGACATCACAAAGATCGTTCTACTCACCTTCTGGTGTGTGAAGAACTCCACTGAACACTTACCTAGATACAGTTGATAAGGCAATAACCTGAAAAAAATTTCTTTTGAAACATTTGGTTTTACTTGGCATGTTACTTAAAAAGACAGTTTCCTTTATAGTGGAGTAAGAGATAATAACAACCACACTGCTTTTAGCATTAATACTGATGTCTGGTTTCTTTTTTTCCTCCTGTCTTTTGGCCTTCCTTCCTGCCTTTCTCTCTCCTTCCTTCTTGCCTCATGCTTTCTGCCTCCCTGCTTCCTCTCTTCCTCCCTACTTTCCTCCCTTCAAACTTTCTTGAGTTAACAGTTTTGACTAATAGCTATCAGTCCTAACATGGATTTAATTTCTCTTTTCACTTATGAAGGCTGAAATGAAGTGGATAATCCTTTGGTGTTTCTATAGAGCGCTTTATTCCATTTTTGCTTCTTTGTTTCTATACAAAGAAAAAGTGTTTTGTTTTCAGTTGATTTTAGACTTTGAATGTTTATGTTTTGAGCTATTGCTGCTTAAAATTACTACAAGCAGAGAGCCATAGGTGTGTTGGTTTAAAAGAAATACAGATTATGTAAAAAGTCTTCAAACTTAAAATTCTTTTAAGCATTACTTCTCTCAATATTTTGCTCTATTTTCATTTGTGGTTTAAAATATACATGAGTATATAAATATATATATATTTATCTAAAATATTCACCCTTAGCTATTTTAAGGAAAAAATACAAATTTTTCTAATATTAAACATTTATAGTTTTTCATAAACATATTAAATATTCATCTCTATTCTTTGTCCAACCAAACATAAAAATGCATAGCTTTTAACATGAGTACTTACATGTATTTCCCAATGTATTCAAGTCATGACAAGTATTAAAATAAAAATGCAATATATCTTTCTTCAGATTTCACAAGTATATTCTAAATATTTATGTTAGTAGGTAAGCTAAGGTATATTTACATTCTTTTGGTCAATGTGTGTTGAATATGTATTTATATATAGATCTGAGAAGCTGTGAGATAGAGAAAAGAGATGTCTCATGAAAATTTTTCAGTTCAGTTCAGTCACTCAGTCCTGTCCAAACTCTTTGCAACCC
Organism: Oryx dammah; assembly: GCF_014754425.2. Lineage (NCBI taxonomy): Eukaryota > Metazoa > Chordata > Mammalia > Artiodactyla > Bovidae > Oryx > Oryx dammah. Next base: position 34,357,222 of record NW_024070185.1, read on the forward strand.
CATGGACCAACTCCCAAAGCTTGCTCAAACTCATGTCCATCGGCTCAGTGATGCCTTGCAATCATCTCATCTTCTGTCATCCCCTTCTCCTCCTGCCTTCAATCTTTTCCAGCATCAGGGTCTTTTCAAATGAGTCAGCTTTTTGTATCAGGTTGCTAATGTATTTGAGCTTCAGCTTCAGTCCTTCCAATGAATATTCAGAACTGATTTCCTTTAGGATTGACTGGTTGGATCTCCTTGCAGTCCAGACAACTCTCAAGAGTCTTCTCCAGCACCACAGTTCAAAAGCATCAATTCTTTGACACTCAGCTTTCTTTATAGTCCAACTCTCACATCCATACATGACTACTGGAAAAACCATAGCTTTGACTACATGGACCTTTATTGGCAAAGTAATGAAAATTATTGGGTTGGACAAAAAGTTCATTACAGAAAAACCTGAACAAAGTTTAAGCCAACTCAATACATTCTATTCTTAGTTTTTCCCACTAAAATTCTATGTGACCTTAATAAATAACTACTATTTCCCAGTCCCAGGTTCTTTATTTAGAGGTAAGGTTGGAAAATTAAAAGAACTCTTTTTTAGGGCCATTCCATCACACGACAGATATAACAGCACTGCCTATATACATGCAACAGAAATTGGTAATCATTTTGCCTAAATCCTTAACTCTAGGGTCGAATCATACAGATTAGTGCAGTTGTTAATCTGCATGTAAATTCACTTGGGGCTTCCAAATTCTGGGGAATTTACACTATGTAAACCTTTAAAAAGAAATAGTTACAGAGATTTTATTCCAGCTTATTCTCCAGTCAAAATTAGTATCAGTAAAGAGACCTCTCAAACTGGGGAAAAGATGTGAGGGGCGGGAGGAAGCAGTCAGAATCTCAGTGTTACTTACTAACATCTTTTCCTCCAGCCTCCCAAAACCCCAGAAAGCTCATTTGATCACTATGTGTAACTTCATAATTCAACCCAGTGTTACCTGTCAGGGAACATTCTAGAACTCTCAGGCCTATGATGGGAAAGTTAGATAATAAATGATGGTGAAGCTCTTTGTATTTAAGTGAATATATGATGATCAATCTTTGTCAGTTATTACAAACAACCAAAAGACATAGAAACCAGCTATTTGTGTTCTCATTTCTGGAATAATAATGTTTGTAGTTACTGTTCTAAAGGCAATCTCAATTATAGTGTTGTCTTCTAAAATGATCTTTCTCCTGCTTTCCCTTCTTTCTTCCCTCATTAGCAGTGTACAAAATCTACCACAATACCACGCATCCCACCATTTAAAGATCCATTTCTTTAAGTCTAAATGGCATTTTGGTGTGGTCTCCATTAAAAAACTGCATTGTTTAAAAATCTTTGTCATTCACTACTTGAGTGAGACTTAGAGGACAGCTGGATAAGGTTGACAACCTGAGGATGAGAGATTAGTTGAGTAGAGTCCCAAAACAAGCTGATAGGATATTGTGGGGGAAAGAAAAAGTTAAAAGTGGCACATTAAATTCTTTTCCCCAACATCATCTCTTATAACCACATTGAAGAAGTCCCTTAGAAGATCAGATTTAAACTCCATTCCAAAATCCTCATAGCATTCCCAGAAATGATAGTTTGTCCTTCACATTGATCTTGTCAACTAGCCCCACAGTTCAGACACAATTTCTCTGTTTTCCCTGAGATACAGATAGCTAATGTTAATTTTGTTTAACCTTTAGGTGGAACCCTTGACTTTTTGACACTGATAAAGAAACCAATGTGATTTTAAGATACCCTTGTATATGGACAGTTTTTTTCTTTTTTTTTCCAAAATCTTTACAAAAGTTCCCCTCACTCTTCAACCATTCATTTTACTTTTTATAACTAATGGGTAGACTAAAATATTGTAAATAATTGAATACTTTAAATTCTTTCAATTTTGTTAGAGATATATCTCTAACAAAAATAAGTAAATAAATAGTAAATAGTGGATGAAATAAAGTTGGTAAAGTGAGAAAAAGATATATATTCCTTATATATTTGACTTCTACAGATATTATTGAATCAATTTTTTTTTTTGACTAGTTAACCAGGGTGATATTAAACAATTGAATTCCAGGTCAGCAAATACATACAAATTTCAATGTTGCTTTTATCTATAGCTTTTCATGTTGAAAATCACTTTTTAGTCTGCCCTATGGGATAGCTATGTGTTCTAGTGGATTTGCTATTATATAATCATATTTCTGGTAATTTAAAAGCAAGAAGGTCATTGAGGAATGGTTAATTTGGCCTACAGTAGTCAGCCATCATCACAGTTACTTTGTTGTTACCAAATTTAGAAATGAGTTTTAAAATGTGTTTTTCAAGTTCATCTATACAGAAAGAATTAATTTAAAATATATTTTATTTATGTGACTTATCTCCCTCATGATTCATATTTGGGCTTGTCTTCAGGCAAAAGCAGTGTTAGCTTGCTTGGGGGAAACTCCTTTAATTTGATAGTGGTAATGTTTTGACAGCTGGTAATTTGCTTATTTACATCTTACTGATTATTAATAGATCTTCTAATACAACAGTTAGTTATATAAACTAACAACCTGCAGTTAAAAAATCCTTATTTCCTATAATTACCCCACTAAGAGAAAAAAGATTAGTTTTTTCTTCAGTATTGTCATTAACATAATGAGATAATTCTTATCTCAATGTAATAGTGATTATTATTTCATGCATAGGATAATAGATATCTACCTTTAACATTGCAAGATTCTTTTCCAGTTCACCAGCTATTACTGTAGATTTGCACTTTATAAACAATTTCAGTAGAGATGGTGCTTTAGCTACTGTTGTTTTGTTGGGATGAGATAACCTAGAAAAGTTTAAGTAACTTGTTGTTTGGTGTCTTCATATTATGCAAAAGGTCTTTCCTTTTTTTCAGTAAATAGGGCATTTTGAGGGAAAAAGTTCCTTTAAATATGTTCATAGGAATATACTATATGCAAATGGTGAGATGTATATAAATGTAACAAAGCACTTTAGCAATTATGATACACTTGGCACTTCATTTGTGGGAAAACATAAGGCTATTTATAAAATATGTAAAGTGGTTGATTTGACTGAAGATGTTTCCAGAAAAAGATGGATTTGTTTGGTTTAATGTGGCAATATCCATTAACAAGTCTTTATGAAAAACAATTTCCTAAATTTAAGTGTATTGATTTAGATTTTTTTTACAGAAAAATTGTTTAGCATAAACCACGATGGATTTAGACATGAAATTTGTCAGCTTCTCTCAGACTGGTTGAAGAAACTAATATTTCCATTATTTTTATAGGCTATAATGATGCCTCTAAGGATTCCCAGGTGACTCAGTGATAAGGAATCAGCCTGCCAGGGCAAGAGACATGGGTTTGCTCTCTGGGTCAGGAAGATTCCTTGAGAAGGAAATGGCAACCCACTCCAACATTCTAGTTGGGAAAATCCTATGGACAGAGGAGCCTGGTGGACTACAGTCTGTGGGGTCACAAAGAGCCCGACATGACTGAGCAACTGAGTTTGCATGATGACTCTGCAACAAAGACTATTCTTTGAAATAATTTGCCCTGGTATAAGAAGTGTTCTCAAGTGGTAGAAATCATATAAGCAACATAAGATTTGTGGGTTAAGATCAGCATCATTGTTTACCACCACAACTTCTACTTACCTGTTTTGACCACAGTTTACCTACAATTTGTGTTTCAAAAATAGACCAGCTCTTATATACATATTTTCTCTAAGACTATTATAATCCTGAATAATAGAGGATAAAAGCTAGTATCATCTCTATTTTAATAGAAAGGTATACAAGGAATTAAAATAATTGTGTATCATGCCTGAGGCCAAAATCTAATAAGTGGGATATCCAGGACTATAAACAGATTTTTTTTTTTTTGCATCAAAATCAGATCTTTGTACACAATCTCATGCTCCCTCCCATGTCAATGTCATGAACTACTCCAAGCCTAAGAGGACAGACAAGTTGAGGAGGGTGGTGGTAGTAATTAGCAAGTTGAAATCCTTTAATCAGAATTGTTTCACTCAAATCATTCTTTTCAGAAATACAATGATGGGAACACTAGTATATTTCATATAGGAATAGATATATGTATGTGATGGTGGTAGATATATGTATGTGATGGTGGTTAGTTGCTAAGTTGTATCTGACTCTTGTGACCCTGTGGAGTATAGCCAGCCCGACTCCTCTGACCATGGGATTTTTCTAGGCAAGAATACTGGAGTGAGTTCCCATTTCCTTATCCAAGGGATCTTTTCAAACCAAAGATTGAACCCAGGTATGCACTGCAGGCAGATTCTTTACCAACTGAGCCAGCAAGTAGATATGGCCACCTATATATCCACAGGGAATACAGACAAATTGACATATGTTAATGTACACTAAACACTAGTAAGTATAATTATGTAATGTAGAAGGTTTGATTAAGGGTAAGCTTTCTATATTTAATATCTGAAGAACAAGTTGAACCATTATAGCTGAGGTAGTAGTTAGAAGTGGAAGACCATGGACAGTGCATAATGTTATGCACAAAAGGGACAGCATCACCTTCCCAATATTCTAGAAACCCTTTTGGCAGCAATAATTAACACTGCTGTTTGTTCCCATTGATTTCTTAAAGATCAAATTATGCATCCATTGTAAATGACTATTAATGATTTGGTCTCTACAAATATGACTATAGTTCATTAGACAGTTAATTCCATTCTCAGGTATATTTTTCTAGTTCTTTAGCTGACTTCTCCATTCAGCCTCCTAAAGGTGAACACTGTATAGACTCTTGACTCTTTTTTGACTCTATTTACTTTTATAGTTTTACCTTGTATTTCAAATTGCTGATGAATTTTACATTGATACCCCCATTGCTTATATGTCTCTTGATATATTTTATAATTTCCAATTTTATGAATATTTCATTCAAAATGCAAATACCTATCCAACATGAGAGTCACCATATTTGTTTCATATCCACTTCTTCAATCAATCTTTAATCATTGTTACCTCTAATCCATAATGACTATGGAGTATGCAATAGTTGTGAAATTAAGACACTTGCTCCTTGGAAGAAAAGCTATGACCAACCTAGACAGCATATTAAAAAGCCGAGACATCACTTTGCCGACAAAGGTCCATCTAGTCGAAGCTATGATTTTTCCAGTAGTCATGTATAGATGTGAGAGTTGGACTGTAAAGAAAGCTGAGTGCCAAAGAATTGATGATTTTTGAACTGTGGTGGTGAAGAAGTCTCTTGAGAGAGTCCCTTGGACTGCAAGGAGATCCAACCAGTCTATCCTAAAGGAAATCAATCCTGAATATTCACTGGAAGGACTGATACTGAAGCCCCAATACACTGGTCACCTGATGTGAAGAACTGACTCATTGGAAAAAATCTGATACTGGGAAAGATTGAAGGCAGGAGAAGGGAAAACAGAGGATGAGATGATTGAATGGCATCACAGACTCAATGAACATGAGCTTGAGCAAGCTCCGGGAGTTGGTGAAGGACAGGGAAACCTGGCGTGTTGCAGTCTGTGGGGTTGCAGATTCGGACACGACTGAGCGGCTGACCTGAAAAGTTGTGAACAATTTTAAACATAAACGATCTGATTAGGTGATTGCTGTCAGTTCAGCCACTGTGTGTTGAGTGGATATATTAATTTGGCTCACTTTAAAATTCATTATGTTGTGTATTTCTTTCCTGTCAATAATTTGTCATTTTCTTTTCCAGCTTCCTATGTTCTGTTGCAGAAGTCCATTGATGATGGTGCTCTTCAGCTCTATTTTTCCTTCAATACAAGAGTAGTTTTTTGTTTAAGAGAAGCATTAATGTTCATAAGCAAGAGGCTGATACACATGTTTGAAAGGTCATTCTTCCTTTTTGAATAAAGCAATTAGGTACCATTTTAACCAAAATGCTTTTTAAGCTGAAAGAGTTAGTATCTTGTTTTTGCTGACAAATAGCTTTCCTAGCACAAATAATGAATGCATAAAAGTGAGAAATCTCAATATATATAAACTGTGAGTTATAATAGATGAAAAAGGTTTTAAATATTCAAATTACACTTTTGTGAAAATCTGAAAGTGTTTCTGCAGATAGCATTTTTATAATTGACTTGATTTCCACTTAAATGAGCTGATAGAGTATTAGTCTGAGAGCAAAACGTATCAAGTCAGACTGCCTTGAATCTGTTCACAACTATTCTACCTCTGCTGCCTGTGTTCTACCACTGTTGTTGCCTGGCAAGTCAGTTAACCAACAGTCCAATCCTTTGCTAACAATAGCTAATGAAGTCATTACTGTACAGTTGCTCAGTGAAGAACCCTGGACTAAGCACTGCATGCCTTTACTCTTCCAATCCTAAATGAACGTTCGTATCATTCACTTGGTGGTTTGGAGATGTTGAGACATTTGCTCAAGGTCGCAGAGTAAATGGCAGAATCAGGGTTTAGACCTAGGTAAACCTGGCCATGCTCCTAACGATTGTAATTTTGTTCCTCATTAAAATGGGGGTGTACATACTTAACTGCAATGTTTTTATAACCAATTTAGATATTACATTATGTGTATGCTCAGTTGCTCAGTCGTATCCAACTCTTTGTGACTCCATGCTGGAGCCCACCAGATTCCTCTGTCCATGGAATTTTCCAGGCAAGAATACTGGAGTGGGTTTCCATTTCCTAGATATTACATAATGGCACTATATAAACTATACAGTATTGTATGAATGTACAGTATTACCATTACTAAATTTAAGACATAATTTATATACAATCATCATTTAACCATTAGGGATATCATGATAATCATCAAATAATTTTCTATGTAGTATTTCAAATGCATATGTAAAATGAGCACAATTAAAACTTTTATTTTGTCACTGAGTTATATTCAGATAATTTACTTATAAAAATTTCACTCTGCCGGTCTCTTGCATGTATATAGTGTACCAAAGAAGGGAGCATGTGTTAAAACTACAAGCCTTGTTTAGATTATACGCCTTTTTAATCATGAGTTTTTTAATGTAATGGATTTATATATTCATTAAATATTGAGCCACCTGAATCATGCTAAGCATCAAGAGGAATAAAAATTGAGAAGTTTTACCTTAAAATAGTCAAGAGAAAGTGATTGTACCTTTCTAATTGAATTTCATAGTGTTATTTAAAAGCAATATCAAATTTTCTACACCATAGGAATTTTAAAATGCTTTCATGAAATCATAACATCAGTAGACATCAAATTTACTCTTTTAAATATTTTTAGAGACCAATTACTTGTGTTGCAGATACATTAATGTATGGTTCAACAAGTTTGGAAAGCTGACTCACAGGTGGGCTTTAGAGACGGGGAATAAAGTACACTGTACTATCAAATCATAAAATATCACACAATTACATAATTATTTTATCCTGTCCCAGAAATGGAGCTTCTTTTGGCTAAAATATCTGAGAGAGTGGAAGAGGGAAAATGTTATTTGAATGTAGAGGAATGGGACTGAATGTAAATTATGGTACTTATTTCAAGTGAAAAATAAGTCTTTCTAAACTTAGAAGCTGATTGAAAACAGCTATCAGATATGATAACCTTTGTATATTAAAAAACAACAATGCTGTATTTCTGATTATGTAAATTTTACCACTGGATTGTACCAGGCATCTGTATGGGTCCTAGTCCTATCTCTACTGTTCAAATAAAAGAACTCATTTCAGAGAGGTGCCTGAACATCTCTTCTAAGCTGGTGTAACAGTAAATAAAGCCTATCTTCTGTCTTCTCCTATTTATTGTAAGACTACTACATCACTCTCCTATGTCCCTTTAAAAGACTTCAAGTCTACTATCAGAAAACTCATGAGCTCCCTTTAAATAATGAGTTTCCCTTTTTCTGATTTGCTATGTGTTTTCTCCTATAATAAGAGGGAGAAATAGTCCCTTAACAGAGAGCCCCTGGTACAAACTGCATTTGCAAGTTAAAAAATTCTATTTTCCAACTGAAGTTACTATTGATATACTGAGCAGAGATCCTAGAAATTAAGAAGGCACCAACTATGTTTAATTGTAAGCTTCTTAATGAAAATAGTGCTTACCTTGATGGCTGGGAGATTTGTCCTTATGGGGAGTGAAAGTTTTGCTGCTCTGTCTGAAATGGAAAAACTGTTGCTAAATATTGTTAATGTTCCATTGACATATGAGACAATAGATAATTATTTCTGAATTGCAGATATTAAGAAGTGATCTAATGAAAAAAATAGTTTCTTGAATTCTATAAAAAAATTGAAAATGGTAAATATTTTGTTTTTTACAGGAGTTTGACCTTTTTTACTACTATTGAGGATTACCACTTAACATTTTATGAACTTAACTTGTTTATCAGAGAGATCAGTTAATTGAGGAAGTATTAATGAGTATTTTTCCCAAATCACTTGCCTAATATTCACTGGATATTATGAGTGATATGACATATCTTTTCTACTTGTATAATCTTTACATGTTTGGCAGCACATTTTCTTCATGACAGATTCTGAAATTTATAATAATTAAACAGAAGTGAATATGCAGCAAAGTATGTTTTAGAAAGATTTTGCTTGATCATATTAAACTAGATGAAGTTGTGCTTTCCAAGTAAATTCTGTGTGGTTTAAAAATAATAAATTTGATTACGTGACCATATTTATAATTATATATTATCAGCATATATCTGGTAGCCCAAATTGTATATATCTATGTATCTATATCTTCCTCATGGTATGTATATATATATATGTATGTTTTTATAAATATAGGCTTATATGTATATGTGTATATACAGCACCTCATGTCATAGGTTCTGAGAAAATATAAAAGAATAGCAGGTGGTGTCACTCAAAAATATTTATTAAAAACACACTATAACCGTACTCTCTTCTAGATTTTGGAGATGCAGAATTGAATAGAAGAACCAATTCTTGAACTCTTGGGTTTTATAGTTTAGTGAGGTAAGTTAATATATGGTTAGGCTTACCCACAAAAAGTCTCTGAACAGATGTATATAAGAGATCTCTGGGATGTAGAGAAGAGATATAATTAAGCAGAGGTAGTCCAAATACTAGAACATCAAACTTTTCACAGCTGGAAGCCAGATATTAAGTTTGGATTATGCAATTATCTGAGGAACACATTACTGCTTTATGTGATGGAGTAAGCTGACTTCAGATTCTGAGAGAAATACTGTTTTTCTCAACAACCATCAACCTATTACTCTGTGTCCTTAAATTTTGAAAATAGCCAGGCTGACACTATTCTCTGCATGTAAACTGAACCATAGCCACTGACTCTAATGATTATGATCTTCTGACAGTGAGTACTATGTACTTGAGTTTTGTATCAAGATATAATCTAATGGAAATGCCATAGAAAGCATCTCTCTTACTTAGAGGGAACTCTCCAGTCATGCTATGGCCAACCAATTTCTTGAGAAGTAGTTACTTAGTTACTTTCTGTTAAAAAACCAGAAAGTTAAATTGTCTTCTCTAACAAATGGATTTGTTAAACCTTGTAAATTTAAAATGATTTTTGATTTGTTGTTCAGTTGCTAAGTTGTTTCTGACTCTCTGCAACCCCATGGACTGTGGCATGCAGGCTTCTCTGTCCTTCACTATCTCCTGGAGTTTACACAAACTCATGTGCATGGAATCAGTGATGCTATCCAACCATTTCATTTCAGTCACCCCTTTCTTCTGCCCTCAATCCTTTCCAAAATCAGGGTCTTTTCTACTGAGCAAGCATTTCACATCAGGTGGCCAAAGTATTGGAGTTTCAATATCAGTCCTTCCAATGAATATTCAGGGTTGTTTTCCTTTAGGATTGACTGGCTTGATCTCGTTGCTGTCCAGCACCACAGTCTGAAAGCATCAGTTCTTTGGCACTCAGTCTTTTTTATGGTCCAACTCTTATATCTCTACATGACTACTGGAAAAACCATAGCTTTGACTAGATGGACCTTTGTCGGCTAAGTGATGTTTTTGCTTTTTAATACTGTCAACGTTTGTCATAGCTTTCCTTCCAAGGAGCAAGTCTATTTTTTTTAATAAATTTTATTTTATTTTTTAATATAAATTTATTTTAATTGGAGGTTATTTACTTTACAATATTGTATTGATTTTGCCATACATCAACATGAATCTGCCACAGGTATACACGTGTTCCCCATCCTGAACCCCCCTCCCTTCACCCTCCCCATACCATCCCTCTGGGTCGTCTCAGTGTGCCAGCCCCAAGCATCCAGTATCATGCATCGAACCTGGACTAGTGATTCATTTCATATATGATATTATACAGGTTTCAATGCCATTCTCCCAAATCATCCCATCCTTGCCCTCTCCCACAGAGTCCAAAAGACTGTTCTACACATCTGTGTCTCTTTTGCTCTCTGGCATACGGGGTTATCATTACCATCTTTCTAAATTCCATATGTATGCGTTAGTATACTGTATTGGTGTTTTTCTTTCTGGCTTACTTCACTCTATATAATAGGCTCCAGTTTCATCCACCTCATTAGACCTGATTCAAATGTATTCTTTTTTAATGACTGAGTAATACTCCATTGTGTATATGTACCACAGCTTTCTTATCCACTCATCTGCTGATGGACACCTAGGTTGCTTCCATGTCTGTCCTGGCTATTATAAACAGTGCTGTGATGAACATTGGGGTACACATGTCTCTTTCAATTCTGGTTTCCTCGGTCTGTATGCCCAGCAGTGGGATTGCTGGGTCATAAGGCAGTTCTATTTCCAGTTTTTTAAGGAATCTCCACACTATTCTCCATAGTGGCTGTACTAGTTTGCATTCCCACCAACAGTGTAGGAGGGTTCCCTTTTCTCCACACTCTTTCCAGCATTTATTGCTTGTAGACTTTTGGATCGCAGCCATTCTGACTGGCGAGGAATGGTACCTCATTGTGGTCTTGATTTGCATTTCTCTGATAATGAGTGATGTTGAGCATCTTTTCATGTGTTTGTTAGCCATCTGTATGTCTTCTTTGGAGAAATGTCTATTTAGTTCTTTGGCCCATTTTTTTGATTGGGTCGTTTATTTTTCTGGAGTTGAGCTGCAGGAGTTTCTTGTATATTTTTGAGATAAGTCTCTTTTAATTTCATGGCTTCAGTCACTGTCAGCCGTGATTTTGTAGCCCAAGAAAATAAAGTCTGTCACTGTTTCCATTTTTTGCCCTTTTTATTTGCCATTAAGTGATGAGACTAGATGCCTCACAATCACAAATGAAACTGATTTTCCTAATCCAACAAAGGTTTTATTACCTTACTCACCAATGGCTAAGGATGTCTTTTTCATTTGCTTTGAGAAATTTACCTTTCTACAGATTATTTAAAATTAACAACCGAAGGGAGTTAATAACAGCCACAGTGAGATTAGCACGATTTTTAAACTCAGGTTAGATTATGGAAGGACAGCCTTTGCCAAAAGAAAAATCCCTTTGAAATTTAAGTGCAGTGCATTTCCGTTCCTCTTTGGTATTTGAAGAGACTCTTTTTATCCTCTTTAGCTTGCTTAGACTTGATGAAACATAGAGAAACTCTTTATGCTGGTGCTTTAATTCATCAGAAAAGACTTATGTGTATGAAAGCATATTACTTACTGAATGTGTTCTGGGAACTCACCATTAAAAAAAAAAAATTCTCATGTATATTTGTTGCTAAAAAGACCTTTAAAATTCAAACTTGTTAGATGATTGAACTGCCTAATATTTAATCTTAATAGAAGATAACTTTGAAATATGTTCAATTCTTTATTTCTTCTTAAATGAAAAAAAATCAGTCAAGTGGCTCTTTCATTTATAAGTATTTCTTATTTAAATGCAATCTAAACTCTTATATACAACCAAGTGATTATGCCTGAGCAGTTGTCAGAAAGCTTCACTAATCATTTATCTCCATATGTTAGAGATATAAATGCTTCTGCTGTATCTCTTAAGAAATTTTCATTAAATTTTTGAGTGACTATTGCTTTACAAGCTTTTAATTGATTGGTAAATATTTCTTTATTAGCTGGAAATGTGGATGACCACATTTACTGACACAAACAGTAAGCATGATCTTTACAGTATATTCATGGTCCTTTCAACAGTACATAAACTAGAGAAAGTATAATTAAACACCCACTATAATTGAGGTACCACTCAATCAGCCAAAATTCATTTATTGGCCATTTAATATGTGTTAGACTGAGCTACAAAAATCACATAAGTGGTTTCTTTATTCCAGAAACTTATGATCTGTAGACAGTGATGATTTCATCCATCTATGTTCCGCTCATGTATTCTTAATTTACTGGTCCATATCTTATAGTTATAAATCATTTCAAGGTACTTTGAAAATAATGAAGTGATCTGTTGCTGGTAAACCATTTCCCTCCCAGGAATCTGTGATTCCCACTCTAGTTCCTTTCTTTTTACAAATGGCTCAAGTTCATATAAATTTGAAGAATTAAATAAAATTGAAGTGCATTTTTTTTCTAACTTTACTATGTCTCAGACATTTTATAACACAAATGGACTGGAAGGTAGTCCAAAAGGGATGTAGAATGCAGGATTTCCGAATACATTGTACTCTGGAAATTTTACTTTGTTTCTTTTGATAAAGTTTCTTTTGCAATTATAATATATATGTATATAAAATAATAAATATTTACATAATTTTTCTTGACAAATGATTTAGAAATTTAAAGTGGGTGGTCCCACTTTGGAATACTTGAGCAAGGATATTTGCAGACTAGAATAGGTTTCTATTTGAACTACAAAGCAGGTTTAGTCAATTTCTTTTTTTCTCTGTTTCTAAGATTTTTTGTTTGTTTTTTATTTTGTCTTTGTTAATTTCAGAATTCATTGAAAGCCCTTGATTCAATCAATCTCTCTAGTAGACTCAATGCCTTTTTTATTAGATTTTGTTTTGTTTTCCTTGCTTTGTCCTTCAATTAAGGCCCTAAACTATCTTTGCATTTTTAACTCTTTGTTGATGCTTATTGGGACATTATTCTCTCCCCAGATACTTTCTACATACACTAAAACTTTATCTTATCTAAACTTTGTCTTCTTCTATGCCCCTCCATCCCCACCCTCCCCCTTTTTAATGGCAAATAGAACTGTTTATTTTTCTATTAATTCAACCTCAGTAACAGTTGACTTTTGCTTGGTTCTCGTTGAGTTTATGGAATATTGAACTGACATCACATGAGTCTTCCTTGTTTGTAGCCTATAGAACACAGTGTATCATTCTTTCAGAATTTATACTTACCAATTTATATATAGTTGTCTTTATTCTTCAGAGAAGGCAATGGCACCCCACTCCAGTACTCTTGCCTGGAAAATCCCATGGAGGGAGGAGCCTGGTGGGCTGCAGTCCATGGGGTCTCTGAGAGTCGGACACGACTGAGCGTCTTCACTTTCACTTTTCACTTTCATGCATTGGAGAAGGAAATGGCAGCCCACTCCAGTGTTCTTGCGTGGAGAATCCCAGGGACGGCGGAGCCTAGTGGGCTGCCGTCTATGGGGTCGCACAGAGTCGGACGTGACTGAAGCGACTTAGCAGCAGCAGTCTTTATTCTTAGTGGTTATTGGATGGCTTTGCAGTGTTCCTTTCTAATCTTATGTCTTCAGAAGATTATGGGCGATTTCAGTTTCTCTGAATGATAATTCCATACTTAAGAGTCTCAAATGCCAGTGGTCATTTTCGGTTTATTGATTAGCATATTATAGATCTATAGTCTAGAATGGCTTTCTGCTTAAAATCTTTAGTCTTGAAATTTCACTCTATCCAAAACTTGCATTTAACAGACACTTCAACCTGATTCTAAGCCTTTATTTCCCAAATGAAAGTTATTATTTTTACTTAAAACATGAATTTGGTGGAAGGAACTTGATGGCCTTTGAAAAACTGTCGGTGAGATACAGTTTCAATTCTGTAGTAATTCATAGTTTATAATACACTTATGCTGTGTGAATTCCTGTGTTGTAGTTCTAATATATAAACTTGTCCAACTTTATTTGAATATGAAGTGTTTTTCCCTCCATTTTTTCTTGAGCTCCGTTTGCCACCCATCACACTTTGGTTATATTTTTCTACTCTCTGGTTCTCTCTTTATTTCCAAAGGCTCTTACTGGTTTTACTTCCATCTTTGCTGGGTCTGGCTCACAAATCAGTCATTTCATCTGCCATTTCAAAAAATACCTTACTTGTTGTTGACCCTTCTCTATGTATGGCATATTCCAAACATCGACTTTTTCTGCTTCTAGGCTGCTACATACTATTGGAGAAAATGGTCTAATGACATTAATGTGCTCCAGATTCATCTTGGGCTGTCAATAATACTTGGAAAAGGTTTTCTTTGTTGTGTTTTCCTCTCTTGTCTATTCTCTCTAGTGGCTATTCTATGCAACTTCAATACTATTTTGACCTTCTCAAATTTTGCTAACATCTGAATGTCCTATTAGGAAAATTAGTACATTCAGACTTTAACCATTTAATTTCCATTTTACTTTGAATCCACTGTTTTCCACTTTACCCTAAAGCCACTGTTTTCTAACTACATTATTCCTTCCTTCCCCACTTTGTAAGAGGAAAATATTATTTTTTATTGATCTAGTACCTTTTATTGAGGCTAGCACCTTAACTTTTGTATCATTTAGTCTACCTTCTTCCCTATTTCTTGACTCTTAAGCAGCTACTAGTTGCTCTATACATTTTTGTATTTTATAAATGTTTAATACATATTTTATAAATGTTACTTTTAGTATTTATTATTATAAAATTACAACCATATATGGTAGGAAATTTGAAAAACATGCACACACACAAAATTAAAAGTGACAAAATTTTCTGAAAGTTCTTTACCTGGAGGCATAAGTGTTAGCATTTCAGCTTAAAGTCATTCATTATGATTACATATAATATAAATGATCACTTATACATATGAGTGTTATATATATTTAATCACAAAATTGAGCTCATAGTATACCTAATAGTTTGTAACATTCTCTTCTAGAATATTTTTTATTCTTTACCTACATATTTTTTGAAAGTAAAGAGTGTGCCATTGCATTTGTTCTCATATCTCTTATTTACTAATCAACCAATTATTTTCAGACTTTAATTTCAATTACTTGACAAAAGTTAGTTTAGTGACTTTACCAGTAGGGTCTTGTATATTAACATCAATGTCTTTTTCTCAGCCCTAGTTGTCTTTGCATCCCTGAAGACCTTAAAGATTTGCCTTAAAGTCCTTTTCTGACTTTAGTTTCCAAATTTGACACTCCACAGTCAGAAAGGACTTTACGGTATTGCCTACCTGTGTTTTGTTTGTTTTTCCCTATTTTTGACATCCTTTTTATTCTCAATCTAGTCTTTAGTTTTGGTACCTTCTATTCACCTCTTCTAACTGTACCTTTCCTCTCTAGGCATTCTTATCTACTTCTTTAGCTTGTGATACTGGAGTAGGTTAGCCTTTCCCTTCTCCAGGGGATCTTCCCAACCCAGGAATCAAACCCAGGCCTCTCCCACATTGCAGGCAGATTCTTTACCAGCTGAGCTACCAGGGAAGCCCTCTTTAGCTTGAGCTATTTTCAAATGCTTATTTTTCTCAAATTTCTATGACTACTCAACAAATGACAATATTGATATCTATAACATTTTGGTTGCATACCTGTAAATCACCTATTCATATGACAGTAGTCCTATATTAATATTTTTTGAGAAAATGAAAACATAATTAATTTCCTCTGGTATGATATCAGAGAAGGCAATGGCAACCCACTCCAGAACTCTTGCCTGGAAAATTCCCTGGACGGAGGAGCCTGGTAGACTGCAGTCCATGGGGTCGCTAAGAGTTGGACACGACCGAGTGACTTCACTTTCATGCATTGGAGAAGGAAATGGCAACCCACTCCAGTGTTCTTGCCTGGAGAATCCCAGGGACAGGGGAGCCTGGTGGGCTCCCATCTATGGGGTCGCACAGAGTTGGACATGACTGAAGCAACTTAGCAGCAGCAACAGCAGTATGATACAATCATCTTGCTCTGTCAGTGACTATTTTACTTGCTGTTTAGTCTGGAACCACCATATATTGTCAAGAGATATGTCTGATGTACTAATGCATCTGATAAAAAGAAAAAAAAATGTTATTTCACACAAGGCAGATTTGCTGTTTGAAGTACTACTGTAGGTTTATGTCCTACAACACAGAAATATTGAGGGAAACTGTTTTATTTGATTCCCACCAAAAAGCAAGAAAAAGTCATGATGGTCTGTTTACATTGTAATTGCATATAGTTTATTAGCTTGCAAAGTATATTACTTTTTTGGCAACCCTTTTCAACTAAATATCAGTAAGAACACAATACTCTGTTTACAATTTACTTGAATGATGATAGAGAATTTTCCTCAGACTTGTTTCTGGCTCCATTTGTTTGTTCCTCCTCCACTATTCACATAGTTCCTGTGCTGACTGACAGTGGACCTCCACGTTATGATCAGACCTCTGGCCTTATAACTTCATATCAAAATGCTGGATGACCTAGCACAGGAGTATTCCTTCTAACTGTCTTTACAATGCAGTTGTTTTTTATAATTAACTTAGGTAAAGGCATTGTTGCAAACTGCATAGACTCCACTATTGCCAAGATAAATATATGCCACAAATATTTCTTTGGCCGGATTGTCAAATACAAGTTGCCTCTTCAATGCCATAGGATAGGAGCAAAAAAAATATGAAAGGTTAGATGGCAGAGAAGAAAGACCTTAACCATTTGTGATGAATGCATTTTAAATATTACCAATGTATAACCTTATGTGAATCCTTGCTGGGGCCCTTCCATGGGCTTGGCCGTGGCCAGTGCCACCGAGGACCTTTAAATTCAAGCTTCTTGGTTCAAGGCAAGGCTACCTCCCCCATAACTACTTGCTATACTCATTTAGGCCTGTGATATGTCTGCTTTTGGTTAGTTATAGCAGCAGCATTTTCACTGTTCTCTTTGCTTTTTTTAGTATCTCTTCTAAGTTATTCTCACTCAGCTCTACCAGTAAAAAAGATTTTTTAAAACACCAGTCTGGACCAATGGGCAATTGTGCAGAGCAGATGAATGTGACCTCTATAGAGAAATCAGTGTTGAATCACTTATTACCTGTTTTAGACACAATATTTAGGCAAAATAAAATCAAGGCATATCTGTATGTCTTGATTTTATTTTCTGTAAAATGAAGAACAGAGTACATTCTTTTTCTTTGACTACTATGAAAGTCAGATTTGATCGCACATGTAAAATGGACCACAAATGGCATTTATTAATTGTTATCAAGACACATCTCCTCCTTAAAGAGTTGTAATTCTCCTTGTTTTCAGAGTAGCTTAGCTTTAAGGTCCTTCTCTTACCTTTATTCTTGTCCCTTAACCCATATGACTTCTCTGCAACAACCACATGGACAAATTCACTGTCCTTATTACCTACCCAACAAATACCTACCCAAACCCTTAAATATGACCCTCTTATTTCTTCAGAGATATAGCCCTTTATCTTGTAAAAGTGCAATCATCCTTTAAGGCCTAGACTATATATCATATTTGTCATTACAGGCATAATTAACAAGCCTCTCATCTATAATTTTGAAAGACTATATTCATACACTTGTTTGGTAGTTAGATGTTCCCTTAACTCGCTTGATGAACTCTGAATACCTTAAAGGCAGGAAATATGCCAGGCATAGTTATATTTCTAACCTAGGATAGGGTTTGGCATAGAATAGGTGATAAAGTGGAGAAGGCAATGGCAAGCCACTCCAGTACTCTTGCCTAGAAAATCCCATGGATGGAGGAGCCTGGTAGGCTGTAGTCCATGGGGTTGCTAAGGGTCGGACACGACTTCACTTTCACTTTCACTTTTCACGTTCATGCATTGGAGAAGGAAATGGCAACCCACTCCAGTGTTCTTGCCTGGAGAATCCCATGGATGGGGGAGCCTGGTGGGCTGACGTCTATGGGGTCACACAGAGTCAGACACGACTGAAGCAACTTAGCCGCAGCAGCAGCAGCAGCAGCAGGTGATAAATACACTTTGGTGCAATTACACTCAGCCCCAGTATTTCTTACTCCTTTTTGATTATAGCTCTCTTGATTGTTCATCTTAAGAAATGATGGGATGTATTTCATAAAATATTTTCTATATCACATAACTAAAAGCCAGTTTCTTCCTCAAACTTTGTAGTGATGGAAGTTTTATCTTAATATTATTGATTATTAATATTGATCTTAATATTAGTGGAAGTCACTCAGTTGTGTCCGACTCTTTGTGACCCCACAGACTATAAAGTCCATGGAATTCTCCAAGCCAGACTGGGAGTGGGTAGCCTTTTCCTTCTTCAGGGGATCTTCTCAACCCCAGGGACTGAACCCAGGTCTCCCTCATTGCAGACAGATTCTTTACTAGCTGAGCCACAGGGGAAGCCTGATTTTAATATTGATTCCTTTATATTTTCTTAAAATTAACTGAAATTTTGGATTTAATCTCATGGAAATCCAATAGGGACTAATAACATAGAGAAAGAACAGATGAGATTCATTGGCTGTTATATAGGATATATCACTTTAGAATAAACATGAGTTGAATTTGAAACTATTTTTCATATTTGGAATAAAATTCTTATATCCCTCTCTGGTTTTATGTTCAAGAGGAATGAATTTTGAGTATAATAATTTGTCATGTTTTTATTGATAAGGATAATCTTTCTTTTTAAATGATGTGTAGTTGATTTACTAATATTGTGTTAGTTTCAAGTATACAAGTATACTCTGAATCACATAGTGATTCCGAGTTTTTCCAGATTATGTTCCATTTAAGTTATTCAAAATGATGGGTATAATTTCTTGTGCTATACAGTAAGTTCTTATGTATTTTATATATAGTAGTTTGTATCTGTCAATACTCCTAATTTGTCCCTTCTCCTTTCCTTCTTCCCTTTGTAAACCGCAAAATTTTCTATGTCTATTAGTCTGTTTTTGTTTTGTATATACACTTAAGTCTGTGGCTTGACCTGTTCTCTCTTTAAGGTGAGTGTTTCCCAGTGTACTCTTTCTTTTTCTAGACTCTTAGACTCCTCTCAGGGGCACAACTCCTTACCCCGGTGCTTTTTTCCCCCCAATCCTCCCTGATTTGTGGGAATCTTTCTTATAGCCTTGGTTGTTTAGGCATTCTTCTGCCAGTTTTCAGTTAGTTTTCCTTAAGAATTATTTTGCAGGGAGATGTATTTTAGCTGTGTTTGTGAGTCAAGGTGAGCTCTATTTCCTATTACTTTGTCATGTTGATTCCCAACCTGAGATAATCTGTCTTAACAATATAAAAGAGGTATAGTACAGCATATTGACAATTACATCCGTCTATCTATCTAGCAGTTTTTTTTTACAGGAAGTCTTTGTTGGTTATTCTAAATAATACCAAACTTCCAACCAGATAGTGTTTACATATACAGACTTATGGGTGTTTTAATACATTTAGTTCAGCTATTGTGCTGCTAATGAATACAAAGGCATGGGTTTGACCCAGGTAAGAGTGTTTCTTTTTATTTGTGGATGTTAAAGACTCTTTCCCCTCTCGACAGTGAAAACAGAAACCTCAAATGAATCAAACACCATATTTTATAAATGTCTGTTTAATTCATAGGAAAGGTGTGGGATGATGAAATATTCATTCAATTGATAGCTGTCTGTCAACAGACAAATGCAATGATAATGGCAGTTTTTGTGAATATGGGAGACTAAAAACATAGTTCTGTCATGGCAAAACAATGACAGGAGTATCAGGTATCTACAGTTTAGTAAACAGAATAGTTATCTCCCATCTGGATACCGTTCAATCTCTGTAAACGCAGTGTATTCAGTAGTTACAAGGTCACCTCTGTACCCACAATAAATGGACCAATTTTGTCATTTAGACTTGGCATATGCTCCAGAGGTGTTGATTATTCAAAATACCTGTTTGCCCAAGTCTATTAAGCTTAAAAACTACATTTTAATGTCCCCTTATATTTAAACCCTGTTTAATATGGCAAATGCTCGAGAGCTACTTACAAACACCATTAAATTTCATCACTAATTACTAATAACAGGAATGAAATTAGCACCTGTCTCAGCAGCTTTAGATTTTGGATTGCACTTAATAAACAACTGAGAGAATCCTCTGTTGCTAAACATTCACTGGGGCTATTTGCATTCTGATTTTCAATGTGCTATTATGACTTATATAGTCATCTGAAAAAGCATAGAACCTAAAGACATTGTTTCTTATTTGAATTTAAAATCATGTTTTGGCATACAATGTTGTAAAGTAATTAGCCTCCAATTAAATGAATTTAAAAAATAAAAAAATAAAATCATGTTTGTAATACTTCAAATTCTGAAATCATTTTTCTGTGTGAGCCATCAATTTATCTTATATATAACATCATTGTTTTAAAAGCTACTAAATGGCAACCCACTCCAGTACTCTTGCCTGGAAAATCCCATGGATGGAGGAGCCTGGTAGGCTGCTAAGAGTTGGACACGACTGAGCGACTTCACTTTCACTTTTCACTTTCATGAATTGGAGAAGGAAATGGCAACCCACTCCAGTGTTCTTGCCTGGAGAATCCCAGGGATGGGGGAGCCTGGTGGGCTGCTGTCTATGGGGTCGCATAGAGTCGGACATGACTGAAGCTACTTAGTAGCAGCAGCAGCAAAATGATAATACTAGTAAATAGGTATTTTCACACACACACTAAAAGGAAAAGTCATTAGAATAAACATAAACAAAAAGAAAGTTCTATAGGTTTTAATGGTCCCTTAAAACACAAAACCTCTTAAAGATGTGAAACTCTGTTTTCTCTAGCCATCTTCTGGGCTTTTGGCCTGTACTGCTAGGGATACTAGAAAAGTTTTAAAGCAAAATCTAGGCAATTAAATTGGAATAAAACGTTCAGTGCTACTCACAATGCCGTTAAATAGCCTCACTTATTAATAATAAGAGGAACTGTAGATTTTGGAAAGTTTCATGCTCAGTGAAACCACACTGAAAGAGTGTGAGTGAAATGATATAAAAAGCAGTCTGATTAGAAAAAAAAGTCATGAAACCTTCTCATTAATGTCCAAGGTAAATAATCATAATATAAAACACTTTCCTATCATGGATCCATTCAGTTATTATTCTTAAATATGTGTGTGTGTGTGCTCAGTCATGTTTGACTCTTTGCGACCTACCAGCCTCCTCTGTCTATAGGATTTTCCAGGCAAGAATACTGGAGTTGCCATTTCCTATTCCAGGGGATCTTCCCAACCCAGGGATTGAACCCACATCTCTCCTTTGCCACCTGGGAAGCACACTTAAACATATAATGCATTACCTTTAGGATTTCAGGGCATTTGAACTCTAGATATAGTGACTCTAATCTTTCAAATTGTTGTGTTTAATGTAAATTTATTTTTCTAATATTTCAAACTACTTCCGAGGTGGTTTTATAATAAAATTTTTAAGCTTTAAAAAATTGTTACAGAATAACCAGAAGATGGCAGCATGGCAGCTGTTTAGAAATTTGGTACTTTGTACTATCCATTAAGCAGAAACAGTTTCAAGATTTTTGTAAATAGTATCCACTTTCCAGTCACAAAATTTTCTCTGCATAGGAAACATAATTAAGAAAAGACTGTTAGTAAGATCTAAATGATAGCTTGACCAAAGCAGAATTACAAAGGAACAAAAATGGGTTCTTCTTACTGCAAATAATGAAGAAAGATGAAAGAGAGATAGTAAAAGGAGAATGTCACAGCTCTTAAAAATGCGCTTTCAGAATATTTTAAATAAGCTTGATAGAACCCATTATGGGAAAGAAGATACTCTGTAAAATTCCAAACAAGATGAGCCCCTGGCATTGAAATAACCAATTAATTCCATCTAGGCCATTAGGGAAGAATTAAAGGTCATTATTGTAATTGAACAGGTTCAAACCAAACTCCTTAAATTTATCATCTTTAAAGTCCATTTCAGCTTTTAAAAATATACCTGTGATTTTATGATTGTATAGATCTTTTATAGACCAAATATGTAAACAGTTTGCAAAGAACTCCAATACACTCTTTTTTATTTTTAAAGGTATAATCCCATTATAACTAACAAAATTAACTGAAGATTTTTGTTTAGCTATGAAAAAAATGTCTTTTAACGTCAGGTAAAAGTTCACATATTTATAGAAATATGCAGCATAATAAGAAAACATATTTTCTATAGTCCCTGAAAAATATTTAATACAATTTTACTATACTAGAAATTCTGAGGAAAGTTCTGTGATATATTCCATAATGAGCTAATAATAATAAAACTCAGAATATTACCTATTATTTTTTCCTGTTCATTTTATGAATTTGTGATATATACTGAATCCTCACTCTTCTTCCAAAACACGCTAGAGCCTTTTCAAAATGAACTGGTTATTTTGTATATTATGAGACTAGATTGGGTTTTTCACATGTATTAATATATTTTTGTAGATCAGTTTACTTATCCAAAGTTGATTTATTGCTTACTATAATAGTTGGCTCATTTCTAGGCAATCACTGAAATGCATTCAAGTTTTGAATAGATCCATCAACTAATTATATCAGGAAAATAGAAGATACAGGAACTGAATTGGAATGCCCAACATTTTGTAGAAATGTCTTTTTTTTTTTTTTTACTTTATTTTACTTTACAATACTGTATTGGTTTTGCCATACATTGACATGAATCCACCACGGGTGTATACAAGCTCCCAATCCTGAATCCCCCTCCCACCTCCCACCCCATATCATCTCTCTGGATCATCCCCATGCACCAGCCCCAAGCATCCTGTATCCTGTATCAAACATAGACTGGCACTTCGTTTCTTACATGATAGTATACATGTTTCAAAGCCATTCTCCCAAATCATCCCACCCTCTCCCTCTCCCTCAGAGTACAAAGTCCGTTCTATACATTTGTGTCTCTTTTGCTGTCTTGCATAAAGAGTCATCATCACCATCTTTCTAAATTCCGTATATATGATATAGTCATTATAACTAACAACAAAAAATGTTTGTTACGATGTGCTGTTTGAATTTCTGTTATTTTTCTTAGTTTTGTATAATGAGAACAATAGTTAATCAAGCTTATCCTTATACATAGTAAATTAGTATTGAGTTCATAGTATGAAAATAATAAGCTAGATTCTTCAAGTAATGAATTGCAGAGTAAAAAACAAAGCACTTAACAATAAAGCCACCTGAGAATGCAGGCAGAAGGGAGATGATTTCTTCTTATTCATCCTGCAGTGGGCAGCAGAGTCTCAGGATTTTAGATTTCTGAGAGAAAAGGAAAACATGAACAACAGAGCAAAACAACTGTTCAATCAGTATACCGATGTTGTTGTCAGGGCTGTAGGTCTTAGGGACAGGAAAACAAATTAAAAATTAATGATGATAGTGATGATAATTTTGATTATATTTTATAAAGTATTTTACTTTTTTCTTCTTCATTAAAAAAGTATTTATAAAAATGGTCACTTTTTACAGTTGAGTGACTTGAGATCCAGTTAAGGTAAACCTCAGGATGGAGAGCTAATGAAAAGTAGTCAGGATGCTGAGCCAGATGTCCCTGCCTCTGCATTAGGAATAGAGGAAATTTGAGAAAAAATCAGAAGTTCCGCACTGCAAAAACAATCTTTGATCCTTTGAAGTTGAGAAATTATTTAGATTCTTTTAGTTATCCTAGAAATATAAACAAAATATTTACTTAAGTGCTTAGGCTCCATGTTTGAAGACAAAAATAGAATCAAAGCTTTTCTAGGCTATTTATACTAAAAAAGTGATTTCAGTAGTCAGGATGATTAGTTCACATTAACTTTGATTCACATTTCTCTTGGGAAAAAATTCCAAGGTAAGATGCTGATTTTTTTCCCCCTCAGTGGAAGATCATGGCCTTGTGGGCAAAGATAACAATTCAGGATGAAATATTTTGAAGCAAAGAATTATTTGGATCTTTTTACACCCTATGAACTACACCTTGAATGACATCTAGTGCAACCTCCATGCTCAGATACTTTTGTACTGAGAAACTCAGAGTGGCTATAAGAAAAAGAAAAAAAAAAGTCTTAAATACAGGCTAGTCATTCTAGTTTGAGTCTTACCTAGTTTTTTTCCACCAAGGATAGAGGCTTGTTTCCTGACATGTTCTAATTAGCAATTCCTTTTAACAAAGAAATATACAGAACCATAAAAAATAATGATACAAAGTAGCCTACAGTAAATTCTAAATATGTATAAAGGCAAGGATGTTATAGAAAACAGCCAGCCAGCACACTCCCTCCATCAATATTTATCAAACACCTATTATGTGCTCAGTGACAAATCTAGACTGCATATTAAAAAGCAGAGACATCACTTTGCTGACAAAGTTCCATCTAGTCAAAGCTATGGTTTTTCTAGTACTCATGTATACATGTGAGAGTTGGACAGATTGAAGATAAAGGCAGAAGAGGAATCATCTCTCTGGCGTGAGATGATTGAATGGCATCCCTGACTCAATGGACAGGAGTCTGAGCAAACTCTTGGAGATAGTGAAGGACAGGGAAGACTGGCATGCTGCAGGCAACGGGGTTGCAAAGAATCAGACACAAGTGAGCAACTGAAAAACACAACAACAGCAACAACAATGCGCTAGGTGTTGTCCTAGGTAATGGAGTATAGCAAATTCAGTAAGGGAATTCAAATCAATTTCTGAAAGCATTAGAAAAACATTGAAGACTTTTGAGTAAATCCATGACTTAAGTGTTGGTTGCTTATAGTTGTTCCCATCTGAAATATAATTTTCACTCCAGATGAAGAATATGAAAGATTTAAGTGTTCCCACAGTTTACTCCTTATATATCAACCTTAGGTGGAGAGAATAATACATCTTTAAAATTTGATCAAATGCGGCCAAATATTAAAATGTTGCAAGCATGGAGCCTATCTGGTAGCTGGTTGGTCTTTGCTTATTATCTTTCTTCCTTTAGCTAAATGTTTTTGTTCTTGTATCAGACTAATATGTTATTTTGATCTGTGGAGTTAGAATAAAATGTTACTGCCCTTTAAAGAAAGAGCTGTTTTGGAGTCTTATTTTTTATGACATCACTTTTTAGAGTAGACTATTTCCAGGTACTCTTCTTCCACATATCAAGATATGCATAACAAGAAAAAAGAGGAAACAGCTTTAGAAAAATTACAGTGTCACAATTTATTTGTACTTGATGTTAAGGTTTTGTGATAATTATAACCTACAAGTTACATATGTTGGACGGATTTGAGTCTTCCTACTCTTAATTTTTGGAGTTTTGATCTTTCCCAAGTCGTTGGCCTTTAGTGATGCAATTCTCTATCCTTTTCTTCCATATCTATTATGTTAGGTGTCTCAAATCCCTTATACCTGTTATTTTTCCAGTCTTTTTTCCCTTAATTTTTTTCCTGGAATCTAATTTAACTCTCTCTTTCACAAATTTATGTACTTAGGGCATAGACCATAAAGAAAACTGACCAAAAAAAAAAAAACAGAAAAAATTAAATTTAACAAATTAATTTTGGACAATGAGATTTGAATGTTATTGAAATGATTGTATATGTTTACATTTACTTGTAAATGCTTATTTGTCATCATCTTCAGTTACTTACCCACAGCATGGGAAAGTCACAACATACCACTTTCAATTTGTGTACTGCATAAAGTATTCTATTTTTTTATCAGTGTTCCAATTCCAAATCTCATAAACAAATATGAACTTTCAACTGGCAGCTGACAAACATTTATGTTTGGTGAAATATGGTACTCTTGACCACCTACTCATTTTCTACTGACAGTGTTTACATTATACTGTACTGTTTGTGCTTTTAAGAAATAATAGATAGTATAAGTTTTTTTCAGTAAACTATGGGGGAAAATGTAGCATTTGTGATTAAAAACAGAGATAATAAAATCAGTATTAAAGTGAGAATCTAGAACTGCTCACCTAGAAGAGATTTTAAATATACTTCTTATTGCTAATCCCAGCTGGGAGTTTTCCACTGTGCTTCTGACATTCTATCCTAATTTTCACATTTTCTTCTGGAAGTGTAAAGATCACATTACAAAATTTTCATTACTTTGTTATTTATTTCCTCCTTTCTGCCTGTATGATTTTATACCATTATTTTCCAAAATAATGATGACAAAACTCTTTAGGTTCTCAATTTTTCCTCAGTGATACAATGTATTTTTCTACCAAGAGTATAACCATTAAATAAATGCAAATGTGTATCAATGATCTCCCAAATAATTTTCAGTTATATCATAAGGGTTTAGAGTAGACATATAAGATGCAAATTACATTAACTGTTTTTTTAGATCTTATTAATCTAGATAGATAGATATAGTGTAATCATCACACATCTTCAGTATATGGCATGTAGTAGCAGTTGGTAAATACATGTCTTGTTTGTAGAAATAATATAAGTAAGGTAATATTTTGAAATAGGCAAATATAGTTATGAAAATAAAAAGCACAGGCATAAGCAGTTGGTTTGGTTCATGTCACTGATTATGAGATATGATTATATCATATATTCTCAACCATTTCTTTGGAGGAAAAATAAACTAGAAAAGTGAATAATTATAAAATTCAGTGAAATGGTGACATTGGAATAATTTGGTAGCTACAAAGAAAATGTTGATATGTGTTGGCTTGATTTATGTAATTATCTGCCTAAATCTCTGTTATAATAGCTATACAAGTTTTTGAAAACATTTTAGATCAACAAAAAAGTTCCAAAAATAGTTATACATATATCCATCATCCAGACTCCCATAATGTTAATACTTGATATATCATAATAATTTCTTTGTATAGTTGTACATTTAACACTGGAACAGCAGTATTAATTTATTTAAAGTTCTTATTAGAATTTCATCAGTTTTTCCCACAAGTGTCATTCCTTTCTGTTTTAGAATCCAAAATAAGATCCAGATTATAAATATTTAGTTGTTGTTTTCTTAGTTTCTGCTAATCTATGAGAGTTGCTAAATTTTCCTTTGACCCTCATGACCTTGCAGCTCTTGAATACTGGTCAATTTCTTTGTATTAGAACATCTTTAGCTTTGTGTTTGTGTGATACTGTTCATGATTAGATCAAGGAGAAGTACTTTTGGCAACGCCAGAGGAGTAGCACAGTATCCTTCTCAGTGCATCATATAAGGAGGTATATGGTATATTTAATCTCTCTTAGGATGTTCTCAATTAAGGTAACATGTACCAGGTCTTTCTACTTTATATTTTCTATTCTTCCCTTTGAACTAAAATATATGCTGGAAGAGATACTTTAAGGCTATGAAAATATCCTGCTTCATACAATTATTTTAGCATTCATTGATAAATTTTGCCTACAGTAAGTGTTACTGTGATGTTTACATGATGGTAATTTTGTATTTTAATTATTTTCCCTACTTATTATTATATAATAGGCCTTATGCCTCTTATTGATTACTATTAATATTGAGAAATGACAAAAATATATTGTTTTTATTTTGTTCCTATTAATTATTTAGGACTAGCTTCCCTTCCAAAGACTTTAGCTAAGTTCTTTTTCAACATATGTTTTTAGCTAAATTTTGTTGTGACAGTGCATTGCATTCACTCAAACCCTCTGCATACCAAACCCTGTCCATAATATCATGGGCATGTGTGTATAAACACACACACACACACACACACTAAAGTCTTTGACTGTGTGGATCACAAAAAGCTGTGGAATATTCTTAAAGAGATGGAAATACCAGACCATCTTAACTACTTCCTGAGAAACCTGTATGCAGGACAAGAAGCAACAGTTGGAACTGGATATGGAAAAATGGACTGGTTTAAAATTGGGAAAGGAGTATGTCAAGGCTGTATATTGTCACCCTCCTTATTTTTAACTTATATGCAGAGTACATCATACAAAATGCTGGACTGGATGACTCACAACTTGGAATCAAGATTAATGGGAGAAATATCAATAATCTCAGATATGCAGATGAAACCATTTTAATGGCAGAAAAGAAAGAGGAAATAAAGAACCTCTTGATTAGGGTGAAAGTGGAGCATGAAAAGCTAGCCTAAAGTTCAACATTCAAAAAAACGAAGATCATGATATCATGTCCCATCACTTTATGGCAAATAGATGGGGAAAAATTGGAAATAGTGTTGGATTTCATTTTCTT
The DNA here is from genome assembly GCF_014754425.2 of Oryx dammah. Lineage (NCBI taxonomy): Eukaryota > Metazoa > Chordata > Mammalia > Artiodactyla > Bovidae > Oryx > Oryx dammah. The sequence continues at coordinate 34,385,540 of NW_024070185.1, forward strand.
GAGCTCCAAAATCACTGTGGATGGTGTAAAAGCTCTGACAAATCTAGACAGTATATTAAAAAGCAGAGACCTCGCTTTGCCAATAAAGGTCCATCTAGTCAAAGCTATGGTTTTTCCAGTAGTCATGTACGGATATGAGAGTTGGACCATAAAGAAAATTAAGCACTGAAGAATTGATGCATTCAAAGTGTGGTGGTGGAGAAGACTCTTGAGAATCCCTTGGACAACAAAGAGATCAAACCAGTCAATCCTAAAGGAAATCTACTGAATACTCATTGAAAGGACTGATGCTAAAGCTGAAGCTCCGATACTTTGGCCACCCGAAGGAAAGAGCTAGCTCATTTGAAAAAACTCTTATGCTGTGAAGACTGAGGGCAAGAGGAGAAGAGGATGCCAGATAATGAGATGGTTGATTGGCATCACTGACTCAATGGACATGAGTTTGAGCCAAGTCAGGATATAATCCTTCACTATCTCCCTGAGTTTGCTCAAGCTCATGAAGTCTGATATGCTGCAGTTCACAGGGTCGCAGAGCTGGACACGACTTAGTGACCGAACAAGAACATATTTACACTAATACTATATATCAGCAAACATGTACTGACATTGCAATTTTCTTTAAGTATTAAGCTAGCACAGCACCAGTTAAAGAAACAATGCTTTGTAATTGCTTTGAATGAGTCAATATGGTCTTTATTATGTCATTAATCTGTTAATTAAAAATTCTTCAAATAAGTGCTGTGATGATTTAATGGTGACAAAATATCTGACTTGAGAGTTCCTGTATTGAAGTTTACCATAGCTTTGAAATAAATAAATAAACAGGAACAAAGCAAACAGTACAGTGATTTGTAATTCTAGAAGGTAAGATTAGGTCATAAAGATACATTTTTCCTTAAATATATGTAGATACCATGGTTGGAAGTTTATTAGCATCAAATACATCATAAAAAGCATGCAAATTTAATTGAATATTATGTCACTAAATAAAAAACCTCTTGATGAAAGTGAAAGAGGAGAGTGAAAATGCTGGCTTAAAGCTCAACATTCAGAAAACAAAGATCATGGCATCTGGTCCTATCACTTCATGGGAAATAGATGGGGAAACAGTGGAAACAGTGTCCGACTTTATTTTTGGGGGCTCCAAAATCACTGCAGATGGTGATTGCAGCCATGAAATTAAAAGACACTTACTCCTTGGAAGGAAAGTTATGACCAACCTAGATAGCATATTGAAAAGCAGAGACATTACTTTGCCAACAAGATACATCTAGTCAAGGCTATGGTTTTTCCTGTGGTCATGTATGCATGTGAGAGTTGGACTGTGAAGAAAGCGGAGCACCAAAGAACTGATGCTTTTGGACTGTGATGTTGGAGAAGACTCCTGAGAGTCCCTTGGACTGCAAGGAGATCCAACCAGTCCATTCTAAAGGAGATCAGCTTTGGATGTTCTTTGGAAGGAATGATGCTAAAGCTGAAACTCCAATACTTTGGCCACCTCATGCGAAGAGTTGACTCATTGGAAAAGACTCTGATGCTGGGAGAGATTGGGGACAGGAGGAAAAGGGGACAACAGAGGATGAGATGGCTGGATGGCATCACCGACTTGATGAACATGAGTTTGAGTGAACTCCGGGAGTTGGTGATGGACAGGGAGGCCTGGCATGCTGCGATTCATGGGGTCTCAAAGAGTCGGGCACGACTGAGCAACTGAACTGAAATATTCCCCAGTATATACTTCATAAATTTCTTCAATATATTCTACACATTCTAGATATTTATATGATATGTAAAGGCTTCAGAGATGATAAAAATTTTTTCCAGATATGTTAGCTTCTTGCTCTGTACAAGTACTAAATATAACCTATGTCAAAACATAAGAAATTTTACTTTTAGATACATGAACAACAAATATGGCTTTGGTCATCTTACAGGAAAACTTTGTACTCTTTAAGCTTTCTGTGAATCAATCTGATGACATATTAATGCAAATTACATTGCCTTATTTTGTGACTTCTGCAATTATTCAGCTTTATCACAGACTCATGAAAAAACTCAGGCACCACCCCCGCCAATACATACACTATTTAAATTCACTAATGGATTTGCAGCTAACTTCTGACTTCACTCTCAGTCAGTTGCCTTCAGTATCCCTTGTGCATGCACTGAGCTGATAAGTGCTGTGGTTCATTCTATTCTTAAGCAAACCAAGTTTAAGCGGGGGCGGGGGGAAACAGGAAAAAAAAAAAACTCCAGACCAATAATTACCTTAATTTGAAATGAGGTGATGAAAACCATTTTATTTCTTCATAATTCTTGACAAGATACATTGAAACAAGACTTTGGAGAGGTGGAGGGTAACAGGAGGCCCCACAGCAGGAGGGATGGGAAACAGCAAAAGCTGAGATATTTTTCTTATGCTCATTATGGTGTCTTTGGCTTCTTTCAAATTGTATTTTATTCTGTTATCAGTTTGATACAATTATAATTAAAATATATATCTTGGTTTAATCATGGATTCCTTCCTATATCAATGGCTATTTCTCAGTATTCTCAGTGTCATCATTTCACATTACATTTTAATTTGTTAGTTCATCAGGAATAACAGTGTACCCTAGCATGTAAGGGATTACTTGTCATGACTCACTAGGCTAACAAAGCTTTTCTTGAAGGGGAATTCTAATGAAAAGAAAAAAAAGATTCTACTTCTGGGTCAAATTATTAGCTCAGATATTTCATGCAAGAGAGAAATTGAAAATTAATTTTTCTCATTGCACTGTACCGTGCACTGACTAAAGATATATGAAATGCATATCTCCAATAATGAGCAAGAAAATATCATTTGAGAATATAATACAGACACAGGATCTAAAGCAACTGTACTTTTAAAATAATACTTAATATTGCATGGGAGAAAGCTTTTGATATACATTTTTTTTAATTAAAAAAAATAGAAACCATCCCTGATAATCTGGGAAGCATTTAGATAAAATGGTTAAATATAAAGAGAGAGTAGCAAATTCCACAGTAATTTGGTTATTTACCTTCATGTATTTAAATTACATTAGTTTATATTTGGGGCTTGTCTAGTTATACCTTAAACCAAATAAATCAGTTAGCAGGTACTTGTACTACTGAAGAATAACATTAAACTAGAAAAATACTATGCAAAGGTATAACAACCACAAAATAATAAAATTTCCTTTCATTTTGAAGATTTCCTGAGTATTCAAATAGAGTATTTGGACCTCAAATTGAGAATTAACAATGGAGTTTTATAACAGGTTTGAGGGATTGATAGACTAGTACAGTTAAGCAGGTAAAATTACTGAGTCAACCTTTGTTGACTGTCCTCATTTTGTTTTCCATGAGAATAACTCACAGCTACTTAAGCTCATTGTAGAAGTTCTTCCAACAAAACAGTATGTACGACACAGAAAGGTCAGTGTTTAAGGGTCCAATTTTAGGTCTGCCAAAATTACCTGTGTAAGGCTAGATAAATTTCATAACTTCTCAGCCTAGGTATCATGTTCTGTCAAATGTGTTTTTGAAAAGATACTTTGAATTTCCCTCAATTAATAAATTAGTAACTTACTTCAATTTTGAAAGGTCTTTGTTTTTGGTGAGGCAAATGTGTTCCTTCATTCAGTGGGTCTGAAGGAGTTAGGGATTTCAGAAAAATCTTAATTTTATCTGCTTTTCAATAATAACCCTAATAAAATGGTATCAAAATACATTGTAATGGTTTATCTATATCTATCCATATGGCAATAGAGAATATATCTTATGATGTTTAGCATGTGTTTACTGAGAAGACACCATGTTCATCTGCACACATTCATACACATATATATGTATATATACACTCACACCCCAACATTTATTTCTGAAGAAAGATTAGCTAAATTGAGATTTTGCAAAAAATAAAAATTAGCAAGTAGATAATAGCAGAAGTACTATTTTTAGGAAAAGGAAGGATGTAAAAGCCTCCTGGACAGAGAGAAAGGGCCTTTTGTGAAATTCTGAAAGCTCATTAAGGATAAACTCCAATATCAAAGATTTTAGCCTAGTTTGGGGAAAGGAAACTAATATTTGTTGAGAATCTAATTGGTTTTAGGCAATATTTGGTGAGTTACACTTGTTCTGTTACTTGACATGTTACATATCTCCATGTAGCTGTTCAAAAGATCTCACAGGTAACACTTCAATTAGGCAACTATGTATAATTGTTTAGAGTGATCCCTTTTAGATTTCTTTCTCTGGTCTCACCATTGGTATTAATTAGAGAATCAGTTAGACCTTATCCCTACCCTTGGAGTGTCCTCTGTATCCAGGCTTTCTCACTTCTTATATTCAGAGAGTATTTTATACAATGATTCACAGACAAACCACTTTGGGCTGATTCTATTGAAAAGTGTGTTATCCCTAAGAAAGACAATGCCAAAGAATGCTCAAAACTGCACAATTGCATTCATAACACACATTAGTAAAGTAATACTCGAAATTCTCCAAGCCAGGCTTCCACAATATGTGACCCGTGAACTTCCAGATGTTCAAGCTGGTCTTAGAAAAGGCAGAGGAACCAGAGATAAAATTGCCAACAGCCTCTGGATCATAGAAAAAGCAAGAGAGTTCCAGAAAAACATCTGTTTCTGCTTTATTGACTAAGCCAAAGCCTTTGACTGTGTGGATCACAAAAACTGTGGAAAATTCTGAAAGATGGGAATACTAGACCACCTGACCTGCCTCTTGAGAAACCTGTATGCAGGTCAGGAAGCAACAGTTAGAACTGGACATGGAACAACAGACTGGTTCCAAATAGGAAAAGGAGTACGTCAAGGCTGTATACTGTCACTCCACTTATTTAACTTATATGCAGAGTACATCATGAGAAATGCTGGGCTGGATGAAACACATGCTGGAATCAAGATTGCCAGAAGAAATATCAGTAACCTCAGATATGCAGATGACACCATTCTTATGGCAGAAAGTGAAGAAGAACTAAAAGAGCCTCTTGATGAAAGTGAAAAAGGAGAGTGAAAAAGTTGGCTTAAAGCTCAACATTCAGAAACCTAAGATCATGGTATCCAGTCCCATCAATTCATTGCAAATAGAGGGGGAAACAATGGAAACTGTGACAGACTTTATTTTTGGGGGCTCCAAAATCACTGCAGATGATGATTGCAGCCATGAAATTAAAAGACACTTGCTTCTTGGAAGGAAAGTTATGACCAGCTTAAACAGCATATTAAAAAGCAGAGACATTACTTTCTCAGCAAAGGTCCGTCTAGTCAAGGTTATGGTTTTTCTAGTAGTCATGTATGGATGTGAGAATTGGACTATAAAGAAAGCTGAGCGCCAAAGAATTGATGCTTTTGAACTGTGGTGTTGGAGAAAACTCTTAAGAGTCCCTTGGACTGTGAGGAGATCCAACCAGTCCATCCTAAAGGAGATCAGTCCTGAGTGTTCATCAGAAGGGCTGATGCTGAAGCTGAAACTCCAATACTTTGGCCACCTGATGCTAAGAGCTCACTCATTTGCAAAGACTCTGATGCTGGGAAAGATTGAAGGCGGGAGAAAAAGGGACAACAGAGGATGAGATGGTTGGATGGCATAACCAACTCAATGGACATGAGTTTGGGTAAACTCTAGGAGTTGGTGATAGACAGGGAGGCCTGGTGTGCTGCAGTCCATGGGGTCGCAAATAGTTGGACACGACTGAGTACTGAACGGAACCGAATGGTACTCTAATTCTCTTTGTAGACACTTGCAATTTTTGCTTTTCACTTATTATAATATACTTTATAAAGAACAGTAAGATCTTTCTTTGAAATCAGTGTAAAATATTGATGTTTTTAAAATTACATATTTAAGAGGTATATTTAATTTTTGACAACTATTCCTTTATCTGTGTGATTGGACACATACATGTTTATTTATGTGTGTTTTGGATATATGTTAGGTGAAATTGGAAACAGATACTCATGGCTTTTTTTCTTTGCTCAAATAAGAATTCTAAACTTGATTAAAAAAATTTTTTTGTCATCTCATTTTATAGTTAAAATCTGAAACCCAGAGATAAGACTGTATCTAGTTTTCTTCCTGTAAGTTCCAGTACTCTTAACATACATAATACAGGTTAGACATGATATCCTATCTCTTTTAAGATGTGAATTTATATATGACAAGGTACACATTTATAAAACTACTTTTCAGTGGTGTCCAGAATATCCTCACGTGGATGCTTAAATTAAAAAGTATTTTTATAGGATGACTAGGCAATTGGTTCTCTGAATTTATGCCTTTCAACCAAGAAGATGTGAGGAAGTATATGCTGACTATTTGGAAAATGTGTGTGTAAAATTAGCTGGCTATTATCTAGTTAACGGGTAAGGTCTGCTGTCTGATGTGCTATGAAGTGGAAGTGAACAGCTGTTGGAAAGAGGATAATGGTGCTTTACCAAACTACATCGATCTTTCTTTTTTGTTTTCAACTTAATTTTTTGAAAAAAAAAATTTAAATATAAGGGAAAGTCTAGTGAAAGTCACCATCTCTATTCTAACATGTAATGGCTGATTAGTTATTAAACTAGGATATTCATTATTATAAAATAAAAGGATTAGACTGAGGTATTTTTTTATATATATAAAATAGCAAGTAATAATAAATTATTATATGAAACGGTTAATTTTTAATCCATTTATTCAGTAAATGTTTTCTTAGTGTCTATTATGTGCCAAACATTGTGCTCAGTTCAGTTCAGTCGCTCAGTCGTGTCTGACTCTTTGCGACCCCATGAATCGCAGCACACCAGGGCTTCCTGTCCATCACCATCTCCCGGAGTTCACCCAGACTTTGTGCTAGGTGCTAAATAAGAGAATTCAAACAGCAAAGTCCCTCCTGTTTAGAAACTGAGACGTATTTGGAAGAGACTCACCTTTAAAGCAAAAATTGGGAGTTCAGGGTTATGATACAGAAATGCAAGGCATATAAGAAATACACATTTTAGGGTCATATAAATAAATTCAAGGAAAGGATGGAAAGGGGCATGGTTTGAGATGAGCTATGAAGTACTCAGCCTGAGTAGGAACTTAGCCAGAAGAGAAAACAGGAAAATATTATTCAGAAAACAAGAAACAAATATGAAAGACACAGAAGTGAAAGAAAATAGCATATTCAGGGAACAGCAAGTGTTTTTATTTTTATTTTTTCAGGAGCAGAAGGGTGACATAAACAAATTGTGGGAGATAAGCAAGAAAGGAACTATTTTTTCATAAAATGCCAAAACTGAGTTTATATATTGTCTTAGGTAATGAAAAGCTCTTTTAGGACATTAGTGGGAGAAGGACACAAACCGAATTCATTCTTGGGATAATATGCCTATTACAAAACAAAAGACTGTGTAAGTAAAGAATTAAAGACAGATTAATTAGAAGATTCTGGCTTCTGGGTGTTATATGAAACTCCACTCTTCTTCCCCAAAGAAAGTTTAGGGGTAGAACAACTACTCAAGACTAAGTGAATCTTAAGATTGAAATTCTAATTATTTCATTCTACAATTCAGAAAATGAGGTCAGACAGTTTAAATGACTTGCCCAAAGACACAGAATTTCTGACAAAGCTGTAACTTAGGAACTTGATTTCTACTTTCTCAAAAAACACAGATTAAAATTCACAAGGAGCCAGCCCTTCAGCTTCATGGAAATATTTTAACTAAGGTATTAATGATGATATGTCTGTGCAGTACCATAAAACAAGTGACCTTCATGGACAAAACTCTCTGTGGTTACAATTAAGACAAGGGAAAATGAGATCTGATTATTAATGTAATTAGTTGATGATCCAGTGGGGTGTCAGATCTATAAATGCTAGTTATTGACTGATGGTAATGGAACATTGAAATCTTCAAACTGGTGCTCAAGTCCTCCTCTCAGAAATAATGAGGGACCTGATCCCTCCATCCTGCCTCCTTGCAAGGTGCTAATACTACATTCTGAATAATGATGTGCAAACCCAGCATAAGGGCAGTGCTGCTGTTGCTCCACATTAAATCCATTGCTTTGTTTTCTGTTGTAGGTTCTGATTTTTTTGAAATTTGGACATTTATGAAGTGTAATCATGAACATGATAGGGAGAGAATATTATAAGCAACCCTTCTTAAGAATTATCAGATTTACAGTATGTTTACAAAATTCAAACAAAAAATTATATATGGAGTGTAACCTACTATAGTGCTTAGCATTTACATAGAATCTTTTTTTTTTTTTAATAACCAGCTTGAGACTTCTGTTGGTGCCTAAATCACATTGCTACGTATAATTTGATAACCACATTGCTACTGGCTCTCTCAGACTGAAAATTTCAGTGTCTGACAAATAGAATTAGTTATTCATATAGAGAAGATCACTTTACAGGTACATATATTTGTTCAGGTAGATGATTTTAGTGGGCTGTTATACTTGATAATGTTCACTATGAGATTGATTATTCAGACAATCATCATCCCTAGTGAGGATCAATGATTTGCCCAAGAGCACAGGTTACAAAATAATAAAATAATGTTTTATTTCTGAAAATATAGATTTGCTAAACTTTCATTTGATGATCATGGTACAGCAAGGTTTAGCCTGTTGCATTCCAATAAAATAATGCATGTACCTCCTGACAAAGAGGATAGGTCAAAGTATGGAATATTATTTAGTCTTCATGGCTTCTGCCATGGGATGCTTTGTGATACCTCTGTTAGGGAAGAAAAAAATACTTCATCTTGATCCTCCAAATGAGAAAGGAAAGTTGCAATTGGATGTCATCTTTGCCAATTATTTTGGGTGTAATGAGGGAGAGACAGGTCATTTCAAGAGTTAAGACGTTGCCAGTTTGTAGTCACAGATTGTAACTGTGCAAAATCTCTTTCTCCCTATTCCTTCCGAATAGAGAAGGATTCTGCTGAAAAACTTACGTCTAGTGGTTGGAATTGAGTTTTTCATTGGCTCTCTGTTTTAAGGGGAGCAAGACTAAAGGGAATTTCTGAAATTGTGGATTTAGTTTTACATAACTGAATCCTATTGTATTGTGATGTTCACCTAAAATTCTGAAGCTCACTTATATTCCCATGCTGTTAAAATTTTTTGAGAGTATGGTTGCAAATTAAAATACAATATTTCCTCACCCATGAGAGTAATTCAGCTTCTCTCTTAGGAGATATTTAAACTATTACCATTTTGCAGGGAGAGGAGCTAGTATAAATAGTAGTGAAGTAGACTATCAGAATACATAAATGCTTGTCAGCTTCCGTTGATATGTCCTTTTGAGAGAGTCCCAGAAATGAAATAACTGGGTGAAAGGGGGTACATATTTTTTAGTCTTTGATGCATGCTGGAAAATTGCTTTCCAGTTTATACTACCACCGTCAGTGAGAGAAGACGGCAATTGTACCACACTTGTTCATTACTATCAAAACAAAATGAAATTCCACATAAAGCTGCTCTATAAAAACAGTATTATTTACTTTTTGCAAACAAATACCCTCGAAGATAGATACAGGCCAACCTATTTTCAGTAATTAGAATCTTTGTGTTAGATTCTTTAAGTCAAGAGAGAATCACTTTAAGAGTACATTTGGAGAGGCAAGAAGGAGAAGCTGTGTCCACTGATAGACAAGCCCTTGAAACCTGGGAACATTAGGAGAACATTGATTATGCAATAAGCCCATTATAGAGAAAGATAAGTATTAATAGGAAAACCAGAAGACTGTCTAAGGTAAGATTTACCTCTGTTACACGTTTGTGTAGAGCTGCAATATACTTTAGAAATTACAAATTGTGTTAGCTTTCTAAGTCTGGCATAAAAGAGCATATCTATTGAACTTGCTCCTGAAATTGGGTCATTCATCAGTAGGGAAATGAAAATGGAGTGAAAATTTTCTCTGAGATAGGTTGAAACATTGTCGTTTTTAAGGACCTAACATTTAAATATTGTAGTGTGGAATAACTCTGCCCCATCCTTATGATATTCTGACAGATTTGACAGGGAAAAATGATATAGTCTGGAGAAAGTCTTCCATGATAAGTTCTATGGCTTATGCTTACAAACCCATTGTATGTAACATGGAAATGAATACATCCAGTTGTAACCATAAATGACATAAAGTTATTCCATACATCACAGTATGAATAAGGCATGGAAAAATTAAATGTAGCTTTTAAATACAGGCACTGACTCATGTGTACATTAACAACTATTTACTTGATATGACTAAAGAAAAAGACAGGAATAAGAAATAGTTTAAAATACTTTGTATCTGAAAATTACTGAAATATAATTGTATAGTTGAATTTATTGGATACTAATCATTAGTAAAGGTGAGAGTAATAACAAAGTCTCTAAAGCACTCATATTTCATATAAGGGCATAAATCACTGTGTTGTTTATTTATTTTAGAGTAAAACAGTATTTCTGCTCTGGTGAAGTAACTGTTGGCTTAGATGTACTTTGATAAGAACACTTCTTGTGCTCAAAACATAGTAAAGACCTATAGGTCCCGTGGTATTGCACTGCTATGCATATTTGACCATTTCTTGATGGCACCCCACTCCAGTACTCTTGCCTGGAAAATCCCATGGGCGGAGGAGCCTGGTGGGCTGCAGTCCTTGGGGTTGCTAGGAGTCAGACACGACAGCGACTTCACTTTCACTTTTCACTTTCATGCATTGGAGAAGGAAATGGCAACCCACTCCAGTGTTCTTGCCTGGAGAATCCCAGGGACAAAGGAGCCTGGTGGGCTGCCATCTGTGGGGTCGCACAGAGTTGGACACGAATGAAGCGACTTAGCAGCAAGCTTTCTCTAAATTAAGGCTTCTCTTCTGAATTACAAAAATAAAAACATTCCTCTTTCTTTCCCTAGTGCATCACTTTTAGCTGTACAAATTCATCTGTAATTAATGATTGGTTTTAGGGAATTTCCTCCTGAGATTTTTGGCTTTTGCAGAGAAGTTCCTTGAAGGCAGCCAACAAATTAAAACATGGTATGTTTCATAGTTTGTAAATATCACTAAATCAATATCAAGGAAACATTGTAGTTTACAGGTTAAATACCCTTAGCAATGGGATAAAGAAAACTCTCAAATGAACAAAATGAGAATGGTGCAGAATTATACTTTAGTTTATCTTAAATAGTAACAACTGTTTTCAAAGTTTAGTTTTAGTCAAAGTCACTACATACACATATTGTTTTTTTATAAAAGTATTCAATAGCCATTTATCTTAGATTTCCTTTACGAAATTTAGTTGTTATTTTATGTACATTAAAAAATAGAACAGTAATATTCAAAAACCTTTTATTTTGATTGTTAACTATTGAATTAATATTTGATGTATTATTAGATTTGTGAAATTATACAAATATCCTATCTCTTAAACTGAATTATTTCAAACATCGTGATATATGACCTTGAATTTAGTGTTCTTTGAGAGCGAGACTAACAAAAATGATAATCCACTAAAATATTTTCTGACCTTAAATAACATTTGAGAAAAGCAATGAGGATGTAGTTCCCTATAGGGTTCAGATTGACACAAAAACTTTGTGGCTATTATCTGATCAACCTGAATTCAATGCATGGCTTCATTAAGTACTAGGTGTGCAGTATTTAAGTGGGACTGTTGACTAGGGTTAGTACTCTTTTGCTGAAGACTCACTCTACATAAATGATATAATCTCATCATTTGGAAGGGATTTGAAGAGCTTATGTAGCAGGAGGCTCCCATATCCCCTGCTAATTCAAACAGTTTCTCAACCTAAGAACATGATTGATATTTTAAGCTGAAAAAACTTTTTATTGTGGAAGCTTGTCATGTGAAATGTAGGATGTTTTGCAGCATCCCTGGCCTCTACCCACTAGTTATGCCTATAGCCCCTCACCCCACCCCCGCCCCCAGTTAGGACACCAAAAATGTCTCCAGGGTTTGGTAAATGTCTCTGGCCATGAGAGTGGAAGGAGGAAATTACACCTGGTAGAAAATGCCTGTGTTAAAACAATTAAATGTACATATGTCCCCTTCCTCTTGAGCCTTCCCACCCCCACTTCCCATCTCACCCCTCTAGGTCATCACAGAACACCAGACTGAGCTCCCTGTGTTATACAGCAGCTTCTCACCACTATCCACTTACACACAGTAGTGTGTATGTTGATGCTACCTTCTCCCTTTGTCCCTTTCACTCCCTCCCCCACTGTGTCTACAAGTCTCTACATCTGCATTTCAGGAGGGATAGGATATATGTATAGTTATGACTGATTCATGTTGTTGTACCACAGAAACCTATATACCATTGGAAAAATACAAAAAAAAAATAACTTCACACAAAAATACAATTAAACAATGTCAATGAAATGATGATAGGTCACCACCTCCCCTTCACTTCCATGGTAGTGGTTTAGTTGCTAAGTTGTATCTGACTCTTGTGACCCCATGGACTGTAGCCCGCCAGGTTCCTCTGTCCATGGGATTCTCCAGGCAAGAATACTGGAATGGGTTACCATGCCCTGCTCCAGGGGATCTTCCCGACCCAGGAATCAAACCCAGGTCTCCTGCCTTGCAGGTAGATTCTTTATCAACTGAGCTATGAGGGAAAACCCTTCGTTACCATCACGATATATAAAAAATAGCAACCAATCAAAACATAGCTTTCCAAATATATTGTCTATCAGGTTTGATATTTAAATTTTTCCTTATTGAGTCTGCCGGTGTTTTATTCTTGTCCTTTTATTCTTCCCTTTTCCCCCATTTTCTCATCTGGAGTCTTTTCTCCCCTCTTAATTCTAACCTATGCTAAGTTCACTTAAACCTCTATTTTGAAATATGTCTCCTTTCTTTCCTCTTGCAACTTATTTCCACTTAAAGGAGTATATGTTCCTTTCAGAAAAATCAAAACAAGTACCCTTAATCCTATGTTTAAAACCTCAATTATTCCTATCTGGCCAGAGAAGTGGATATTTTAGGATATGGAGATTGTGTTTTTTTGTGAATTCAGCCCTGACTTTGTTGACACTATGCTTTTCTGTGATAAATTCATTACCCTGGCTGTAATGCTGACTATCTAGAGTTTTGTACTTTCTCTTCACCCTATAATTCTACTCCCATGAATGTTAGGCAGTTGGATTCTTGCTTGACTGGTGGAAAACTTTAAGTGCCTCCCTGTCATTTACTGAGATTTTCTGTTCCTCTAGTCATGCCAGAGCATAAGCAAAACACAGAACCTAGAATTATAGCGATTAGATACCACTTAAAATGCCTCATTCCTTGCAAAAAAAATAGAGTTCTTACACTTACATCTGTACATTTATGTGAGTGGATGGGTCTTTGAACATATTTGGAAGTGTGTCACTGCATCTAATTGAATAATGAAATAGAAGTGATGAAAATATTGGGCTCTAGTGATATGTGATTCTGTTTCCTCTTTTGATTTCTAAAGTACTCAAGTTGATTTGAATGTATTTAAATCTATTATCTGCACATATTTTAGTTTCACTGCATGAAAGTTTGAAACATTATTGATGTGAAAATGATTCTCTGTTAACTCTAATTGATGCTCTGATGCCATTTTTGATCAACAAATATTCTAAGGCTTTTGTTATTATAAAACATGTGAAACCTGTCTCTTAATTTTCCTGTTTTGAATATAATAATTCATTTAGCATTTTTGAAAAGTAATGTCTCAATTTTTGCCTAAAATTTATGTATCAGGGTTTACTTCTTTCTGGGAAAAACATTTGTTTTAAGATATAAAGGAATAGAGTTCATTTGGAGATTCAAATTGAGTGTTATATCAGAGTATTTATCTCCACTTTTTCTTAATGAACTTCATCTATAAAAGACAAATAGAAGTTAATGGGCAGATTCCTATTTTGAGCAATGTTTGAGTTTAAAGCATGTTCCTGTTTTACGTATTGGTATTTCTCAATCTGTTTTTAATACTAAATATATTAATAAGTATGCATATGTATTTTTCACAATAGGTTCCTGTCCTGAGACCACAGCAGGATGTGCCTTGGTCAAAGGTATGCCTATTTAAAATATATTTCAAACTTTCTTCATGAGTAATGTATACAAATGTTATAATAATTGCATTATTGTCTCAGGCTTAAATGTATGGAATTGTAATACATGTTTATGTATATGATATATACTCTTTGATCTGGCAAAATATGACTCTAGTGATAAAGTAACAGAATTAAAAAGTCTAATTGTTAAATGCATAGTATTGCCTTGCCACAGGATGCCTTAGACGGCAGCCCATCAGGCTCCCCCATCCCTGAGATTCTCCAGGCAAGAACACTGGAGTGAGTTGCCATTTCCTTCTCCAATGCATGAAAGTGAAAAGTGAAAATGAAGTCGCTCAGTCGTGTCGACTCTTAGCGACCCCATGGACTGCAGCCTACCAGGCTCCTCCATCCATGGGATTTTCCAGGCAAGAATACTGGCGTGGGTTGCCATTGCCTTCTCCTAATCCACACAACCTATATTCAAAGAACTATTGTTGCTAATGTGCCTGTTAACAAAGCAGTGGAACTATTCTAAGGCTGATGGAAGGTATTTAACATAGTCATTAATGATGCTGATGAGTAAATTATCGAAATAGGATATAGGTTAGTTAAATTGCCTGTCAAAAACTACCTACGTGTCTAGTTTTGGCAAATCAAATGTTGAAATCAGTTAAAAATTACAAATCAGTATGAAAATAGGAAGCAAGCAGGAAAATAAGTATACATATAGCTAAATAAGATGTTAATATGATACCCGAAAGACAAGGGGGTCAATACAAGGCTGATAAAGGATGCCTATGATTTCAAAATTGAATTCTGTTATTTTTTAAAAAAATGGAACAAAAAACATTGTGAAGATCAAGAATTGTAGTAACCTTGAATCCTAAGAGAGAGCTGAAAAGAAAATGTATACGTTTAATAAAAAGTACTTGGTGGGAAATTTGAGTTAGGACTGTAGAGACTGAGATCCTCAGGGACTGTAGCGGACAGGATGAAGACTATTTAAAGTAAAACTGAAACTCACAGATAGGAGCAATTAAACCCAGTTCTTTGCTATGGAGAAAGTAGGATGAAAAGATGAACACATGAGGAACTTAAGTGATAAAGTATTGATACAAGCTTTGATGTTGTTCATTTAGAGATATTTAAATATCAAATGCATTCACAAATGTCTGTTATAATTTCTCTAAATCTTCTCTAGATCATTTATTCTATTTGGGGTCCTTCCAACCCCACACAGAATTTGGCAAGGCAGTTCTTTTTATTTTTCTGCATGATAAAGTAACTTTATATTGAAAGAAAACTTGGAAGTTGTTTTGAGGTTATAAGAAAAATTGTGGCTATATATGCCATCATGAATAATAATTGATGTCTGTTCTATTTTATGCATAGTTATTTTTTTGAAAATAGGCTTATATACACATTTATATTTTAAATTTGGCTCTAAATTATGTTATGTGTTCCACATGTTACCCTTCCAGGAAAGAATAAACTACTCATCTGCATATCTGGATAATTTTCTGAGATTTTAAAATTGAAATACACTTCGTTTTGTTTTTTTTTCCTCTTTTCATAAGCTTTTCCTCTTAGTCATTTTTCAGCCTCTATTCAGAGACTAGTGTGACTTTAGAATAACCAAGGAAAGTATGCCAGCCAATGTGTTCTGCCAGACAGGGAATGAATGGCTCCAGGCACAAACCTCTGTTGTGTCAGGGCTCTGGCATGACACTTGGCAGGAAGCTAAATCAAATAGCACAATGCAAATAATCTCGGTTTCCAATTGATGTGCAGCCTCAACCTCAAGCCTGCTGTTAGTCAGTACTACTTTTTCCCCTGATATTCCATGGAGCAGTATTTCTGATAATGAACTGAAAACTAGGGCATTTCCTAGGTGTCTTCACAGTGTGAGGAAGTGGGAGGATTGTAGCTTTGAAAACGGACCTTCCAGAGTTTTAAGAGCCACTCTGTCACTCACTAGCTGTCCTGGCCAGGTTATTTCTGATATAAAATGGATTTAGCAATAATTTTCACAGGTTTTGTGAAATGATATTAAAATGATAAATTTGTCATAAAGCACATCTTTATACATGTTACATAATAGATATTTAATAAATGTTCTTTTACCACTTCCCATTTTTATAATGAGTTCAGTTTTGTGTTAAACTTGTAAATAATTATCTCTATCATTCTGTGAATAGAAGAGAAATGACTCTGCATTTGTAAATTTGAGGTTATATAAGCCTGTATAATATGTCTTTATCTTTGCACAATCTTTTTGATAAAAGAAGTGTTGTGAACTTCTTAACCATTTTTATATTGGTTCCTTTTTTAAAATATTACATTTGAGGGAGTTCCCTGGCAGTCTAGTAATTAGGACCGTCTTTCATTGCGGGGGCCTGGGTGAAGTCGCTGGTCAGGGAACTAAGATCCCACAAGTTGTGTCGGATGGCCAAAAAATTTGCCCTTGATAAAAAGGGTCTTTATGTTGTACAAGAGTGTATTGCATGTCTTTGATTTAATTTTAGCCCTTGTTAGTGTGCTCAAGGATGAAAAATCATATTGTAAAATGTAGATGGCTTAGAAAAATTACATGTCTCTCCTACACACCCAAATTATCTTAGTTTTAATAGTTTACTTCAGCTCACTGATTGGGAAATCACTGTATCTCATATACAGTGTTAGGTGCCAACAGTGCAGAGAAGAAACTAACTAGAGGCTCTCTGCCTTCAGGGAAATGAAAAGCAGAAGACTGGGAAACATGGCATTTTAAAACGGTGTGGTGACATATTACAAGGGTGAGGTGCCAATGAGAGGGCCTTATGAAAAAGTCATTCCAATCAGTCTGGCTCCCTGGAGGGCTTGACCCTCAGGTGTCTTAAAAGGTGATCATCAACTGGTTGGATATCAGTCAAATGTGGAAGCACAATGGTGGGAAGGTGTCAAAAAAAGGCAGGAAAATCAGTTAGGAATCTGTTGTCTGAACTAAAAGAGAGACGATAGTATGGATTTGGAATTGGAAAGTGAAATCCTCCCACCTGTTCTTGAAGGTAAAATTTAAATTATATTTGAAGGTTGTTTTGTAGGAGTAAGATGTTTATCATAGTGTTACTTATAACATGATAATAGGAACAAAATTAGCTGTCAAATTATAAGGAAACTGTCAAATAAATTATATTTAAGACATTTAATAAATGTGTTATAAATAAACTACATAATTGTAAAAATTTTACTACTACATAATAGTAAAATTCATTATTTTGAAGATCATTTAAGGAGGCTGTGTTCTTAAAAATCAGGTCAAACTCTGAAATAGTATTATAATACCATGTCTCTTTTATGCATATGCTTTTATACACATATTTATATAAAACATGAAAACACAGAAATACCCAACAATTATACATATGATGTGCTTTTGTTAGGGGACAGAGATCAAGGAGAGCACACAGAAAAAGACTGGAAAGAAATGCATTCAGCGTCATTAATGGTGATTATGTTTATGTGGTAGATATATGTGTGACTTTTTTTTTGATACTTTGAAGTCTTTTATATTAATTGCATTGAACACATCCTGTGTGACACTCCTGAGTCCTAACTGCTGATGTTCATACCTTTTTGTAATCCCTTCCCATAGATGTGGGCAGAACCTCTGACTTTCTTCTAGCCTATGGAGTATGGAGAAGGAGACAGGATACCACTCCTGTGATTGTTATGGGACAGCACTGATGAGTTTACAGTCCCACATGTACATTGCATTATATAAGACTATATATTTTTTAGAAGATTGGCTCCTGCTCTCCTGCTGGCCTTGAAGTAAGGTGCCACGGTGGGAGAGGGTCTATCGAGAGGGCAACATGGCAAGAAACTGAAAACCTCTATAGCTAACAGTGGCTTCTGGATGACAGCCAGCAAGAAGTCAAGGATGTAATTCCTGTAGTCATAAGATATATTGTGCGTGCACCCTGAGTAAACTTGTGAGAAATAATAAATATAAATATATATGCACATATGTATGTGTGTATATGTATGTACACACACACATACACACACACACACACACACACACATATATATATATATATATGCCCCCAGTTCCTGGCACAGAACCTTAAAACCACTATAATTTCCTAAGAGTACTAGGAATATCTTTTGTTGTAATATTTGTTCTTTGACCCTTGTTCCTGATGCAGAATTCTTAAAACCTTTGGGAATTTTCTGGGAGACAGGAGTCTTTTTTCATTCTAGTGATGTGACTTCTAGATAGCTCCATGATGGGGTTAGTCACTAAAAAAATAAATAAATAAAACCAAGGCATGATTAGATTAGAACTATAGTCTCCCCTCCTGTTTTTTTCAAGAAAGAGGAAAAAGGCTAGAGATTGAGTTATGATTGATCATATCTCCATGATGAAAACTTAAAAAAAAAATCACTCAAATAAATGGCTTGGAGGGCTTATGGTGAATAAATCCACATGCTAGAATGGTGACACACCCAAATTCCACTGGACAGAAGCTCCTTCCCTCAGGGCTCGTCTAGATCTCCTTCTATGTCTCTTCATCTAGTTGATCATTCATACACTTTAATAGATCAATATTTGTAATAAGGGCTCAAATTATGGCTCAACTGGCAAAGAATCTGCCTGCAATGCGGGAGACCTGGGGTCAATCCCTGGGTTGGGAAGATCCCCTGGAATCTAGTGAGTAAACTGCTTTCCTGAGTTCTGTGAGTCACTCTAACAAATTAATCAAATCCAAGGACAAGGGTCATGGGAACTTCTGATTTATAGCTAGTTGGTTAGAAGTACAGGTAACAATCTGGATTTGAGATTGGCATCTCAGTGTTTTTGGGGAAGTGGGGGAAGTCTTATGAAACTGAGCCCTTAACCTGTAAGATCTTTGCTATGGTGACTCTGGCTGGTGTCAGAAGTGGATTTTATTGTAGGATCCTGACTTGGTATCTGAGAAATGCATGATGTGGTAAAATTCCACACATCTGGCGTCAGAAGCATTGTGAATGAGAGTAAAGGAGAACACTTTGCTTTTCCCATACAAGTTGAAAGTGGATATATTGATAGTGGATTTTTCAGATAAGAACCTGATATTTTAGCTGCAAACATGCAAAGGACTAGCCCAAGTCATGCTTGGGCCTATGCCCATAAACTTCAAGCTAATAAACGTGTGCTTTGAGCTGCTAAATTTGTGGTAATTTGTTATACAGCAGAGGAAAGTAATTGCTGCAGACTTAATTGTGTCCTCCTCAAATTCATATGTTGAAGATCTCACCCCAATATGACTGTATTTAGAGGTTGGGCTTTTAGGAGGTAATTAAAGTATATGACCTACAGGTAGGTTCATGACCTGATAGCATTCATGGTGTTAGAAGAATCTACCCCCACTACTCCACCATCCTTTGTATGCACAAAAAAGAGTCATGTGAGCACAGAGGAAGACAGTAGCTGCCTGCAAGCCAACAGAGGAAAACTCAGAGTGACGCCTACCTTTTCTCTTTGCATCCCTGGCAACATACGGTGTCATCAATCTTTGTATTTTAGCCATTCTGATAGATGCACAGTGATATCTCACTGTAGTATTAATTTTCATTTATCTAATGGCTAGTGAGTTTGAACATTTTTTTATGTGCTTACATGGCATCTTTGTATCCTTTCAGTGAAATACCTCTTTATGTATTTTTTCGTGGAAGGAGTGCTACTGTTTCACTGCTAAGATTTAAGAGTTCTTCTGGTTAGTATGTTGAGCAATATATATATGATGGCTGATTGGAGATGGTGGAGGAAATAAAAATGTATTATCTAGAAGTCCAGATGAGGAAACAGTAAGAAGGTAGTTTTACATATAAGTTGGAAGCCTTGGGGAAATATCAAGAATAGAAGTCTATTCTAAGGATGAGATACCTTCCTTATACCAGAGATATCAGGGCTTCCCTGATAGCTCAGGTGGTAAAGAATCCTCCTGCAGTGCAGGTGACCTTGGTTTGATTCCTGGGTTGGGAAGATCCTCTGGAGAAGGCATAGGTTACCCACTCCAGTATTCTTGGGTTTCCCTGGTGGCTCAGTTGGTGAAGAGTTCACCTGCAATGCAGGAAACCTTTGATCCCTGGGTTGGGAAGATCCCCTGGAGAAAGGAACCACTACCCACTCCAGTATTCTGGCCTGGAGAATTCAATGGACTGTATAGTCCATGGGGTTGCAAAGAGTTGGACACAACTGAGCGACTTTCTCTTTCACTTTCACAAGGATGAGATAGTCAAAGCTATTAGAGCAAATCTTGCAGGATGACCCCTTCAAACTCTTGGGTTTCCCAAACATATGACACTCTCCCATACCAGACTTAATTTTTCCTATTAAAAGAAAATAGCACCATTTATTTTATTATAAGAAATCAGACATTATTTAATGTAAGGCCTTTTTTCCCACAGAATTAGCTTTTGTATATTTTTATTAATGATTAAGGCAGTTCTGTCTTATTAAGAGAAACAGGGAAATATATATATATATATGCTGTCATAGTTATTTGCCCACACAATCAAGACTTCACATTGCTATGCTTTTAAATTGTTGTTGTTTAGTTGTTAAACACTGTATCTGACTCTTTTGTGAACCTGTAGACTGTGGCCCACCAGATGCCTCTGTCCATGGAATTTCCCAAGCAAGAATACTGGAGTGGGTTGCCATTTCCTTCTCCAGGGGATCTTCCCAACTCAATAACTGAACTCATGTTTCCTGCATTGGCAGGCAGATTCTTTACTGCTAAGGTACCAGGGAAAACTAATATAGCCATGTAAGAGGCAGTGTTATATAATGCTAAAGAATGTGGTCTCTGGAGTCAGACTGGATTCGATCTCTGCTATATTATCTTTAATTGAGTGAAAATTCACAAATATAAGTTTGTTGTTGTTGTTCAGTCACTAAGTTGAGTCTGACTCTTTTTGACCCCATCGGCTGCAGCGCACCTGGCTTCCCAGTCCTTCGGGGAACTCTCCCAGAGTTTGCTCAGATTCGTGGCCATTGAGTCGGTGATGCCATCCAACCATCTCATCCTCTGTTGCCCCATTTTCCTCCTGCCCTCAATCTTTCCCAGCATCAAGCTCTTTTCCAATAAGACAGCTCCTTGCATCAGGTGGCCAAAGTATTGGAGCTTCAGCTTGAACCTCAGTCCTTCCAATGAATATTCAGAACTGATTTCCTTTAGGGTTGACTGGTTTGATCTCCTTGCTGTCCAAGGGACTCTCAAGAGTATTCTTTAGCACCTGACTTCAAAAGCCTCAATTATGCAATGCTCAGACATTTAGTACATTAGGGATACATTCACAATGTCAGTATAGTTCCAGAATATTCTACCATCTGAAATAAAACTCATTACCCATTGAGTAGTTGTTCCCCATTCCTGCTTCACCCACCTGTTCCACAATGACAAATTGTATAGACATTCAACTTACTCTCTTTGAGAATCAGAAATCCTCTATTTCTATAAAGACAGGAATGACTTTTACCTTATATGATGGTTCTAAGAAGTCAGTAAAATAATCCATACAGTCCACTTAGAACATTGTGTGTCTTAAGTGAAGTTGCTCAGTCGTGTCCGACTCTTTGCGACCCTGTGGACTGTAGCCTACCAGGCTTCTCCATCCATGGGATTCTCCAGGCAAGAATACTGGAGTGGGTTACCATTTCCTTCTCCAGGGGATCTTCCCGACCCAGGGATTGAACCTGGGTCTCCCGCATTGCATGCAGATGCTTTAACCTTAATGTTAAGCTTATCTGGTCCTATTCAGAATCCAAGGAAAAATATAGTAAATAACACTAAGAAGTGTTCCTATAAGTCATCAGAACAGGGAAAGACTGAAAGAAGCTGTGCACCTTGGTTTACTTAGAGGCTAATGAATCACTGATACCCTCTTGCTCTAGAAATTGATAATTAACACCCATGTTCTCTCTCTTTACATATTATGGTTTAGATGTAGAATTTAGGGCTGAGAGATGTTGAGGGCAAGAGGGAATTTCCCAGTAAATATCAATGTGAAAATAAGAGGACTATAGAGGAGTTTTTTAAAGACAGAATCCTTTTCTTAGAAATAAATGAAGGAGATGAAACAGCAAGCAGCAGCTTTAAAGCTCTAATTATTTTCCAGTTAATATTAGTACTCATGATGATGAGATGTTTTTAAAAAGTAAATGGCATGAAAAAGTAACATATAAAAATATAATATAAAAGTACAAATATGCCTATGTTTATCTTTATATATGTAAATATATGTAAATTTAACTATAGTTAAAATTGTATTATAATGTAATCATATTAACAAATGGTCAGCTGGGAAAACTGGTCAACCACTTGTAAAAGAATGAAACTGGAAACTGGAATAAATGAGACTGGAAACACCATACACAAAAATAAACTCAAAATGGATTAAAGATCTAAACATAAGACCAGAAACTATAAAACTCCTCTAGAAAAACATAGGCAAAACACTCTCCAACATAAATCACAAAAGGATCCTCTATGACTCACCTCCCATAATATTGGAAATAAAAGCAAAAATAAACAAATGAGATCTAATTAAAATTAACAGTTTCTGCACAACAAAGGAAACTATAAGCAAGGTGAAAAGACAGCCTTCAGAATGCGAAAAATAATAGCAAATGAAGCAACTGACAAAGAATTAATCTCAAAAATATACAAGCAACTCCTGCAGCTCAAGTCCAGAAAAATAAATGACCCAATCAAAAAATGGGCCAAAGAACTAAATAGACATTTCTCCGAAGAAGAAATACAAATGGCTAACAAACACATGAAAAGATGCTCAACATCACTCATTATCAGAGAAATGCAAATCAAAACCACAATGAGGTAACATTTCACTCCAGTCAGAATGGCTGCTATCCAAAAGACTACAAGCAATAAATGCTGGAGAGAGTGTGGAAAAAAAGGGAACCCTCTTACACTGTTGGTGGGAATGCAAACTAGTACAGCCACTATGGAGAACAGTGTGGAGATTCCTTAAAAAACTGGAAATAGAACTGCCTTATGACCCGACAATCCCACTGCTGGGCATACACACCGAGGAAACCAGAATTGAAAGAGACACGTGTACCCCATTGTTTATCGCAGCACTGTTTATAATAGCCAGGACATGGAAGCAACCTAGATGTCTATCAGCAGACGAATGGATAAGAAAGCTGTGGTACATATACACAATGGAGTATTACTCAGCCATTAAAAAGAATACATTTGAATCAGTTCTAATAAGGTGGATGAAACTGGAGCCTATTATACAGAATGAAGTAAGCCAGAAAGAAAAACACCAATACAGTATACTAACACATATATATGGAATTTAGAAAGATGGTAACAATAACCCTGTATGCGAGAGAGCAAAAGAGACACAGATGTATAGAACAGTCTTTTGGACTCTGAGAGAGGGCGAGGGTGGGATGATTTGGGAGAATGGCATTGAAACATGTATAATATCATATGTGAAGTGAATCGCCAGTCCAGGTTCGATGCATGATACCGAATGCTCGGGGCTGGTGCACTGGGATGACCCAGAAGGATGGGATGGGGAGGGAGGTGGGAGGGGGGTTCAAGATGGGGAACACGTGTACACCCGTGGTGGATTCATGTTGATGTATGGCAAAACCAATACAATACTGTAAAGTAATTAGCCTCCAATTAAAATAAATTCATATTAAAAATATATTTTAAAAAATATATATGCCTATGTTTATCTTTATATATGGAAATATACGCAAATTTAACTATAGTTAAAATTGTATTGTAATGTAATCATATTCTGCAGTTGGTAGTGGTTTTTTGGCATTTTGTGATCAAACTTATTTTTTTCTTTAAATTTCATTTGCTTGTTTTACTGTAATTTACACGAGAGACTGCCAAGTAAAGTAGATATTTTACATTCAGCACACATGCCCTGAAATCTCCACAGTTGTTAGATAAACTTTAAAATCCATGCACCAGGCCTGGATTTGTGGTATAGTTGGTGTAGCAAAGGCAGAGGAACCAGAGATCAAATTGCTAACATCTGCTGGATTATCAAAAAAGCAAGAGAGTTGCAGAAAAACATCTATTTCTGCTTTATTGACTATGCCAAAGCCTTTGACTGTGTGGATCACAATAAACTGTGGGAAATTCTTGAAGAGATGGGAATATCATACCACCTGACCTGCCTCTTGAGAAACCTATATGCAGGTCAGAAAGCAACAGTTGGACATGCAACATGTCCAACAGTTGGACATGGAACAACAGACTGGTTCCGAATAGGAAAAGGAGTAAGTCAAGGGTGTATATTGTCACCCTGCTTATTTAACTTATATGCAGAGTACATCATGAGAAATGCTGGGCTGGAGGAAGCACACGCTGGAATCAAGATTGCTGGGAGAATTATCAATAACCTCAGAAATGCAGATGACACCACCCTTACAGCAGAAAGTGAAGAACTAAAGAGCCTCTTGATGAAAATGAAAGAGGAGAGTGAAAAAGTTGGCTTAAAGCTCAACATTCAGAAAACGAAGATCATGGCATCTGGTCCCATCACTTCATGGGAAATAGATGGGGAAACAGTGTAAGACTTTGTTTTTTGGGGCTCCAAAATCACTGCAGATGGTGATTGCAGCCATGAAATTAAAAGACGCTTACTCTTTGGAAGGAAAGTTATGACCAACCTAGATAGTATATTCAAAAGCAGAGACATTACATTGCTGACTAAGGTCTGTCTAGTCAAGGCTATGGTTTTTCCAGTGGTCATGTATGGATGTCAGAGTTGGACTGTGAACTGTGGTGTTAGAGAAGACTCTTGAGAGTCCCTTGGACTGCAAGGAGATCCAATCAGTCCATCCTAAAGGAGATCAGTCCTGGGTGTTCACTGGAAGGACTGATGTTGAAGCTGAAACTCTAATACTTTGGCCACCTGATGCGAAGAGCTGACTCATTTGAAAAGACCCTGATGCTGGGAAAGATTGAGGGCAGGATAAGAAGGGGATGACAGATGATGAGATGGTTGGATGGCATCACTGATTCAATGGACATGGGTTTGGGTGAACTCTGGGAGTTGGTGATGGACAGGGAGGCCTGGCGTGCTGTGGTTCATGGGTCACAAATAGTCAGACATGACCTGAGCGACTGAACTGAACTGAACTGAACTGATGTAGAGCTGTAGAAGAATTTTCACCAAAGTGAGAGCACTAGTTGCCACTGGGTATCACATCTTCAAGTGTTTTTCATTTGCCTCTGTATTTTTTTCTCTAATTATTGAAATTTCCCACATGGCATGACCTTATAAATGGATGCAAAATAATAAAGCTATATCCATTTAATAATAATCATATTACAACCATACTTTGTTTTGATATTTTTACCTAGTTTGTCTTGATAGTTGCTGGAAGAACAAACCCTTAATAAACATATCAAAATGTTTGAGAACTTAAAGCAGTTTGGCTTGCTTTCAGGACCTTAAAGAAGAAAGAGAATGAAAAAAATTTTGGAGCCCTCGTTTTCTCCCTAAATCAAATACCTGTGGATCCTGATAAAATACAGCACACTGGAGTTTCAATTCTTTCTTTCCTTTTTTTTTAATTCAGTCTACCCACATTTTCCCAAAACATCCCTCCACCCCCCAAAAATAGGATTATATGATTAATTTCTAATTTGTCTACCATTTATACAAAAGATAGCATACTCAGTGATTTTTAAAGGGGAAGAGTTTATCACTTTTTGTTACATACAAAGTTCAGTATCTGGCTTCTGATATTGGCAGTCTGTGCTTGCCTCATTTGCTTCCTGGCCCAGAGGAAGCTCTAGTCTACTACTGCAAGCTCTTATAGTAATATTCAAACCTGAGTATCTTTGTAGAAACCATCTAGTGACCTTGTTTAAAATGCGGGTTCTTTGATTCCAACGCAAAGTTTATTATTCTTTACATATATAATGAGGTTTGGGCATTTCCAGATTATACTGAGGTGTATAATTCATTGATTGACAAACACTGGAAGGTTTATAGCCCTCAATGTTTAATCTGTTCACAAACCTGTGATTTAAAAAGCAATAATTTCTTACAGTCATTTTACTTATAAAATTATCTGCTATTCTATTAACCTCTTCTCATTGAAAATATGTCTAGTAATTCAGGTAGGACATGACAATTTAGGTATCATTAATCACATGGGCCATTCCCAAATGCCAACTGCAGAAACAATTGAATATACTTTACATTCTACTTCTTTATAGAATGGATGCAATTCATTCGTTCATGACATGTGGGGGAATAAAATCTCCAGTTAGATTTTGTGAATTTGTTAATGTGAATTCACCAGAGTGTCTTGTTTGAAATAAATTAGTATTTAGTAAATAGCTATAATAGCAATGCAACAATATTAAAATCTAATTTATATAATATATATATAGTCAAAGTATTTTCTTTAAAGTATCTCATATGTGCTAACATATTTGCCCCCAAACATACCTGAGGAGCACACAAGAACTGCTATTTATCACCATTTGCAGATGGATTGAATCGCTGAGCTATTAAGTAACTTGAACAGGGTCACAGAGTCAGTGACTGTCAGAACAAACACATCATCTCCTGATTCCTTGATCAGTAATTTTCTGGACAAATTCTGTTTCTTATAATTCTTCCTGTAAGAATTTACAAAACAGTCAGCTTTCTGGGGGATTCTTCATTATGGGGAATGTGAGAACTTGTACCCTTTGGAATGTTGAAAACTGGAAGTGAGAAAACATCAGTTCAGTTCAGTTTAGTTCAGTTGCTCAGTCGCATCCAACTCTTTGCAACCCCATGGACTGCAGCACACGAGGCTTCCCCGTCCATCACCAACTCCCAGAGCCAAACTCATGTCCATTGAGTCGTTGGTGCCATTCAACCATCTCATCCTCTGTCATCCGCTTCTCCTCCTGCCTTCAATCTTTCCCAGCACCAGGGTCTTTTCCAGTGAGTCAGTTCTTTGCATCAGGTGGCTAAATAATGGAATTTCAGCTTCAGCATCAGTCCTTCCAATGAATATTCAGCACTGATTTCCTTTAGAATGGACTGGTTGGAACTCCTTGCAGTCCAAGGGACTCTCAAGAGTCTTCTCCAACACCACAATTCAAAAGCATCAATTCTTCGGTGCTCAGCTTTCTTTATAATCCAATTCTCACATCCATACATGACTACTGGAAAAACCATAGCTTTGATTAGATGGACCTTTATTGGCAAAGTAACATCTCTGCTTTTATAATATACTGTCTAGGTTGGTCATAACTTTCCTTCCAAGGAGCAAGTGTCTTTTAATTTCATGGCTGCAGTCACTATCTGCAGTGATTTTGGAGCCCCGCAAAAATAAAGTCTGTCACTGTTACTATTGTTTCCCCATCTATTTGCTAGGAAGTGATGGGATCAGATGCCATGATCTTAGTTTTCTGAATGTTGAGTTTTAAGCCAACTTTTTCACTCTCTTTCACTTTCACCATGAGGCTCTTTAGTTCTTCACTATCTGCCATAAGAGTGGTATCATCTGCCTGTCTGAAGTTATTGATATTCCTCCCAGCATGAGAAACCATATTAAAGACAATTCTTTTCAAAAATGGCTTTATCATTCAAATTTCCTGTCACTGTCTGTATTTCATAGAAAATTTACTCCATTCTTTCCTTCATTCAGTATGTAATCAATATTTACTGAGTAATATGTCTAGTACTCTGCAGATAAATAGGGCATAAACTTTGTTCTCAGTTTGTACAGTCTGATAAGAAAACAGAAATGGTATCTTATGATAATAGCTATTTTAGAGTTATGTGTTCTGTACAAAATAGCTTGTAGGAAGAATCTCTGAGTCTGTTTGAGAGAATTGGGGGAGTCTTCTCAGTTAGAAAATCTGCACTAGATTTTGAAGGAAAGCTAAGAATTCACAAGGATTTGAACATTGAAAGGGGAGGATAGAGGAAAACCGTAAGCATAATGTAGTCCTATTCTGTCCAATATATAAACAGCGATATCTGGATTTAAAATTTAGAGGCCTAATAAGTGTACTTTGTGGAGGGCATTTTCACCACATTGGAATCCTCAGATTTGGAGCCTTGGCATCCTTCATGGAGAGCTGGATCATACCCAGAAATGAGACCTTTAGTGATCTCATCCCATTAAAACCCTCATAAAAAAATCACTATTCTGGCATCTTTTTTGATTAGAAAATCAAACCTCTTCTCATTATAAGATGTATGCAAGCAAGCACAAAAGAGAGCTCATGTTTTTAAAAAATCATACTAAACAAAAGGAGCACTCACTTGCTAGGCTGGCCTTGTATGCTTTAGCCTGAAGGGCATTTTTCCAGCCAAGCAAGAAGCCCACAAAACATAATGGAAACGCTGACAGATACTTAACTATATCAGCTCTGGTGGGTACAACCATAATTCACTTCATAATACAAATTGATATGTTGTCTTGAGGGGTCCCTGCATTGGTGTTATTGAGAGTCTTTTGAAAAACTCTGGTTCTGGGCTATGAAGCTACAAAATAAAACTGGATGTTTCTCTCTGGAATAGATTCTGAACTGGGCCCCTCAATTACAGTACCGGTATCCTTAGGGCAGGCAAAATGGAAATGTCCTCTAAAGATGGAGAAGTATAAAATTATAATACAAAGTGAAAACAGCAAACAATGAAACAAAGTTTATTATTAAAGGTCTGATATTTCTCCAGACAAGGTCTACTTAAAAGCTGAGTACACCAGAGGTGAATGAGGGCAGCTACTTTCATTTAAGTGGGGTTAATTGTTAAGCAGTTTATAAGTACACTCTGTATTTTCAAAATCATGTGGTGGGGCAAAGTTCAACCACCCCAGTGATCTTGATGACCAAGTGTCCTATGTGTTTTCTAATGAAATGCAAATGACTTCAATCATAGGTAGCCACATTTCCAAATACCATTTAGAGCTTTAATGACTTGTCCTAGAAAGGTCCTGTCAAGCCATATTTAATGGGTATTCCAAACAATGTAAAACAGATTTCTGTAAATGTGTTCTAAAGTTTGTAATTTTATTGTAAAAATCATTGTCCTCTATCCCTACTACTTTGCACTTCACCGGATGCAGTTTTTGAGGCTTCTTTACTGAACATGTTACAGTGTCACTTTCTTCTCTCTGAATCTGAATATTCCCAATTGTGATTTTAAGTTTCCACGGCAGAGTTGGAGTTCTGACAATTAGAAAAGCTCCATAAAATTTGGAAAAGAATTCTGAAAGGCACAATTTTCAACAGAAAATTAGGAAACAAAGGTTGTTGTGTTAGCTTTTTCAATGTAAACTATATAATCTTGAGTTCATTATAACTTCTATGGGCCCTGATCTGCTTGTCTCTAAAATGAAGGTCACAGACTGTCTCTGTGTCCTTTAATGTTGTTCCATGGCACCATTTAAGCCTGCTAATGAATTACTTAAATATTGAAGTCCACATTAAGCCTTATGGAAAAGCATAACTGGCAAGATTTTCCTCTCAATTACTTGTACTAATAGGGGCCAAAATGGCATGGATACTTTAAATTTGCAGATAATCCCCAAACTTTAATTTAGCTAAGTGTTCCAACCTCCTCTTCTGCCAGACCATTTACAGGGGATTCAAACAATTAGCACACACTGGCATGAGATTTATCTTCTTTATAATTCCTGCCTTCCTCACTGCCTTCCTACTAGAATATTTTAATATCTTGATTTCCAAAAATAGAAATGAATAGATCAAGAATAGCTGTTACGTAGTCTTCCAGTGGGTTATGTTGCAAAACTACTCCAACACTGTTGTTACTCATAATAATTTATTTAATAGTTTATCTTATGTCAGTTGCTTTGCAAAATCATTTAAATCTCATGATCCCTTTGTTGGCTAGTGTATTGGTTTCCTAGGGCCAACATAACCAAGTAGCACAAACTGAGTGGTTCAAATAGAAATTTATTGTCTTGTAGCTCTGGAGGCTAGAAATCTGAAATCAGGATATCAACAGGGATGGTTCGTTATAAGAGCTGTGGTAGAGAATTAATTTCATACTTCTTTCTTAGCTTAAGTTTTTTTGTTTATTTGTTCTTTTATAATTTATTTGTTTGGCAATTTTGACACTCCTTGACTTGTAGATGTGTTATTCCAATCTCTGCCTTCATCCTGACGTGGCTTTCTTTCTGGGTGTCTGTCTTTTTATTACTCTGTCATATCATGTTTGTTATGGCATTCTTTCTATAGGGAAGTGAGTCAAGTGGGATTAGGGCCCTAATTCAATATAATTTCATTTTGCCTTGATTATTTCTATGAAAGACCCTATTTCTAAATAGTTACAATCTGAGGTGCTGGCAGTTGATGCTTCAGTTTAATTCAGTTCATTAGATGTAGATGGTATTCCCATTTAATAGATGGGTTAGCTAAGGTTACAATGTTGAATTGATTTTCCTAAGGTCATAAAGCTAGTCAATGGTAGATCTGGGAGTCACATCAACATTTGATGATGTTATTCATTATTTATCTAGTAATTGTAGAACTCACAAAGAAAACAGGCTGCATCAATGTCCCAGGACTAAGAATACTGAGCATAAACTTTCTGGTACCTTCAGTGATATAGAGGATTCAGTAACACTAGCCAACATCAAGGGTTCAGAGGTGCATTTGTCAGAACTGACCCTTCAGTTCTCCAAGTCTGAGCAGAGATTTAAAAATAAGCCTGAACCCCAAGTCATCTTGAAGATTCATATTAATAATAACTCTGAGAATTTTATATTGAAGTATGGCTGCAGAGAGGGGTAGTGAATATTCCACAACTATATAAAGAGTTGCCTTGCACATGCACATGCTGTTGCTTCAGTGGCATCCAACTCTTTGAGATGTGGGAGGGAGCACCTAAATTTAGAAATTGGAATAAATAGGAAAGTTTCCATTAGGCCCTTGAGTCCCTGGAATACTTAAGTTCGTCCAATGAATAACCCCTATTATCCCAATAGTTTCATAAAAAGACATTTCACAAGATATCTTGGCAGTGGTTAGAAATGTCCCTTTTTCTAAATGCCTGATATTATGCTAAATGGGGAATTACATTAATAAACATATATTTTTTAAAAGTACAATTATCTGTGGAAATTTAAGAGACATTTACAGTTATCCATTTACAGTTTTATGGACTCTATTATATTCACTCTGCTTTAAAGAACACTCCAATTGGTTACAGTGAAACAGTGGAAATCTTAATATAGGTCTGGGTCACAAAAAGGAATAAGTGGTTCTCAGCAAAAAGAATTTATGGTAGAGTCATCTTGGTTTGTGGATTTGTAAGCCAGGGAGCCTATTTTCCTTTATATTGGTGATATAGACTAGAAGTTTCATCTGTTTCTTTTCAGCCATATTTTGGTTTGCTTTAAAATTGAAGAAAAGCAAAAAAGAGTTTTTTCTGAGTGCTGTTAACATTATTTTGTTTATGAGGATTTCCATAACAGATACTTGGAATATGCAATTCATTGAATAAATTTAAGCATCTAAATAAGTATCATCTTTGATCACATTAGGATATACATTGAGGACATGAGTAAAGGAGTTGATATAATGGTAAAACCTTTGCAATTTGTATTAGTAATGATTGGCATTACTAGTGGTAATGTTAAGTAAAATAGATTTACATTAATCATACAAAAGTTAATGTTTTGAGTTGTTACCAGTTAAAATACTCATTTCCAAAATCACATAGCTATTTCTTATGAAGTGCTGTATAAGTAGTTTCCCAAACACCTATCAATGTACAAGTACCTTTTATTTTATTTGGATTCTAAGGAAAGATCACTGGTTATTTGAAGTGAGTTTAGCTGAATCCACCTTTAACTAAATCCAACTTCTTTTCCTATTTTTTCTTTTTTAAAACTTTTTAACAGATAAAGGGGAATAGAGGCAGGGCTTGTTTCTAAGTGAGAGCTATCCTGATAACAATACTCCTATACTCCTACCTTCTGCCTCTGATGTTTCCAAATGATCTGCCTGACATTTAATATAAATCCATCCCTGAGGCCTTCCTTCCTCAAAAAAAAAAAAAAAATCCACAAAAATTATTTATTATTAAAAAGGCATACTTATTCCACTGACCCCCCAGGGTGTGAATAATCTGTGGATTCTATTAAATGTATAGAATATTGTCCTGTTATGGAATCTTGAATTAAGATTATTAAACAATGATTGATCTGATAATAATACATATCTTATAATGCCAACTAGTTCTTTAAAAATTCACTGCTGTTGGGGTGTAGGGGATCAATAATTAATGCCTTGTTCTTCCCCTCCTGAGTTTAGAATCAATTCAGAATTAAGACCTAGGAGACAGAGAAATAGAGGTCAAACAGCTTGTTTTATTATAAAGAGGATGAGGAAATATAGTTTTAAAAGTGTATGCAAATAGATTCAATACCCCATCACTATTTAAGCAGACTTTCTAACTTGGACACCGATACAGTTGAACAAGGTAAACAAATTCCTCACAGGAATAAGATGGCCCCTCAGCTTTTCAGATGTAATCAATGAAATTGACTGAGCTGTGAGGACCTCAAGAGGCATTGAGAAATGCTACAGCTCACAGCGGGCTAAGCTCCATAAGCTCAGTATTTTCTGACAACCTTTGGGATCAGAGGAGTTGGGAGAAGGCCAGATGGGTTGCTCTAATGGATACCCCCAAGCAAGAGGAAGAAGGAAGACTTTTACCCAACATC
Organism: Oryx dammah; assembly: GCF_014754425.2. Classification (NCBI taxonomy): domain Eukaryota; kingdom Metazoa; phylum Chordata; class Mammalia; order Artiodactyla; family Bovidae; genus Oryx; species Oryx dammah. The sequence goes on from NW_024070185.1 coordinate 34,418,325, forward strand.
GTCCATCTAGGGTTCTCTCAACTTGTTGGGCTTTCTCACAGTACTAAGTCCTCCCACTTCAAACTATTGCCACCCATGTTTTAAATTATAGATTAAAATAATATTTGATAAATATATCAGTATGCAAGCATATAATGTCTCTGTTATTGCTGTTCATTTGCTAAGTTGTGTCTGACTCTCTATGACCCTATGAACTGCAGCACACCAGGATTCTCTGTCCTTCTCCATCTCCCTGAATTTGCTCAAACTCATGTCCATTGAGTCAGTGATGCCATCCAACCATTTCATCCTCTGTTGTCTCCTTCTTCACTTACCCTTAACCTTTCCTAGCATCAGGGTCTTTTCCACTAAGTTGACCCTTTGCATCAGGTAGTCAAAGTATTACAGCTTCAGCAAGTTGATTTCCCTTAGGGATTGACTGGTTTTATCTCCTTGCTCTCCGAGGGAATCTCAAAGTCTTCTCCAGAACCACAGTTAGAAGACATCAATTATTTGGTATTCAGGCTTTTTTATGGTCCAGCTGTCACATCCATACATGACTAGTGGAAAAACCACAGCTTTGACTAAATGGACCTTTGTTGACAAAGTGATGTTTTGCTTTTTAATATGCTGTGTAGGTTAGTCATAGTCTTTCTTCCAAGGAGTAGACATCTTCTAATTTTGTGGCTGCAGTCACCATCTGCAGTAAGTTTGAAGCTCAAGAAAATGAATCTGTAACTATTTCTGCATTTCCCCCATCTATTTGCCATGAAGTGATGGGACCAGATGCCATGATCTTTGTTTTTTTTAATGTTGAATTTTATGCCAACTTTTTCACTCTCCTCGTTCATCTCATCAAGAGGCTCTTTACCTCCTCTTCACTTTTTGCCATGTAATACATTCATCGTTGTATCATCTGCATATCTGAGGTTGTTGATATTTCTCCCAGCAGTCTTGATTCCAGCCTATGATTCATCCATCCTGGTATTTTGCATGATGTACTCTGCATATAAGTTAAGTAAGCAGGGTGACAGAATACAGCCTTGATGTACTCCTTTCCCAATTTTGAATCAGTCCATGTCCTATTCTAACTATTGCTTCATGTCCTGTATACAGGTTACTCAGGAGACAGAATTTTCCAGTTTCTTGTGATCCGCAAAGGCTTTAGCATAGTCATTGAAGCAGAGGTAGAAGTCTCTGTTATAGAAAGCCTCAAATAGAGACAATATAATTCTTCCATTATCAAATTCCCAGAGGTTGACTGAAATTCCCTAATTGCATCACCTTGCAGTGTGGAACCGCAAGTATATGAAAAGCCAAAATTCTTTAAGTCTGAAGAAATTAAAATCCAAAATGAGTTTTTGCTCAGCCAGCTAGTCAGTGGTAACTCCTGTGATTCATGAATAGTGCAGGCAACCTCACCAGCTGTCACTTAATGAAACTGCTTCTACTTCCTTTAGCACTTTGTAAGTTCTCCTCCATGATTAGGTAACCATCATTCTGATCTCCATAGTTTTCATTAAGTACATTGCAGTTCGTTTAGCACGTTTTTGAACTGTAAATGCATCAGATCATGCTGGACCTAACATTTTGTCCTTTTTCTTCTGTTACTCTTGATTCTGAATCATCTGTGTTAATACAGTAGATGTGGTTCATTGGTAGTGTATGCCACAAATTGTCGCCTCCAATGGATCTTTGTTCCTTTTTTATTATTCCTGATATTAACAACAGTGCTAGTGTGAACACTTATGGAAGTAAGCAAGAATTCCTTTAGTGTGAGATCTCAGTTTTTAAAAACTACAGTGAATCAGTAGATTGTTATAGCACAGCCTTTATATTTACTGAATTTAGAAAACATGAAACACATATCCTATAGCAGTGAATCAGATATTTAGTGTTAACTTGTGGAAAGAAGGTATTACATGAAGATCTTACTTTGATCAGCCTTGTTAAGATGCCAGTCAGGTCTGTGATTTCCAAAACCTCTGAACTCCTACAAGATCTCTTCTGTCATTAACTTAATCATTGCACTGCATTGGCCTTGGAGAATATCTGCCTATACATGCAATCCTTTCTCAAAGTGCAATTTGAAACATTCTGGTCATTTTGCTAAGTTTAGAATCTTGTAAATATGGCAGATTCAGTCATTAAGTATAAACTGAGGTGACTTTCTATCCCCAAACCTTTTCAGTTCAAAACCTTTTAACTTCCATTTCTTTTCTGAGCTCAAGATCTCTAGAACCCCAATGTTCTAATGAATCTGGCTTCTGCTTTATGATGTAGTTGACACACTCTCTTGTGAGCAGGGATACTGTTTTGTGCTGTGTCAACAGCTACCACTAACTCTATTCAGTTAAGGAGATACTTAAGCCTATGAAACATATTTTCTTGGAAAAGTTCATTGTTTAACCTTACATGTGTTTCATCTGGAAAACCAGCTTGATCTGAAACTACTGATAGGCCTGAAAAAAATGACCCTTCCCTTTTTTCCAAGCTTTGGTAAAAATCTATACATTTAGAAACATCAGAAACTTCTTTATTTCTGTGGTAATTTTCTCTGTAGCAATGGAGATGTCAATAATGTTCATTTTCCTGCTGCTCTTTTACAGGTTTCTAGGAGGCTCAGCTGAGTTTTTCATGGTCAACTTAAACCGTTTCAAACACATATAGAACTGGTACTGTTTGCAGGTTCAGAACATTCTTTTTTTTGCTCTGTGTTTCAGGCATTTGTTTTGGCAGTGTACTTCTCTAGTGTCTTACAAAAGTTAAAAAAAATAAATCAGCACTACCTCTGTAACAAAGGAAGTTCTTTCTGAACACATCTTGTTTAATGTCACTTTCTAACATTGAATAATCTTGCCCAGGATATAAACTCCTGAAGACTATATAACTCAGACCTGGCCTCTATATGGTACTGTTGCTTCACCATGCCATATGCAAAGGTTATGGAACACAGTAACTTTTAGAAATGGAAAAAAGGCCCATATGGCTAGAGTACAAACATGGAAAGAAATTGAGGTTATAAACATAGGCAAAAGGCCAGACTGTGCAAAATGATATAGACTGTAATGATTATGAGCAATAAGGGATACTCTGCAATTTAATTTAAAATCTTCAAAAAAAAAAAAAAAATCTTCAGAAAGTTTGGGCAGGAGAATGAGGCAGGTAAAATTTTCTGAGATGTTTTGATATGTAAAGTAGCAAAAGTCCTGGCAATACTGTTGAAGGAAATAATAATTTGTTCTGGTATTTTGGGGAAATTGTGAGAATGACCTCTAGCTAAAGGATATCCATTTCCACTGGACTAAATTACATCATCTTGCTGTCTGTGTGCATTTTCCATAACCATATAACCTTTTATCTAGAGATTGTCCAGGAAGCTGGATTCAGCCAAAATTATTTGGGTAGTGATGGTGATTGAAGAAAGGGAAATGGAATGGAGTAACGTTTTCCAAATTCTGATCTCATTTTGTGAGTCATATTGTAGAAGAAAGGGTCTTTTTTTGTTTCTTTTTTTGCTCTACTTATCTCTCCAGGTGGTTTTAGTTCCAAGAAACAGCTTATCAACCAATGATAGAATTGGTTGAATTAATCCTCAAAATAGAATTATAGAATTATTGAATTAATCCTCAAAAATTTTATGTTTAATATAGCATAAGACATCAAGTTGTTTTATTCCCATGTAGCATCTAAGACATAGCCACTCAATACATATCTAGTTAAAATAATTATTAAAGAATATGTACAAGCATGATGACCTTTTTGGTTCCTTCCAAATGTCTGCATCTTAGTTTGAGCCTACAGTTGACCCTTGAACAATGTGGGCCGTTGGGGCATCAAACCCCAGACAAAAAGCTGCAATAACTTTGCATTAGGTCCTTTCCACACATGGCTTTGCATCCACAAATTCAACCAACCATGTGGATTGTTTAATAAGTATTTAGTGAAAAAGGTACTTATAAATAGACCCCTGCTGTTCAAACCTATGTTGTTCTAGGATCAGTTGTATTGAATACTTTGTTTCGGTTAACTTTTTTCATATTTTAATTTATAAGACTTATGTATTTTTCATGTTAACTATGCTTTACCAATCTATTTGTCTTTGGACATTAAAAAATATTTTAATCAAAACCACTTCTTTATTCTACATAGATTTTAGTTAGCTTGTTATCAGGGGAGCCAGCTTCAAAGGAGTTTCTTTAATTGATTTCTGATTGATAGTGTTCCAGTGCTGCAGTGGAACTGCATGTGAATGTTACTTTCAAGGGTATATTTATAGTTTCCAAAATTTGATATTATTAAAGTTGCTGGAGAACTCACATAAAAGCTATATAGTGAATTAGATTATGCTCTAGTTTATAGTCTTAATAATTAATACTGATTGATCACTTACTAATTGTCACACATTTCAGGTTATCATTTCTTGACTAATTTACTCTTTAATCCTTTCATTCAACTATTGCATGTCAGGCATTATCTTTAGTTGCTCATTGAGTCAAATCAACAATATCTCTGTTTTCAACATGTTAAGTCACAGTAGGACAGATTTTTTTAAAATCTCTTTCTAACTAAATAAAACATTAAAAAGTATTGCAAGTTCTCACAAGGAGAGATACAGCTGCTTAAAAGAAAAAATTGACTGAGGGATGTCAGAGAAGGCGTTGCTCATTTAATTTTCAATGTGACTCAGTGAGATTGCACTCGGGTGCCAAATTGTCTAGATAGGAAACATTTCTCTGCCTCCATTGCTGTGTGACCTTGGGCAAGTTACTAAAACTTTCTGTGGCTCAGTTTTGTCATGTATAAATGGGTATAAAGATACTACTTGGTTAATTAAATTGTAGTGAGTGTAAATATTTGAAGAAATAAATAAGTTGCTCAGTGACAGTAAGATTAAGAGTTAAAATCCAAAACCCAGTCTGCTGACAGCAGAATGCAAGTTTTAGTTACAGTGTGATTTTTGCCAGGCAGCTGAGAGAGAGGGACTATTGAAAGGAAACTGTTTTCTGTTTGGGTGTCCAGTTATAACTCATAAGGCTATTCACGGATTGATCTTTGATAAGGGGGAGTGGCACTGATCAATCTCACAAGGAAATGCCTGTTCAGGCTTCATTGTGGTGATGTTGCTGAAGCTTGATTTCTTTGTGACTTTTTCCCAGATCTGGGAAATGGTACAATATTTCATTCGTTACTTTTCATTAGGCCACTTGAGGGATGGTATAATAAAATGGCTAAAGACACAGACTGTGGTGCTAGACTGTTGGGTTTCAAATTCTGGCTTTGCTACTTACTAGCTGTGTGACCTGGAGAAGGCAATGGCACCCCACTCCAGTACTCTTGCCTGGAAAATCCCATGGATGGAGGAGCCTGGTAGGCTGTAGTCCATGGGGTCGCTAAGAGTCGGACACGACTGAGCAACTTCACTTTCACTTTTCACTTTCATGCATTGGAGAAGGAAATGGCAACCCACTCCAGTATTCTTGCCTGGAGAATCCCAGGGACAAAGGAGCCTAGTGGGCTGCCGTCTCTGGGGTCTCACAGAGTCGGACACAACTGAAGCGACTTAGCAGCAGCAGTAGCAGCTGTGTGACCAGGACTAGACTACTAATCTCTGTGCTTTAGCATTCTTTCTGTGTAATGGAGATGGTGATGATATGTACCTGCTAAAGCTGTCTTAAGTACAAAATAAATTAATATGTATAACAGGGCAGGGTCTGGTCCATAATGAGCTTACATGTATACCAAATAACCAATAAACATATACCCCATTCTTTGATGAAAGTTCCATCATTTGGTTGATATTATCATAAAATCTAGCTCCAGAAGCCACTCTTCAAAGTAGTGATAGCTATTTGAAACCTGGGAAACAGCATCACATTTCCTTTTTTAAAAAAACTCTTCTTATAATCTAAAGCAACCTAATTCCCAGACTTATATATGGCAAAATAAAGGACATTAAGAAAGCGAAATGTAGTTGTTGTTGTTGTCTTTTCTATCTCAAGACTAGTGTCATGCTTTTACTCATATGCGGAATCTATAAAAAGCAAAACAAAAACAAATTCATAGATACAGAGAATAGAATAGTAGTTAAAAGAGGGGAAGACATTTAGGCTGGGGATGAAATGGGTGGTGAGTGAAATAGGTGAAGGGAATCAGGTGTATGGTGATGGGGGCATAACTTAGGCTTGTAGTTGGTGATGGATCTGTAGTGTATACAGATCTTAAACTATAATTCTGTGCACCTTAAACATATATAGTGATAAAACGATTGGTTCTGTTTATCATTCTATCCCCTTGAAAACAGGAAGTATAAAAAATTATCTCTCCAGGAATCACTCAGGAAACCAGTAGGTTACTGTTGGAAACGTATTCTTTGAAACAATTTCCATCCTTTATCACCTGCCATCTGAGTCACCATGAACACCAACTAACTGAAAATTGTTTGTAGCTCATTTAGGTATTTATAACGCTATCTACGGGCTAGCTGTGAATACCAAGAACTTCAGTGATTTTTCTCCATGCATTTAGTTACTCTAAACACCTGCCTTTATACTTTATTCTGTAGAAATAAAAAGTGTTCAGTTCCCAATAAACTACCCCACAGAAGGATTAAAAAGGGATTTTTTTCTTCAAAATGTATTCTCAATTAAACATGAAAAATAAACACACAAATAGGGTTTTCTATATTATTCTTTTATAAAAGCATGTTTTCAAGCAGGTGGAAATTCAAACTCTGGAAATCCAAATATGAGGCTCTAACAGGTCTCACTGTGCTATAAAGACATGCAGAAACAGACCAGCTAACCAGAGGAAAGATGAAAAATTCACAGAAGATGAATTCTCTTAGTGGAACTGGCCATCCAAATAAATATTTAAGGGATTTATTATGGCATCTTCACTGAGTAGAACTACACAGGGTAAGGGGCTAGCAAGTCAAGTAGATCACTAGCGTATTTGGCAATGAGGACGCAGACTGGGAATAATGGGTCACTCGAGGTATCAGAATCAGAGATTTAGGTCCTAGAAAATGATATTTCTCTCTTAGTACTTCAGCAGAGCTTAAATAACTAAGAATTAGTTTATTTGTCACATTAGTAAACTTGGGAACTTTTTCTCTGAGTATAATGGCAATGAAGGATCTTGTTATGAGACCTTTCTAACTGGCTCGTCCCATTTTACTGAGTTAGAACGTGTGATAGGGTTTCCGTAGTTATTACCATTAGGGACTTATTGGGAGAGGTTACCTCTATCCGATGGTGCTGTGATTGAAGTTGGAATATTGAGAACTGAAGTGCCTGGAGTAAAAAGGTGATGGGTTCGTGAGTAGACATCACTAGCACCAAAAACTCAGCCTGAAAAAAGCAGTGGATTCAACAAACATTTATGTAGTACCTTCCAAGTGTTAGATTCTGCATTCTAGGCACAGGTATGTGGCAGTAAATAAGGCAGACAAAATGAATGCAGTTGGCCTTCTAGTGGGAGACTGAAACAGATTTTTACAAAAATTACACAGGATCCATGTGAAATTCGTCCATGATAAAAAAAACTCCTCTACTTCTTCCTCTCAGTTGCTTAGTCTTTAGGACTGTCAAGGTTGGGAGAGAAATTAAAGTATTGCTATAACTGATCCCTCTGAGCAAAAGGATTAAGCAAACTGGAGCCATGGGAGCCCTGAAAAAGGCATTGATTTTGAAAATTTGGAGAATTGGTATCTATAGCACTAGAATCACAAAGCATATTTGTATAGTTTGTGTTTCTGCATACAAACACTTGCAATGTATACCATACCTGACAATTATTTACTACAGCTTTTACTAAGATGTCCTTTTAAAAGCAGAAATTGAGTCTCAGTCATATTTTTTCTGATTCATATTTTTTTGAATAGCTGCATAAACACATAGATACTACTATAACATAAGATAAAAAGAAGAAAAAGTGAGGATTTTTAGAATATGATGAACTCAGTTATTTCCATATCAAACTAAATTTAATATTACATCTAGTCATATTCACATTTGGTATAAGCAACTTTGATTTACATGAAAAAATCCATACAAAAAACCATTTCCATAGTTTGATGAAATTTAATTTAAGGCAAATTAAGCCAAATTAAATCTCTTCCTCTTGGAGTCATCTAATAGTTCTTTGTTTGCTAATGTGCATTGTGGATACTAAGAAGAGGGATACAGTAATAAGTATATCTTTTTCATAAAATACATTTGAAAGAAACATCTTTCTTTAAAGCAAAATTGAGTAAGTATCAAGGTATATCACTAGTGAAATCATTGCTATAATAGAAAAGTTTTTGTGTATCGAAATATGTGATCAGTTAGAGCCATTTAAACTAAACCAAGGTAATGCTATGGCAAATATGTCAACTCATCATCAGTTATTTGAATTCAGTCTTGTATAGTTGTAAATAAAAAAGTTGATAAGAACGTGTGTGTGTGATCAGTCACTGAGTCATGTCCAACTCTTTGCAACCCCGTGGACTACAGCCCACCAGGCTCCTGTGACCACGGTATTCTCCAGGCAAGAATCCTGAAGTGGGTTGCCATTTCATTCTCCATGATAAAAATATATTTAGCCTTTAACATCTATGTAGAAGATCTGTAGAACATACTGGTGTTTAATAGAATTTTTGCCACTAATCCATCTGTTCCACTTTCTACTTCTAAAAACAACTATAGTTCCCCTTTAAAAAAAGTTTTAAAACATTATTTCATCAGACAATGTAAATAATTGCCTGAATCTCTATCATAAATTATTAGTTATTTGAGGAGTGCAATAATTTGGAAGATTGAATTAAGTTACCCAACTGAATTAAATTCAGCTTCAGAATGATAGAAATCAGAACTGTATATGCAAGAGAATTCTTAAAGTTTCAAAGTTTTTCTGTTATCCAGTCAAAGAAATGTATTTAGAAATTTCAATAGCATATGCTCATTAAAATACTGCCTAATTAGATAAATTATGAAGGACATATAAATGTTAAAAGTAGGAGTAAATTGGTTATTAATTTGACTATTTATACATTAGCCTGTGATTTTTTTCTTCTTGAATAAAAATTTAAGACAAAACTGAGAACTAAAGAGAGGCTCATCAAACCCACTCAATTTTATCCAGGGCAATTTAGTGAGTCAGAAGAATTTTAAATATACACTTATTTTATATAAATGAAATTTTGAGGAAAAAGCTCCAAGGCTTGGGCTTTGGGATAGCCTTGTGGCTCAGCTGGTAAAGAATCTGCCTGCAATGTGGGACACCTGGGCTCAACCCCTGGGTTGGGAAGATCCCCTGGAGAAGGGAAAGGCTACCCACTCCAGTATTCTGGCCTAGAAAATTCCGTAGACTGCAGAGTCCATGGGGTCGCAGAGTCAGACATGATTGAGCGACTTTCACTTCACTTCATGTGTTGTTTTAATCAGCTTTTCCAGTTAAAGGTCATGGTTTTGGATAGAGAAGGTGATATATACTGTGAGCAGCTGACTACACAGATGGTATTGAAGAACAGATCATTGTTCACGGTACCTAAAAAATGGGCTCTTAGGAAGGTCAGACTGTATCTCAGATCCAGGTTTATCTCAACTTATGAATCCCTACTAAAGTGCAAGAACTATCTTAGGCATCTTCATAGAAATAGCTTAATTATTAAATGATCCTGTAACAATTGCAAATGAAAGTCCATTTATAGGTGAATAAACAGAAGGTTAGAAAAGTGATCTAAATTAATAAAATTCAAAAACAATAGAGTCAAAACACAGACTCTTTTTGATATCAGTGTCCTTAGCCTTATAATATGACCACTTTCCTCTGAAGGAACTGAAATATGCATTTGGCAGGTGACTTTCCATTTACATAAAACAATTTTATTCTTCTGTACATTTACTTTTTTCATTCAAACTTACTGATTTATTTAATAACTGCCTTCTGAATATCTGTGAGCCTGTGACTGCAGAAAGGATGGAAAGTTAAATAAAAGGAGGGATAGAGTATTCTAAGGGTTAACTGAAAGGAAAATATATATATTCACAATAAGAGTATGCAAAATGGATGGGCTTCTGGTAGCTCAGTGGTAGTGGTAAAGAATCTACCTGCCAATGCAGGAGATGCTGGTTTGATCCCTGGGTTGGGAAGATCCCCTGAAGAAGAAAATTGACAACCCATTTCAGTATTATTGCCTGGGAAATCCCATGGATAGAGGAGCCTGGGGCTTCAGTCTATGGGGTCGCAAAAGAGTCAGATGCAACTGAGTGACTGAAAAACAAATACAAAATGGGCACTATTTGGAATAATTGGAGTGACTTAGACAAAAGTACAATTATGCTCAGTCATTATCAGAAACTAAACAAAAACAGTGACAATAGGATTGATTTTATGTCTCTGTATAGCTGTATAACGAGTATGTATAACATAAAAGATACTTGAAATTTCAGCAAGGGTAGTTAATATAATCCCACAAGTAGCAGAGAAAGCTACTTGACATATATCCTTGATCAACAGCAGCTAATAAAAGGGGTGGAAGTAGATGATATTTTTAAGGGACATGTCCACATGGTGGAAGCCACTGGTTTAAATATGAAAGCTCTATGTTATACACTTATTTGGAAAAAAAAGGAGAAACAGTTACAATGAATATTCTTAGAAGTCTGCCAGATATTTTTAAAGCAGACTAAGAATATGCATGAGGTTCTCTGATGACCTAAAATTTTGAACATAACTTGTGCATAAACAAGAGGCACCTTTCCTTGACTCTATCACCACACTCCAGCCCTGATTCTGTCCCTTCCTTTTTTCAACGAAATTCAAAAAAGAAATCGTATATTTGGTGAACTATTTCTTTAAGCTACCATTCATCACTCAAAGTGTTAAAACTTTTAATCTCAACATTCTGCTTGAATGTCTCTGACTGTAGGCAATACTGAAGGCCAAATTTTGTTGTCATCATCTTGGAACACTCTGAAAAACGTTTCGAATTGCTGACGTCACTTGTTCTTGGCTCACTGCTCATTCTACATCTATTAAGCTTCTCAACCAATTTGGCTGATTACATTTTTGCTGCCTATTCCAGTAATTGTTGAGTTTCCCTCAAGTATCCGTTACTGATCATCACTTTTGTGTCCTCCTTTTCTCACATGCCTCATTTACCACTAAAACACTGATAAATCCCCAATCTAGGTCAGATTATAAAGTTATAACTTTCTCCTGAACTCCAGACCTACATGTCCGGTAGTTTACTAGAGCAACCTGCAAAGAGACACTACTGGAATCTAAAACTCATTTAAAATTTTACTTTTCATATTTCTCTACCATCTACTCTAGGTTGCTTCATGTTAGTTTAGTTCATCAAAACCCTACTCCAAAATCTTCTCTGCCTTATCTTGAAATTGCTAGCTAACTATTAAAGTCTTACTATTATGAAGCTCTTCATATCTGGTTTTAAGTCGTGTCTTCAAATATCAGTCATACCTCTTTCCACCACCTGCTCAGGCACTAGCTACACAGAATACATTGCCTTTTGGGTTATTGCACAGGCTGTTTGTTTTTTTTTTTTTCCTGTTTGGTATGTGTATGCTGCTGCTGCTGCTGCTAAGTCGCTTCAGTCATGTCCGACTCTGTGCGACCCCATAGACGGCAGCCCACCAGGCTCCCCCTTCCCTGGGATTCTCCAGGCAAGAACACAGGAGTGGGTTGCCATTTCCTTCTCCAAAGCATGAGAGTGAAAAGTGAAAGTGAAGTCCCTCAGTTGTGTCTGACTTAGCGACCCCATGGACTGCAGCCTACCAGGCTCCTCCATCCATGGGATTTTCCAGGCAAGAGTACTGGAGTGGGGTGCCATCGCCTTCTCCTTGGTATGTGTATGCACCTCAGTTAAATCCTCCTTTGACTATCCCTGGATGAGATGGCAACTCTGACTGTTGCTTATGCTGCTGCTAAGTCGCTTCAGTCATGTCCAACTCTGCAACTCCATAGATGGCAGCCCACCAGGCTCTGCCGTCCCTGGGATTCTCCAGGCAAGAACACTGGCGTGGGTTGCCATTTCCTTCTCCAATGCATGAAAGTGAAAAGTGAAAGTGAAGTCGCTCAGTCGTGTCTGACTCTTTGCGACCCCATGGACTGGAGCCTACCAGGCTCCTCTGTCCATGTGACTTTCCAGGCAAGAGTACTGGAGTGAGGTGCCATTGCCTTCTCTGTAAGAGGTGAAACTAAAAGGAAAAAAAAGACAAATTTAAAATCACAGTGGGAGTATACAATATGTATCTTCCAGTATCTGAATGAGCAACATTATTAACATGTTTAATTTATGTGTATAGGTCAATGCACATAATTGCAGAATATATATCATTATAAAGGACACATAGACTATTTATGAAAATTGATCAGATGCTGAATCATATAACAAGTTTCAATATACTCTAGAGGATCAACATCATGTTGAGTAAGTGCTTTGTGTACAAGTTATTTGAATCAGAAAACCTCTAGCTATTAAGAAATTAAAATATATTCTTTTGGAACCCTTATTGAGTAAACTTTTAACTTTAAAATGCTTAGAAATGAATAAAAATTAAACTACTGTATTTATTTTTTTTTTTATTTTTTGGGGGGGGTTGGTTTCTTTTTTTTTTATTTTTTATTTATTTATTTTTTATTTTACTTTACAATTCTGTATTGGTTTTGCCATACTTTGACATGAATCCACCACGGGTGTACATGCATTCCCAAACATGAACCCCCCTCCCACCCCCCTCCCCACAACATCTCTCTGGATCATCCCCGTGTACCAGCCCCAAGCATGCCGTATCCTGCATCGGACATAGACTGGCGATTCGATTCTTACATGATATTATACATGTTTCAATGCCATTCTCCCAAATCATCTCACCCTCTCCCTCTCCCTCTGAGTCCAAAAGTCCACTATACACATCTGTGTCTTTTTTGCTGTCCTGCATACAGGGTCATCATTGCTATCTTTCTAAATTCCATATATATGTGTTAACATACTGTATTGGTGTTTTTCTTTCTGGCTTACTTCACTCTGTATAATTGGCTCCAGTTTCATCCATCTCATCAGAACTGATTCAAATGTATTCTTTTTAACGGCTGAGTTTTGTGTATATGTACCACTGCTTTCTTATCCATTCATCTGCTGATGGACATCTAGGTTGTTTCCATGTCCTGGCATTAATAAACAGTGCTGTGATGAACATTGGGGTACATGTGTCTCTTTCAATTCTGGTTTCCTCAGTGTGTATGCCCAGCAGTGGGATTGCTGGGTCATAAGGCAGTTCTATTTGCAATTTTTTAAGGAATCTCCACACTGTTCTCCATAGTGGCTGTACTAGTTTGCATTCCCACCAACAGTGTAGGAGGGTTCCCTTCTCTCCACACCCTCTCCAGCATTTATTGCTTGCAGATTTTTGGATCGAAGACATTCTGACTGGTGTGAAATGGTACCTGATTGTGGTTTTGATTTGCATTTCTCTAATAATGAGTGATGTTGAGCATCTTTTCATGTGTTTGTTAGCCATCCATATGTCTTCTTTGAAGAAATGTCTATTTAGTTCTTTGGCCCATTTTTTGATTGGGTCGTTTATTTTTCTGGAATTGAGCTGCATAAGTTGCTTGTATATTTTTGAGATTAGTTGTTTGTCAGTTGCTTCATTTGCTATTATTTTCTCGCATTCTGAAGGCTGTCTTTTCACCTTGCTTATATTTTCCTTTGTTGTGCAGAAGCTTTTAATTTTAATTAGGTCCCATTTGTTTATTTTTGCTTTTATTTCCAGAATTCTGGGAGGTGGATCATAGAGGATCCTGCTGTGGTTTATGTTGGAGAGTGTTTTGCCTATGTTCTCCTCTAGGAGTTTTATAGTTTCTGATCTTACATTTAGATCATTAATCCATTTTGAGTTTATCTTTGTGTGCAGTGTTAGAAAGTGATCTTGTTTCATTCTTTTACAAGTGGATGACCAGTTTTCCCAGCACCACTTGTTAAAGAGATTGTCTTTACTCCATTGTATATTCTTGCCTCCTTTGTCAAAGATAAGGTGTCCATATGTGTGTGGATTTATCTCTGGGCTTTCTATTTTGTTCCATTGATCTATATTTCTGTCTTTGTGCCAATACCATACTGTCTGGATGACTGTGGCTTTGTAGTAGAGCCTGAAGTCAGGCAAGTTGATTCCTCCAGTTCCATTCTTCTTTCTCAAGATTGCTTTGGCTATTCGAGGTTTTTTGTATTTCCATACAAATCTTGAAATTATTTGTTCTAGTTCTGTGAAAAATATCGCTGGTAGCTTGATAGGGATTGCATTGAATTTGTAAATTGCTTTAGGTAGTATACTCATTTTCACTATATTGATTCTTCTGATCCATGAACATGGTATATTTCTCCATCTGTTAGTGTCCTCTTTGATTTCTTTCATCAGTGTTTTATAGTTTTCTCTATATAGGTCTTTAGTTTCTTTAGGTAGATATATTCCTAAGTTTTTTATTCTTTTTGTTGCAATGGTGAATGGAATTGTTTCCTTAATTTCTTTTTCTACTTTCTCATTATTAGTGTATAGGAATGCAAGGGATTTCTGTGTGTTGATTTTATATCCTGAAACTTTACTATATTCATTGATTAGCTCCAGTAATTTTCTGGTTGAGTCTTTAGGGTTTTCTATGTAGAGGATCATGTCATCTGCAAACAGTGAGAGTTTTACTTCTTCTTTTCCAATTTGGATTCCTTTTATTTCTTTTTCTGCTCTGATTGCTGTGGCTAAAACTTCCAGAACTATGTTGAATAGTAGTGGTGAAAGTGGGCACCCTTGTCTTGTTCCTGACTTTAGGGAAAATGCTTTTAATTTTTCACCATTGAGGATAATGTTTGCTGTGGGTTTGTCATATATAGCTTTTATTATGTTGAGGTATGTTCCTTCTATTCCTACTTTCTGGAGAGTTTTTATCATAAATAGATGTTGAATTTTTTCAAAGGCCTTCTCTGCATCTATTGAGATAATCATATGGCTTTTATTTTTCAATTTGTTAATGTGTTGAATTACATTGATTGTTTTGTGGATATTGAAGAATCCTTGAATCCCTGGGATAAAGCCCACTTGGTCATGGTTTATGATCTTTTTAATGTGTTGTTGGATTCTGATTGCTAGAATTTTGTTGAGGATTTTTGCATCTATGTTCATCAGTGATATTGGCCTGTAGTTTTCTTTTTTTGTAGTATCTCTGTCAGGTTTTGGTATTAGGGTGATGGTGAATAGAATAGAATAGAATGAATGAGTTTGGAAGTTTACCTTCCTCTGCAATTTTCTGGAAGAGTTTGAGTAGGATAGGTGTTAACTCTTCTCTAAATTTTTGGTACAATTCAGCTGTGAAGCCGTCTGGACCTGGCCTTTTGTTTGCTGGAAGATTTCTGATTACAGTTCCAATTTCCGTGCTTGTGATGGGTCTGTTAAGATTTTCTATTTCTTCCTGGTTCAGTTTTGGAAAATTGCACTTTTCTAAGAATTTGTCCATTTCTTCCATGTTGTCCATTTTATTGGCATATAATTGCTGATAGTAGTCTCTTATGATCCTTTGTATTTCTGTGTTGTCTGTTGTGATCTCTCCATTTTCATTTCTAATTTTATTGATTTGATTTTTCTCTCTTTGCTTCTTGATGAGTCTGGCTAATGGTCTGTCAATTCAGCACCACCAAACCAGCTCTCCAACAAATTTTAAAGGATATTCTTTAGACAGGAAACACAAAAAGGGAGTATAAACCCGAACCCAAAATAATAAAGTAAATGGTAACGGGATCATACTTATCAATAATTACCTTAAACCTAAATGGATTGAATGCCCCAACCAAAAGGCAAAGACTGGCTGAATGGATACAAAAACAAGACCCCTCTATGTGCTGCTTACAAGAGACCCACCTCAAAACAAGGGACACATACAGACTGAAATTGAAGGGCTGGAAAAAGATATTCCACGCAAATAGAGACCAAAAGAAAGCAGGAGTGGCAATACTCATATCCGATAAAATAGACTTTAAAACAAAGGCTGTGAAAAGAGACAAAGAAGGCCACTACATAATGATCAAAGGATCAATCCAAGAAGAAGATATAACAATTATAAATATATATGCACCCAATATAGGAGCACCGCAATATGTAGGACAAATGCTAACAAGTATGAAAGGGGAAATTAACAACAACACAATAATAGTGGGAGACTTTAATACCCCACTCACACCTATGGACAGATCAACTAAACAAAAAATTAACAAAGAAATGCAAACTTTAAATGATACATTAGACCAGTTAGACCTAATTGATATCTATAGGATATTTCACCCCCAAACAATGAATTTCACCTTTTTCTCAAGTGCTCATGGAACCTTCTCGAGGATAGATCACATCCTGGGCCATAAATATAACCTTGATAAATTCAAAAAAATTGAAATCATTCCAAGCATCTTTTCTGACCATAATGCATTAAGATTAGATCTCAATTACAGGAGAAAAACTATTAAAAATTCCAACATATGGAGGCTGAACAACACGCTTCTGAATAACCAACAAATCACAGAAGAAATCAAAAAAGAAATCAAAATATGCATAGAAACTAATGAAAATGAAAACACAACAATCCAAAACCTGTGGGACACTATAAAAGCAGTACTAAAAGGAAAGTTCATAGCAATACAGGCATACCTCAAGAAACAAGAAAAAAGTCAAATAAATAACCTGACTCTACACCTAAAGCAACTAGAAAAGGAAGAATTGGAGAACCCCAGAGTTAGCAGAAGGAAAGAAATCTTAAAAATTAGGGCAGAAATAAATGCAAAAGAAACAAAAGAGACCATAGCAAAAATCAACAAAGCCAAAAGCTGGTTCTTTGAAAGGATAAACTACTGTATTTTAAAAAGTAAAACCAATGTTACAGTAAAACGTACTTCAAAACACATATGAGAAAAAAATAAGGCAGAAAATTGTTTATTAACATCCACCTCAAGTTGAGGGAAAACAGTGCATTTAACTCAAATGCAGGAGAGAAATAATAAAAATCAGGAGGTAACATAATGAAAAATATTGTACAATGTACCAAATATACAGTAGAGATGATCAGCAAAACTAAAAGTTACTGTTTGAATAAACTGATAAAAGTCGTAGATATCAATATTACTGACCAAGTTAAAAAAAAGAGGCTTCAAGAATAACTCATATCAGGAATAGAAGTTAAGTCTCTATAAATCCTAAAAATGCTAAAAGATGTTGGAAATAGCTTTTAAAAAAATAAAATGTTGCTTAAAGAAAACTTATAGTTAGAATTTAACTTAACCAAAATGTGATGAAAGAATAAGATGATCTAAGTAGTTGCATTCTATTAATGCAATGAATAATAAAAAGTCCTGTATAGCTAAAGCTCATTATAAAGGAAATAAAGGGAATCTTTCTCTTTATGATAAAAAAATAAAAAATCTACCAAACCCCTACAACAAACAGTGGACTTAATGGTAGGTTTACTTTTGAGATCAAAAGAAGGGTGTCTAGGAACACCACTTCTGTTCATTGTTCATTGTTCCTAGTGGGTGCAGTGATTCAAAATGCATACACACATTCATGTCCATGTGCATACATACATGAGTGCATAAATACATTTATATAGGCATGTTTTTAAAACTCAGAGATTTAAGTGAAAAATATGAAACCATTATTGTGTATAATGTGAGAGTGCAGATAATAAATTGAAAAGAATACACAGGTAAATTAAGTTTGCTCAATATAAGGTCAATAGAAAGCCAATTTTATTCTTACAGACAAGTGTTATAAAAAATAGAAATACTATATACATTCAATGGAATATTATTTAACCATAAAAGTGAAATAAATATTGCTATATGCTACAAATAGATGAACCTTGAACACATTATGCTAAGTGAAATAAGATAGACAGAAATGTCTTCAAATTGTGTGATTCCATCTGTATGAAAGTCCAGAATAGGCAAATCCAGAGAGGCAGATTAGAGGTTGTCAGGGGAAGTGGATAAGAGAGAAATGAGATTGACTGGTCATAGGTATAGGGTTTCCTTTTCAGAGTTTGGAAGTGTTCTGGAATTTGTGATAATGTTTACAAAACATTGTAAACATAATATGAGCCATTAAATGTCCAGTTTAGAGCAGTGAATTTTATGTTATGTGCATTATATTTTTAAATAGTCAATACACTGTTAAGGAAAAGGTTGAGGATCCCACTCTTCTACCTACATCATGTTGAGATAAGACATGGTATAGATTCATGTGATACAGACAAATAGTTAAATGGGATATGTTGATATCTATTAATAGAAACACCCAAGTATCTGTGAACAATTAATTTGTGGAAAAATTATCTTTGCATAACAGTGACAGAAGTAAGATATTTTCAGTAAATTTTACTGCATCAATCTGGAAAATAGTAACACTTTATAACAAATCACACAGAGCAAAACATTAATTTCAGGTAGGTTTTGGATTAGATGTGAGAGGCAGAAGAATGTGATAACAAACTTTAGTTTCAGAAGAAGATAGAAAAGATTATATTGTATATGATCATTTTGTGTAATGCATGTGCCACAAAAAGACAGAGACAGTTAAATTTGCTGTAAAACTTAGAATTAATTTGCAACAAGAGGCACAAAACATGAATAAAAGGGTGAGATGTGGAGGGGGAAATATATTTCACCAAATATAATCAACAAAGGATCATATCTAGACTACATAAAACACTTCAGCAAATTAATAAGGAGAAGACAACCCACATTAGGTGGACAAGCAAATTGAAAACTGTCTTCTTAAATGAAAAACTATATTTGTATGAATTATGTATAAATATATGGAAATATGTGAAAATGCACTAAAACACATTAATACAGAAATGTAAATCAAAGTATAATTATACTACATAGTAAACTAAAGTGAAGACTAAAGTTAAGCAAAATAAAAGTATATTCTGGTGAATTTGTACAACAATGGCAACTTTGATACACTATTTGGCAATGTCTGCTAAAGAAGAACATAAGTATTTTTTTTTTTACTTTAGTAAATTATTTCTAGGAAATATCCAAGAAAAAAATATGTGTACATGTATAAAAGGATGCTTCTAATAGAATTATTCATGATAACTAGAAAGTAGAAACAATCCATACTGTCAATAGAGGATTGAAAATATAAATTATGTAGTGTTTATCCAGTGAAATTCTATAGAGTAACAAAAAATAATTATAGTTACAAACAACAAGATGAATGAATCACAGACATGTTAAGGGAAAGAAACTAAATATAGACAAAAATATGGTATATTATTTCAATTTTATAAAGTTCAAAACTAAGGCAAAACTATAGGATGAGCAAAAAACAAAACAGACATATATAGGTATAGATATATAGTGATTACAATATACAATATGCTCAATGACATGTCCAAAATGTTGCCCCTCTCTGACAACACCTTGTCAATATGCCATGCAAAATTATGATGAATTTGTGACATTAGTGCTGCATTTCCACAATCACATCATATGCATCTGTATTGCCTCAAATGATTTGCATTTTATTTGAATCTGTGCTTTAGCATAAACCACAAGAAGTAATCAAGTGAGTTTATATGTATTTATGTATGTGTATGATGACTCAGACAATAAAGAATATTCTAGCAACGTGGGAGACGACAGAATTTCAATCCCTGAGTCGGGAAGATCCCCTGGAGAAGGGGATGACTACCCAGTCTAGTGTTCTTGCATAGAATTCCACTGACAGAGGAGCCTGGCAGGCTCGAGCCCATGAAGTCACAGAGAGTCAGACATGATTAGCAGCTAACATTTTCACATATGGATGTATACTGTTTTTGTATATGCCCTGTGTATATATATAGTACTTGTATGCATGCTGTGTATATACATGTGTGTATACACACATATACAGTGACAGACCGTGCTGTGGGCCTCTATGTGTTAGTTGCATTCTAGTTCTTGATCTGATTGTTGATTACATGAGCATTCATTTTGTGATAATTTATTGAGCTATATACATTTGCACTTTTGCAAGTTTCTTGCATGATTTATAAGCTATGACAAACTAGGACAACATATTAAAAAGTAGAGACATTACTTTGCCATCAAAGGTCCGTATAGTCAAAGCTATGGTTTTTCCAGTAGTCATGTATGGATATGAGAGTTGAACTATAAAGAAAGTTGAGTGATAGTCACTCAGTTGTATCTGACTCTTTGTGACTCCATGAACTGTAACCAGCCAGGCTGCTTTGCCCATGGAATTCTCCAGGCAAAAATACTGAAGTGGGTTGCCATTTCCTTTTCTAAAAGAAAGCTAAGCACCAAAGAACTGATGCTTTTGAACTGTGGGGTTGGAGAAGACTCTTCAGAGTCCTTTGGACTGCAAGGAGAGCAAACCAGTCAATCCTAAAGGAAATGAGTCCTGAATATTCATCAGAAGGACTGATGCTAAAGCTGAAGCTCCAGTACATTGGCACCTGATGCGAAGAACTGACTCATTAGAAAATAAGACCCTGATGTTGGAAGAGATTAAAGGCAAGAGGAGAAGGGGGCAACAGAGGGTGAGATGGTTGGATAGCATCACCAATTCAATTGGTGTGAGTTTGAGCAAGCTCTGTAAGTTGCTCATGGACAGGGAAGCCTGATGTTCTGCAGTCTACAGGGTTGCAAAGAGTTGGACATGAATGAGCAACTGAACTGAACTGATAAACCAATAACATATTTGTGAAAAGGAAAGAAAATGTACCAAGTATTTTCTATGCTTCTCATGAGAAGAACTAAAATCCAAGGACAGAGATTTTGTACCTTTGAAGCCAGGCTAGAGATTCCAAAAAGCTTTATTATAGTTCAACAAAATCCACTGCTTGCTCCTCTCAAGTGAACCACTGGTCTTCTCAATGAGTCTAAGCCCTAGAGAAAGAATTGTAATAGATTCATTCTGGCCAGTTTGTTACCAATTAGTGGTCCAGCATTATGTATTTAATTCTGACCAGATAACCTAATTTAAATGTTATGACAAAAGAGGCGAACACATATTTATTGACACAGAAAACTGTATACACAGTGTTAAATTGTCATGTTTATTGTTATTTTTATTCTCTTTTACATAAAGATAGTTTTATTTCAATACTTGTATGATATATAATTTCCAACTTAATTCCCAAGACAAAAGGAAAAGATGATCATATGTTTAAAAAATAATCTCCTTTATTTTACAGTAATAGTGGTTAGAAGTTCAATATTTCTGCTCAAACAAAGAGGCGGGCAGTCATATTTACAAAAGGCTTCAAAGTGTTTGCCGTTGCCTTTACACAAGACAACATTTTTAAAACCTTTGCATCCCACAGCAGGTGCTAGGTCTTTTCAGGGATTTGTGCTGTTCAGATACTGCCTTTCATTTGAACTTCAAATACCTTAAAAACATAGAGGCCGCATTTTGATATAATTTGAAATTAAAATGTTTTTGTTTTTGTCATTATAATATCCCATGGATTTAATTTTCAAAATGAATCAAAGTCAAAACTAATTAATGTCTGATAATCAACAAAGGCAGAGATATGAGAAAACATATTTTAAAATGAAGCTTTAGATCACCTCTCCCATAAGAAAAATAAATGCATGTAATAACTATCATGAGATTTCAAGTTTATTTAGTAACAGTCTACCTTTTTGAGATTTTAAAGAATTATGCTGAATAATTATGGTCACCTGAATAGTTGGAAATGTATTTTCAAGATCTAAACTATATTTTTTGTCTTTGTATGGCACAATATGAGATTAAGTAAATACTTCAATTTAAGTGAAAGCCTAGAAAAAAATGGTTTCCTAATCTATTTTCATCAATCTACAACTTTATAAATGCAATGATATTATAGAATTATAAAAAATATTGTGTACCTATTTTTAAAACAGAAAAGTAACTTTTTTTTCCCTCTTTTTTTCTAATTAGGCTTGGACTCTTGGATCATCTGGTGACTTCAGAATTCTGGTAAGACACTTTTTTTTTTTTAATAGTACTGTCAATATTTTCATTTCTTTAGCCACAAATTTTTGGAGGTTATCTTTCTTCCTATCTCAAGCTTAATCCTTTTTCTTAATTCTCTCCTCATTTCCATCACCTAAGATTGAATCTCCTAGGGCTGTTAGGAGAAGGTCAATTCCATCTTAACTCATATGGGATCATCTGTTAAGTCCAGATACTTCTTGAAGATTCAACTTTATGGGTTAGGAGAATATTCCAAGAAGGGGTAGCATTTGTTTCTTAAGGAAACAGAAATCACCACTGGAAGAGTCTCAGATAGGATAAAAGGTTATTCAGTTAAAAGGCATAGAGTATCAACTAGAAATGTTTTTCTTTTAAAAGAGATCAACAACAAAATAAAAACCACAGAAAACCTGAGTATGATAGCTGAATTTTTAAAAAGGTTTTTATTGCTACAGTGTTGATATTATACTTTATGTATTATAGAGTTAGAAATACACTGAAAGCACTGCACTTTTCAACATTAAAGCTCTTAGAATTTCTATAGTATCTGCCTGGTACATACATGGAAAAGATAGATTGTTTAATTAAAAAGATGATTAGTTGAGGTAGAAGTTTTTCTATAAGTTATGTTTTTCCAAACTTCAGGTTTATATTCATCTTACACCCCATCCAGTCTCCTTTTCCCCTCCATATACTATAGAAACATTCCTCACATTCAAATTCATCTATTGGATCCTACAATGTTCTGAATCTATGCAAGACTGTAAAACATAGTTAATCTCATTTTTTAAATCTTATATTTTTTTCTCAATAATGCTTTGGCTTGGATTTTTATTTTTGTGGTCTGAGAGTCTACAACTTTCCTGATTACTAGAGTCACCCTTTCTATAATACTCAGCCAAGAGTAGTATAAAATTCTAACTGGATGCCTTGCAGGAGTACAGTCTTCTATATCACTCTTTACTATTAACTAGATATTGCTGGGATACATGGGAGGGTGGTGAGAGTTCCATGTCTTTGTTATTGTTCATCACCTGTTGCTCACAAATGCTTCCAAGGATTTCCAAACCTGTGTCTTCTGGTCATCCTAGCACGACTATTCCGTACAACTTCAGGCCCTATCCAGTCTATACCATGTGTCAAATGATAACAAAGCTGACACAGTTTATTCTAGGATGAGGATTAGGGTTAACATTCAATCCCTTCAGCACTTTCTGCAAATACTGTAGAAAACTTTGCTTAAGTATTTGATTTATTGTGAAGAAAACCATGATACAGAATCATAACACCAATGGTTCCTGGATATTTTCTCGATCCTAAACCTTCTCTTGGTTGTATCTGTGGGATCTGGACGTGCCTCCTGTAATTATCCTTCTCTGAATTCTACCAGCCTTTCTTCATTTAAGTCGACAGTGTGTTCTTGCAGTTTTCATCATCACATTTATCTTTTGGGTCTATCTTCTAATTTATCTCATTTCTAATCCATCTCATAGAACAGATGCTTCCTCACATCAGCAACTTATCTTCATACTTCTATATCCTGCCATATTGCCTATAAGGATATTTACCCCTAAACAGTTATATATGTAGTAATTGAGTTCGGCCACACTAACTCAAAAGCAGTCTTCCTTGAAAACATACCAAAAAACTCAAAGCTAAACCTTTCCTTGCAAGCCCCCATTGCCACTATTTCAGCTTCCGTGAACAAACTGCCTCTACACACATATTCCATTCATCCCTCAAGGCCAAGTTCAACTCCAACTCCCATTTTCTCCTGGAATTCTTCATTGCTTTAAATATTGTGGTTTGATTGTGCCCTCTCTGAACTCTTTATTTACAGGATCACAAAGTTTAGCACTTTAACTTATGCTATTATGTGCTCTATTGTGCGTGTATTTTCTACTTAGCATTTTTGCAGGCTTGTTAAATGGGGTGGCAATAGCCTCTTAGGCTATTTACCACAGCCTCCTTTAAATATTGCTCTGTTTTTAGTAGTTCCCCAAGAAATATTTTTAATTAACTTATTTAGGATCTCACCTGTACTCACTCTACTAAAAGCTCAAACCTAATATTTAACTTCTATATTGTTTGCTTCTATGAGTTATAATAGAAAAAAATGACCTGAACATGGACGATGTTTAAGATATAATTCATAATTTGTTTCAGTTAATACTGATATAGTCCACAAAATTGTTTTGGGAGTGTAATTCAGAGAAAAGAAAGTAAAATCAAAATTCAAACTGGAATAGTATTGAAGTGTAAATGATAATATGCAAACTGTTACAAATTAAATAGATCAAATGTATTCTATTCCATTATTGTATAACACTCAAGCTAAAAAATAATATTTGCTCTGGAACTAAATGCCAGTAATAAAAGTTTACTTCCGTATGAAGAGCTAACATTGCCCACATTGTAGTTGAAAATATTTACAGAAAGCCTTATTGCAGCATTTTTTCACTTACATAAAATAATGTGTTTAAGGTTTATGATTCACTGAATTTTGTATCTGTGTGTGCAATTGCAGCAATCTGTTCCAATTCATAAATTTTAGTTTCTGCACCTGGAGTTTGGACCTTTTAAGAGGTCAAAATAATAACACATTCATAATTATGTAAGGATTCACTGTGTATCAGGTGCTTTGCCAGGCGCTGTTTTTTAATGTACGTATCCTCATTTCTACCTTCCGATCATACTCTGAGGCATGCATTTTGATCTCCATTTTATAGCTGAGGAGACAAAGGGTCAGAGAGCGTGGTTAGTTCATCTACAATCACTTAATTATGGTGCTGAGATTTCAGTCTATTTCTAGACTTCCAAAGACTTCACTGTCTTCTCAAAAAAGATTTACCCCAGTATACTTTTGGTAATATCCATTTCTACATGTTTAATAACAACTCTAGTTGCAGTCTTTAAGGAAAGTGATACCGAAGTAGTTAAAATGAGATTTATCCTTTTGTACTGTATAGTTATTTCAGTTCAGTTCAGTTGCTCAGTCATGTCTGTCTCTTGGTGACCCCATGGACTGGAGCATGCCAGGCTTCCCTATCCATCACCAACTCCTGGAGCTTGCTCATTCTCATGTCCATTGACTTGATGATGCCTTAGGAGGATGAAAAGCCTACTTACTTTAAATCCAAGGTGGGTGGCTTGTCATAGTCTACACCCAAATTGTGTGTTTGCATATACATTTTATATCACATATATCTATCTTTTATATCATTTTTATATATACCTAATATATATAAATATTCATATTCAGGTCATTATTAACCAAAACAGAATCTACATACTGGAACCCCACATAGCCCTTTAGTTAGACTATGGTGATTAATGCATGTTTCATTCTCTCATTTGTGTTCTCAGTTTACTACTACAAATTTTTAGTTTGGCCATCCTGATTTTTTTAAATAGTATTATTGATGACCTGCAAATTACATTCATGTGCTTAGAATTAGTCATGAAGTTTCTTTATAATAATAATATAAAATGTTCAACTGAGTATTGTGTTTTCTAAGAACTAAGTGCTGTCTCTGATATAGAGGGATTAAGAATATTTCTTGGATATATACCAAAATACCTGTATGTTGTACAGTATTCCCTCATCAAGAATTATATATTTGGTGTTAAAATACTATCTGTTTTCTAAAGATCTTATGTTGTGTATAAAAACTGAAAGAAACAAACCATACACATATGCCTACCTCACAGTTTTGCATTAGGAAACATTTATACATAAATAAATACTTTGCTTACTCCACTTGTAGTTATCATAAAACATTGGCTATATCCCCGATATATTGTACAACATATCCTTGTAGCTTATTTTATATTTGAGAGTTTGTACCTTAATCTCCTACCCCTATTTGCCTCTCACCCTTCTCTAGTGGTGACTGTATCCATGTCTGCTTCTTTCTTTGTTATATTCATTGGTTCACTATTTTTAGAGTCCACATATAATTGATATCATACAGTATTTGCCTTTCTCTGATTTATTTCACTCAGCACAATACCTTCAAGTCCATTGATGTTGCTTCAGATGGCAAAAGTTCATTCCTTTTTTGGCTGAATATTATTGAATTGTCAGTATATACTTAAGATTCTCTATCATTCACCTGTTGATGGACACTGTGCTGGCTTTCGTTATGTTTGCAATTTTAAATAAAGCTGCTGTAAACACTGGGATGCATGCATCTTTTTGAATTAGTGTATTTTTATGAATATATTCCCAGGAGTAGAACTGCTAGATAACTGTTATTGTTGTTCAGTCACTCAGCTGTGTCTGACTCTTTGTGAGCCCATGGACTGCAGCATGCCAGGCTTCCCTGTCCGTCACCATCTCCTGGAGCTTGCTCAAGCTCATGTCCATTGAGTCAGTGATGCCATCCAACCATCTTGTCCTCTCATCCCCTTCTCTTGCCTTCAATCTTTCCTTCCATCAGGGTCTTTTCTAATGAGTAGGGTTTTTTCTAATGGGTCGGCTCTTTGCATCAGGTAGCCAAAGTATTGGAGCTTCAGCTTCAGCATCAGTCCTTCTAATGAATATTCAGAATTGATTTATTTTAGCACTGACTGATTTGATCTCCTTGAGTCCAGGGGACTCTCAAGAGTCTTCTCCAACAGCACTGTTCAAAAGCATTAGTTCTTCAGTGTTCAGCCTTCTTTATGGTCCAACTCTCACATTCATACAGACTATTGGAAAAACCATGGCTTTAACTCTAAGGATCTTTGTCAGCAAAGTGATATCTCTGTTTTTTAATATGCAATATAGGTTTATCATGGCTTTTCTTCCAAGGAGCAAGCATCTTTTAATTTCATGGCTACAGTCACTTGCTGTGGCAAGTGGAGGCTACTCTTTACTTGGAGTGGCTTCTCTAGTTGCAGAGAATGGGCTCTAGAGCGTGCAAGTTTCCGTAGTTGTGACTCACAGGCTCTAAAGTGCATAGGCTCAGTAGTTGTGGCATGTGGATTTAGTTGCCCCATGGCATATGGGATTTTAGCTCTTGGACCAGGGATTGAATCAGTGTCTGCTGCATATTCAGGCATATTCTTAACCACTGAACCATCAGGGAAGTCCCTTTTACCCATTTTTTAATCAGAATGTTTTTGTACATTAAGTCTACTTCAATGAAAAATTTAAAAGAAATACTTTGTAAATTTTAAAGCCATATACAGTTATTAAAATTATTTTCAATGTTAGTTTTCTATGATGTGAATGTAAAATAAATGTTTAGAGACCAAAGAGAGGAATCATACTATCATCAATTAATTTAGTTATTCTCTCACATCTTATTGAGTAACTTATTTGTGTAAACAATCTAGTAGAGTTGAGGTAATTTAAAAATGTTGTGACTGAGTTCACATACTGTCATTTTGTGTGTTCTGTGTAATTCTGGTGCTTTTATTTCTTTATGTTTAAAATTGGTATTGACTAAATTTCTCAATGTTTGTTTTAGGCTTTTCATTGTTTCTATTTACCTTGCTGAGATAGAAGATTATTGGACAGTGTGAGAGACTTTGTTAGTATCTGTTGATATTAGGATTTCCTTTCACTCTTGAGTAATAGAGAAATGCTGTTTTTCCTCTACTTTACAGTTAGGTGTGGCCATGTGATTATTTCTAGCCAAGGGAAGCTAAAAAAGTGTACCACCTTGGGGCAGATGAGGTGAAAACACTATAAACTTTCTAGTCTCTCTCTGCCTCTACAGAAGTGGCATCAGTTTGAAATAACAGAGGCACAGCAGTATATAATCCTGGATCCCTGAGTCACCTCATGGAAGGCAGCTGCTATGGCAAAGTCCAGAACCAGTTTAAAGATCAAGAAGCAAATTATTTGTCTTAAGCCACTGAGTTGCTGTGTTTTGTTTGTTTTTATGTTCTTGGTTTGTTACAGCAGCCTAAAGTCTGCTCAAATCAATCAAATGGTTATTGTGAAAACGAGCATCATAGTATTTATGTAATTCAAAATCTGGAGTCACATTTCCAAAGGCATATTTTGGCGATATTATTTTTTATTTAAAAATAGTTTTCTTCTGTCACCAGGTAATCTGAAGTATGACTTATTTGCTTGGCATAGCAGTAAATATGCCCCCAAAACAAAAGCCTTGGAAAAGCTACACATCAACTATTATTCATTTCCCAAATATCTTTAGACCCAAACAGCATTAAGAAGGGAAAAGATACAAAATAAGTATCTAAATTTAAAATGGTACACTTTGCAATTGAAAATGAATAACATTCTTGTAATAATCCTCTTAGTTCTTCAGTCTTACCTGATAATAGAATAAGATTCATATTAAGGACCATGAAAATAATCATTTCATTTTTCCTAAGCTGAGTCTCCTTGTCTTAGATGAGTTTCTTTTGGTAGAGTTTTCAACATCATCTTTGTTCAACTTTTTACTCTTTCAATTGATATGAAACAACACCCTCTCCTATGTCAGTTTGTTGAGTTTTTTTTTTTTTTTTCTTCCTTATGTGGTGGAAGCTTCCATGTGTTAGCTCAGTTTTACTTTTTAAGAGATGTAATCCTTTAAGTGCCACAAACATGCCAACTAGTATCATTTATACAGTAGTTAATTAAACATCACCTCTTTTCTTAACAGAAATGAAGATCAAAAACAGTTGTATACAATTACTTGGAACTGAAATGATTTAATTCCACTACCATGGAAGGGTAAATTAGGCAACAAATTGTGCCTAATTTTATTTCATGGCAGTCATTAAAGGCCTCTAAAATAGTCATGGAGAGTAAAATCTACCAGTATAATGTTGATTCCACTTTTAAGAATCAGGGTTATCATATCTGGAATTCAGGCTGACTTGACTGGTACATCATTTCAACTTCCATTAATTTTTGTATCTGCTTATTCCTCTCACCTAATTTCACCTTCAGGATCAGAGTTCAGAAAAGCTTTTCAAGGCAGTACATTCCATTTTGGGAAGATGGCTAGTTATTAAACATCAGGTCAATTCAGTTGCTCAGTAGTGTATGACTCTATGCGACCCCATGGACTGCAGCAAACCAGGCTTCCCTGTCCATCACCAACTCCCAGAGTTTGCTCAAACTTATGTCCATTGAGTCGGTGATGCCATCCAACCATCTCATCTTCTGTTGTCCCCTTCTCCTCGCGCCTTCAATCTTTCCCAACATCAGGGTCTTTTCCAATGAGTGAGCTTTTCGTATCAGGTGCCCAAAGTATTGGAGTTTCAGCTTCAACATCAGTCCTTCCAGTGAATATTCAGGACTCATTTCCTTTAGGATTGACTGGTTGGATCTCCTTGCCGTTTGAAGGACTCTCAAGAGTCTTCTCCAACACCACAATTCAAAAGCATCAGTTCTTCAGCACTCAGCTTTCTTTATAGTCCAACTCTCACATCCATACATGACTACTGGGAAAAACATAGCTTTAACAAGGCAGACCTTTTTTGGCAAAGTAATGTCTCTTCTTTTTAATATGCTGTCTAGGTTGGTCATAGCTTTTCTTCCAAGGAGCAAGCATCTGTTAATTTCTTGGCTGCAGTTGTTAAACATATATCCTTAGAATTGAGCAAAAATTATCATATTAGTTATTTGTTTCCCATCATGGCATAAGACTTGCATATTTGCTAATAACAACCCTGAATTGGGTTCTACAATTGTCAGTAACTGGACTACATGGTGAAGTGTCCTTTTAGTGGAAAAGTGCATTGTCTATATTTTTATTTAAGCCACTATAATCTGACATATATTAATAAATGCTTTTATGAGAATTATTTAAATAGGGATTCTGGTAAATCTCATAGAACTAACATATTGTAAGAATGTTTTGTAATTTATTAGGCATGGCATTCCTTGCTTGATTTCTTGCTTGCTGTCCTAAGTCAAGAAGTACTTCTCTAGGTGTGCATTAAAAAATAGGAACACTATCCTGATTGTTTTTTTTTATTAATTTTTAAAATTGCCTTTTTATTGTTCTATTTGTTGTATGTTACTTTCCCTGTCTGAGGTTCTCAGAACACCGGATTTACTGTCCAACAAATATCAAGTGATATCAGAGAAACTCTGCAAATGGGAGCTGATATCCTCCCCTACTCATCCCTCTCCCTTTGTTTCTGAAAGAGACACTTGAACAATCATTTCTACTTTGACCCAGTCTGAAAACCACTCTTACAATACAAACTCTAGTGTCAGGAAAAAAAATGCCTTAAAATGTTGTCCATGAACAAAAAACATGAAAAAGTAATAAAATGAGGTTGAAGAAAGACTGTTCTCCACAATATGTGGACAATCGGGCAAGAGCAAAGACAGAAACCAACCAATCTAGTGTTGTGTCTGGTAGCAAATTTAGAGTTACCTGAGGATGAAATACAACTTACTTGACTTGTTAAGTTTTAGGTAAAAAAAAAAAAAAAAAAAACATGCTTAAAGAGAATCATAGCATCTTGTTGTAGGTACTGAGAAATGGTAAGTGACAAGGTGGGCTTTAAGGGACAGGGGCTATGCTAATAGGATTAAATACAGAGGATTTTATACTATTCTGCTGATGGCTACCCACCACAACCTCTATTTTAGTTTTTGAGATTCCCTTTTTAACCAGAGTTTTTGCTGCTGCTGCTGCTAAGTCACTTCAGTCGTGTCCGACTCTGTGTGACCCCATAGACGGCAGCCCACCGGGCTCCCCCATCCCTGGGACTCTCCAGGCAAGAATACTGGAGTGGGTTGCCATTTTCTTCTCCAAGAGTTTGTGCTGGTTCCTAAAAATTGAAGACACATGAAGGCTTGGTTCATGTCCATGGTAATTGCACTGTTACCATATGGATCCCTGCTTCTCTAAAATTGTCTCTTGCTAGAAAAGACTTGGAATAAAATTTCCAGTTGTTTTTTTGTATGTATCCATATATAAATAATTTTGGGTTTTTATTGCTATTTTAAAAGAGTAATTATTTTATATTAAAACATTCAGTTCAATTTCCAAAAGTTCTGCAATTTTTCATTAACATTCACAAAAGTATTTGTCACAGAAAAACTTCTCAAATATTTCTTATTCTTTGAAAAATAAAAAAATAAAAAGAAAATGTGGACATTTTCTTCTATCTATCTGTATCTGAAAATTTGCAAATACTTTCTATCCTGAAAAGGAAATCAAGAAACCTGGGTAAAACAACTACATTAAAACATAAAGGGGTGATTATAGTGGCAAGCCTCCCTCATTAACACTCATGTATACCTTACTTCAGAAATAAGCAAAATACCTTTTAAATTATACATCCAAAAGTTTTATTTAGTATTCACAACTTAAAATTTTATTTTGTTTTCTGTGCTTTTTTAAATGACTTTTCATTCTGCATTCCGGTGCACTAAAATAGTTTCTACCATAATTCTTAATAATAATTTGATTGTTACACCCTTCAAATGAACACAGAAATGATCTGAGCAGCAGAAAACTGAGGGCTCCATAAGAACTCGTAACACTCCAGACACTGTCCAAGAACGCATGGACACACTCATGTCCATCTCTTTAAAGAACTCTGTTGTGTTGAATGGAAACTTCAAAATATATTAGAGTAGTTGGACTTTTATGTTTTTCTTCTTAGTAGTATCATTGCCTTTTATCAAACCACAGCATTTTCCTTTGTGCTTGTCAAGTCTAGAATATCAAGGTTAAAATCTGTTCTGATTAATTCCTATTAAAAAATAAGACTATTTTTTTTCTTGATTAAAAATAAGATAGTCCTTAAATTCTCTCTTCTCCATTTGTCACATTTAGGAGCATCATTTTAGAGGATTTATTTTATGCTATTATTTTACAGTGTTTATTCTCACAATGTAGCAGTGCTTTAGCATATACTTTATGACTTTAAAATTTAGTAAGGAAGATCTTAAATATATTCTTGGAGAGTATTTTATAATTGTCTGTTGCAACTTCTCCCCACTGTTTTAATGTAGTGATTGAAGCCAGACTTCCCAACAGGGAGTCATTTGTGTGGGAATAAAAGTCATAAATGGAGACAATGCTAATTTTTTAAAGTTTCTCCAATTACCTAGTTGGAAACAATGCATAGTCATTCTCTATGCTTAGTATACTGCCTAGATTTTCTGTTTGTCTTGATTTAAGATTTTTGCCCTCATATCCTTAAGTAAATAAGAACTTAAAACACCAGGTGACTTATTCTTGGCTTGAAAAAATATAGGTATCAAAATGATATTGTGCTTCAGGAGTACCTTCATTTTCCTTGAGCATGAATTGTAGGCCAGCTCTACTATCGAGTTTATTGTGACGTCTGACAAACAAATTACAATCTCTAGGTCTCAGTTTTCTCCTCTATAAAATGAGTCTCAGTTCAGTTCAGTTCAGTTCATTCGCTCAGTCGTGTCCGACTCTTTGCGACCCCATAAATCACAGCACACCAGGCCTCCCTGTCCATCACCATCTCCCAGAGTTCACTCAGACTCACGTCCATCGAGTCCATGATGCCATCCAGCCATCTCATCCTCGGTCATCCCCTTCTCCTCCTGCCCCCAATCCTTCCCAGCATCAGAGTCTTTTCCAGTGAGTCAGCTCTTCGCATCAGGTGGCCAAAGTACTGGAGTTTCAGCTTTAGCATCATTTCTTCCAAAGAAATCCCAGGGCTGATCTCCTTCAGAATGGACTGGTTGGATCTCCTTGCAGTCCAAGGGACTCTCAACAGTCTTCTCCAACACCACAGTTCAAAAGCATCAATTCTTCGGCACTCAGCCTTCTTCACAGTCCAACTCTCACATCCATACATGACCACATGAAAAACCATAGCCTTGACTAGACGGACCTTAGTCAGCAAAGTAATGTCTCTGCTTTTGAATATACTATCTAGGTTGGTCATAACTTTTCTTCCAAGGAGTAAGCGTCTTTTAATTTCATGGCTGCAGTCACCATCTGCAGTGATTTTGGAGCCCCCAAAAATAAAGTCTGACACTGTTTCTACTGTTTCCCATCTATTTCCCATGAAGTGATGGGACCGGATGCCATGATCTTCATTTTCTGAATGTTGAGCTTTAAGCCAACTTTTTCACTCTCCTCTTTCACTTACATGTACTTATTACCAAAATTATTTTTAAATCTGATGATCTATTTTGAATAGAAGTCTCTGTCTTTGTATCTGATAAATGGTTACAAGATGTCATCTCAAATTCTCACCAAAACTCATGCAGAGTTGAATGTGAACATCCTGACAGCATGATGGTGTTTTATCTTTACTGTAGATCTTTTTGTTTCATTCTCATGCTTGCAATGTCATTTTCTTTTATAAAAGAAGATAGTTTTGTGCACTTCCTTTACAGAATGTCAGTGGATAGATATTTCCTTTATACTTACATCTATTCTTTGACATATTTCATGTTTGTAAGACAAATTTTATATTCGTAAGACAAATTTCATGTTTGTAAGACGTATGCTATTTTCACTCAAGCCTCCATAATAGAAATGAACACAATTCTTTGAACTGCTTATGATTTAACACCAGTGCTCAATTCACCACAGATATGTAAGGAAATTTTAAGGAGTTTATTTTCTGAGAGGTTAAGAATGATTAGAATTTTCACTCAAAATTGACTTAGAGAAAATTTGGACCTTTAATTTCAAGTCTTTCACTATATTTATTTTAAATTACTTTTTGAGACTTACAAATATGTACTCTCTACCATAAGGATATTACACCCAGAAGTATCAAATAGTTCATGTTCCAACATTCTTTTTGTGAATGTAGTGTCTGATAATTCAAAGGGAGGAGTTTCCCACACCAGATACAAGTATTTATGTCAACTGCACAGAAAATTGTCTCATTCTTTCATTATTCCCTAAATTGTCCAAGGCTTGCAGGTTGAATTATGGAATAAGTGTTGCTGCTCACATCTATGGTAAACTTTCCTTTGGGATCACAAATCACCTTTGCTTAAAATCTTTCCTTCCATTTCTGTTATAAAACTGAAGCTGTGAAACTGTGATTTTGAAATTGACCACCAAAATAATGTCAACAAGATGAGTGAGCTTAATACATTCTTTCTTTGAAAGGTAAGCTCATTTAAAATTTATTACCACTTGTTTGATAAGTGTTTCATGTTATTCACTTCTCCACTTAACATCTGCCTGGAATAGAATTTTAAAAGTTTGTCATACGGAGGTGAAAGTGCTCACTGTTACACGTGAATGCATTCTTATTGTGATGCATTAAGTTCTTCATCAGCATATCAACTGTCATGAATTTAACACATATTATATTTTTTTAGTCCTATCTGAAACAGATGTTTCCTCTTTGATTCTAGAAATGAACCAAAACAGTTTATCTTATTTCAGTTAACACAGTGCCTTCAAGATCCATCCATGTTCGTGCAAATGGCAAGATTTCATTATTTGTTTATGGCGTAGTAATATTCCACTGTACATTTATTTTTAAGTATTTATGCATGCACATGCACCATATCTTCTTTATCCGTTCATCCATTTGATGGACACCTAGGCTGTTTCCGTGTCTTGGCTATTGTAAACAATGCTGCAGTGAGCACGGGGATGCTGACGTTTTTTGGGATTAGTATTTTGTTTTCTGTAGATACATAGCCAGATGCATATATCTAATCATAATTAATTCTGGATCATAGTGTAGTTCTATTTTTAACTTTTTTGGCAATTTCCATACTGTTTTCCATAGTGGCATACCAACAACAGTGAACCAAGTTTCCCTTTTCACCACATCCTCATCAACACTTAGTTCTTACCCTTTTTATAATAGTCATTCTGATAGTATTGGTTTTGATTTGAATTTTCCTAATAATTAGTGACGTTGAGTTCTTTTTCAAGTGCCTGTTGGCCAACTGTATATTTTCTTTCAAAAACTTTCTCTTCAGATCCTCTGCGCATTTTTTAATCAGAATGTTTTTGCTATTGAGTTGTAAAAGTTCTTTATATATTTTTGATGTTAACCCCTTATCAGATATATGATTTGCAAAGAGTTTTTCCCATTCCATAGGTTGCCTTTTCATTTTACTGATGCTTTCTATTCCTCTGCTGTAGTTTTTCTAATCAGTAGATATAATCCTACGTGTTTATTACCTTGGCCTTTGGGGTCCAATCCAAAGAACCATTAGCAAGACTGATGTCATGAAGCTAATTGCTTGTTTTTTATTAGAATTTTAAGTTTTCAGGGTATATATTTACATCTTCAGTCTATTCTGTGTTAATTTTTGTGCATGGTGTAAGAAAATGATTGTTGTATTTGTGTATTGCTATCCAGTTTTCCCAACATCATTTATTGAAAATACTGTCCTTTCTTCATTGTATATTGTTGGCTCCTTTGTCAAAAGTTAATTGATCACACATGGGTTTATTCTGGGCTCTTTATTCTGTACCATTGATCTCTGTGTGTTTTCTGCCAATGAACATAGTGTTCTGATTACTATACTTTTGTAATATAGCTTGAAATCAGTGAGCATATTGTTTCCAGCTTGCTTGTCCTTCTAAAGATTGCTTTGGCTATCCAGTGTTTTTAACAGTTAGGATATTTATTCTATTTCTATGAAAAATGACATGTTTTAATAGGGACTGCATTGAATTTGTATATTGCTCTGGATAGTACATATATTTTAACAATGTTAATTCCTCCTTCATGAACGCAAAATAATTTTCTGTGTATTTGTATTGTCTTTATTTTCCTTAATCATTGTGTTACTGTTTTCATTGTGCAAGGCTTTTACCTCTTTGGTTAAATTTAATTCTAAGCATACTCTTTTAAATAAAACTACAATCAAGGCAAATTGGAAGTGGTCAAACAGGAGATGGCAAGAGTGACATTGACATTCTAGGATTCAGTGAATTAAAATGGACTGGAATGGGTGAATTTAACTCAGATGACCATTATATCTACTACTGTGGACAAGAATCCTATAGAAGAAATGGAGTAGCCATGATAGTCAATGAAAGAGTCTGAAATGCAGTACTTGGATGCAATCTGAAAAGCAACAGAATGATCTCTGCTTGTTTCCAGGCAAACCATTCAATATCACAGTAATCCAAGTCTATGCCCCAAGATCCACCCATTAATAAGCTGAAGTTGAATGGTTCTATGAAGACCTACAAGACCTTTTTGAACTAACACCCAAAAAAGATGTCCTTTTCATTATAGGGGACTAGAATGCAAAAATAGGAAGTCAAGAAATACCTGGAGTAACAGGCAAATTTGGCCTTGGAATACAGAATGAAGCAGGGCAAAGGTTAAAAGAGTTTTGCCAAGAGAACGCACTGGTCATAGCAGACACCCTCTTCCAACAACACAAGAGAAGACTCTACACATGGATATCACCAGATGGCCAACACTGAAATCAGATTGATTATATGCTTTGCATCCAAAGATGGAGAAGCTCTATACAGTCAGCAAAAACAAGACCTGGA
Source organism: Oryx dammah (assembly GCF_014754425.2). Taxonomy (NCBI): domain Eukaryota; kingdom Metazoa; phylum Chordata; class Mammalia; order Artiodactyla; family Bovidae; genus Oryx; species Oryx dammah. The sequence goes on from NW_024070185.1 coordinate 34,454,719, forward strand.
GCTGACTGTGGCTCAGATCATGAACTCCTTATTGCCAAATTCAGATTTAAATTGAAGAAAGTGGGGAAACCATTAGACCATTCAGGTATGATGTAAATCAAATCCCTTATGTAAACAGTGGAAATGACAAATATATTTAAGGGACTAGATCTGATAGACAGAGTGCCTGATGAACTATGGATGGAGGTTCGTGACATTGTACAGTAGACAGGGAGCAGTGGCCCCAGGACTGGAAAAGGTCAGTTTTCATTCCAATCCCAAAGAAAGGCAATGCCAAAGAATGCTCAAACTATAGCACAATTGCACTCATCTCACATGCTAGTAAAGTAATGCTCAAAATTCTGTGTATTTGCCAGGCTTCAGCAATACATGAACCATAACTTCCTAAGCTGGTTTTAGAAAAGGCAGAGGAACCAGAGATCAAATTGGCAACATCCGCTGGATCATGGAAAAAGCAAGAGAGTTTCAGAAAAACATCGATTTCTGCTTTATTGACTATGCCAAAGCCTTTGACTGTGTGGATCACAATAAACTGTGGAAAATTCTGAAAGAGATGGGAATACCAGGCCACCTGACCTGCCTCTTGAGAAACCTGTATTCAGGTCAGGAAGCAACAGTTAGAACTGGACATGGAACAACAGACTGGTTCCAAATAGGAAAAGGAGTATGTCAAGGCTGTATATTGTCATCTTGCTTATTTAACTTATATGCAGAGTACATCATGAGAAATGCTGGACTGGAAGAAACACAAGCTGGAATCAAGATTGCCAGGAGAAATATCAATAACTTCAGATATGCGGATGACACCACCCTTATGGCAGAAAGTGAAGAGGAACTAAAAAGCCTCTTGATGAAAGTGAAAGAGGAGAGTGAAAAAGTTGGCTTAAAGCTCAACATTCAGAAAACGAAGATCATGGCATCCGGTCCCATCACTTCATGGGAAATAGATGAGAAACAGTAGAAACAGTGTCAGACTTTATTTTTGGTGGCTCCAAAATCACTGCAGATGGTGATTGCAGCCATGAAATTAAAAGACGCTTACTCCTTGGAAGAAAAGTTATGACCAACCTAGATTGCATATTGAAAAGCAGAGACATTACTTTGCTGACTAAGGTCCATCTAGTCAAGGCTATGGTTTTTCATGTGATCATGTATGGATGTGAGAGTTGGACTGTGAAGAAGGCTGAGTGCCGAAGAATTGATGCTTTTGAACTGTGGTGTTGGAGAAGACTGTTGAGAGTCCCTTGGACTGCAAGGAGATCCAACCAGTCCATTCTGAAGGAGATCAGCCCTGGGATTTCTTTGGAAGAAATGATGCTAAAGCTGAAACTCCAGTACTTTGGCCACCTGATGCGAAGAGCTGACTCACTGGAAAAGACTCTGATGCTGGGAAGGATTGGGGGCAGGAGGAGAAGGGGATGACCGAGGATGAGGTGGCTGGATGGCATCACGGACTCAATGGACATGAGTTTGAGTGAACTCTGGGAGATGGTGATGGACAGGGAGGCCTGACATGCTGCGATTCATGGGGTTGCAAAGAATCGGACACAACTGAGCAACTGAACTGAACTGATATCAAAGTTTTGAGTGAATATAAATAGAAATCTAGCATCCTGTTCATACTAGGTCAAACAAGTGGCAATTTTGTATTTTGCTATTCAGAATTTTTATGTTATTAAATTTTCTAATATTTTCCTCTATTGTTTCTGGTTTTCATGTCACACTTAGAAAGAATTTCCCCATTTCAAGATTCTATACTAACTCACTTCTTTTCTTTTGCTTTTTTAAGTGTTTAATTTATTTCTACTTTGGATTCATCTTAACTTTGCTGCAAAAAGAGTACAAAAAGAAATAGCTTAATTTCTTTGGCCAAGAACTAGCTAATTACCTCAGCTACATTACTGAGCAATGGATACTTCACTCAGTGATTTAAACTAGTGAAGTGGTGTCCTTATTATCATTATAATTTCCAATTTTTATATTTATATGCCAAAATATGTTTCATGCAAATTGTAAGAGCTCTCAAAATTGTCTCATGCTTGCCCAGAATTGTATGATTATGGACAGAAACCAAGTCAGTCCTTGAAACTTTCAGACTTATTTTAGATTAGTAGTTAGTGTTGCAATGATTTATCAAAGTAGTTTATATAATTGGTATGTAAAAATGTATTAATTTAGTGGTTCTCCACTGAAAAATAATTATAAGACAAAATATACTGTAATCCTTTGGTAAGAGAAGCATTTATATCAATTAGGAGTTTTAAAAAATGCAACTTAATCTTAGCTATAAATATAGGAAGCTCTGGTGAGGCAAATCACTATTCATTATTTTTGTATAATAATTTGTATATAATAATTTTGCTCAAATGGACCACTTGTTTTTAAAGATACATTTGTCTCATTGTATTGTTATGTATCTGAATAAGCTACGTCATAGGCACTCTATTTTGAATATGAAATTTATGTAAAGTAAATGTTTGGCTTGTGAGTGGCTAGAAGTTAGGAGGATCATTTAGCTTCTTAGAAGTTTCTTGAGAGAGTTTCCCGGCACTTACATTGTTGAGACACAACTTTGGAGAAGAAAACTGTGACTAATAAAGAAGGATAGGAAATTAAGCCTCACCAAAGGCCCAAACTATAAAATTGAAACAAATTGCTATAATTTTAAGGCAACCTCCCAACATTATATTGAAGATTTATTCCACCACTATTTTGTTCTTATGTTCTGTACTGTCCCTGTGGTTAAGAAGAATGTGAGTGGGTGCTGGCCTATGACAGTCAGGCAGGCCCACTGGGGGGCCTCTCCTGCTTCTGCTGGGCGCTGCTGCTTCCTTCACAGTTCTGCTGCTTGTCCCACAGTGGATCCTTACCTGTAGAGCGTTCGTAGCCTCTTGCTCTATCAATTAAGGATCTAAGACAAGCATAAACATTCACAGTCGTTCCAGGGCCTCAGGAAGGACTGAATTTCCTCCTTACGTGACGAAGTTTCCAAGCAATAGTTTGTGTAGCAGAATTCCAGTGGAGTGTGTAGATATAGGACCAATTTCTCATATATTTCTCAGAAGCTTACCACTAAAAAGAAATCATTAAAAGAAAAGAGTATGAATAAAATAGTTTAATATCTTCCCTGATCTAGACAAGAGAGTGATTTGGAATGCTTTGTATTTCTTTCTTTCTTTTTTTTTTTAAATGAACCATGTTTTCAGGGCCAGACCTATTTTAGTTCTCTATAATGCTTGAAAATGTCACAAATAATCTATTTTGGCCTTAAATTATCATTATTTTATGGCTTGGACCCTGTATCTTGGCATAATATATATTTTCTTTATTGTTTGTGATAAATTTCCATCTCATTCACTGTAAGCAAATAAGGACTAAAGTGTGGTACACATTTTTTTACTATTCTTCATAGTGTAATAGTATAAGAGCTAGAGATCTAGGAGGACTAGTGACTTTTTTGATGCTTTTTATCATTCTTCAGCGGTTAAAATAATAATCTCCTTTTCTCATCTCAAATGTCCTCAGTCTCTGATTCTGCCTTGTTTTAACAACATACAAGAAAAACTTATGCCTTTAAGCTTTGTTCTTTAACAAAAAAAGTATTAAAAAGTCTGAGCATAAGTGATATAAATAAGGTGCAACACTATGAGCATTTTATGTTTAAAGTAGCAAGTGTGGACATCAAGGCAGTAGGTGATTTATCAAATGAAGTAGTCTTCCCCATGTATAGCTATTTTATTTAGAAGTTTGTGTATGGATTAAGAGATGCTGAACATTAGGATTGTTTTTCAAGGATATGAACAAGTCACACTGGACAAGATTAGCGGCTAATTTAGCAAACGACTTGTTTATTAGTTAATTATATATTTCTCATCCATCACAGGCTTTATCTTTTCAGTTCTGTTACTAAAGCAATCACATAACCTTCTACTGAAAACAGTGACTAAGCACCATAAGAGAATGTTTTATGTAAGTTTTTTAAAAGCTAGATAAGGTAATAGATTACTTTCAATGTGTTTTTTAGGTCATCCTGGTATATTACTGGGTTCAAATGCTCAAACAGAGCAAATAAATTTGCATTATTCTGGGACCAACTGGATAAACTGGCTAAAAGCTTTTGTCAGAATAATTGGTTTAATAATTTATTATAGTATCTGAAGGATACATGCATGTTCAAAACTGGTAATGTGTTGCAATAATTATGTTAGCTAGCAGAGAGTTGCTGTCAGCCATTCCAGTAGTTAGGTATGCCTGTCCTGACAAGCTGAAAAGGACTTTCTCATAGGTTAGGGTTTCTCCTTCCTTGAGGGTTTAATTTGTTTTTGATGGAGAAAATCAGCTTTTGGCATTGTGGAAATTAAAAATATTAATGAACTGAGGTAAAAACTAAAATAAACTTTGTTTTAAAAGTCACAATCAAGGTTTAAGTTCATATCTCAGACTTGTCAGCCTGTCTGTGTGTCTTTAGGCTCAAGCAATAGCGGAGAAAATGTGATGAATTTTATTTCTTCAGGCTTATGGTTATTGCTGTTTTCTTTTAGCAAAGGGAAATGTTATTGTTTCCTTTTCAGTCCAGATGGTTACTATTTTCATGTTCACTAATAAAAGAAATCAGAAGTAAATGAGAGAAAATATTCAATGGGTATTATTCTTTTATTATAGCTATTTTATATTTGGTTTCATATTGTAGAAATTCAAAATTAACTTCTGCAGGTTAAATTAAGTTAAAAGCTATTTTTGAGTTTTGTGTATTACTAAGCCTGGTGCAAGATCACAAAACAATAATGCTGGGATGAATCCTAAAGGAGAAATCATGTATGTTCATGCATTGAAATGGCAGTATTAGTATTGAGGGAACTATTACTGGTTTATTTTCCCAGTGAACAGCTCTTCATATAGTTGGACATATTTGTTTACCTTAGAAGTCATGCCACAACTCTGAAGCAAAGCCGTCTAATTTAGGCTGTGTAAATTCATCTCATTTGTAACTCACAGTAAGAGCTATTTGAATGGATTGGTATTTCTCAACCTTCACACTGTTGATGCTGAAGACCTTTTTGTGTATTGTAGAAAGTTTTGCAACATCCATGGCTTCTACATACCATATGCAGGAGCAACCTACCAGTTATAACAATCAAAAGTGTCTCTAGACATTGCCACTGTGCACACAGATGCTAAATTTCCTTTTGTGAGAACTACTAGAATAAAACAGGTGTAACTAACAGAAATCATTTATTCTCAGTATATATTTTATCTCTGACAATCAACAGTTAAAATAAGATGATAAGTAATCTAGATCATCGTTTGACTTACCTTTTTTATTTTGGTTGTTGCTAGAGTTATATATTTATTCAATGAAAGCTACAATGTAGATAGCAACAAAGCACTTGGTTTCAATATATTGATATATATGGCATATGTGAATATATGATCTATATTGATATCTAACTTGGTGGCTCAGATGGTAAAGAATCTGCCTGTAATGCAGGAGACCTGGGTTTGATCCCTGGGTTAGGAAGATCCCCTGGAGAAGGAAATGGCAACCCACTCCAGTATTCTTGCCTGGAAAATGCCATGGACAGAGGAGCCTGGTGGGCTATAGTCCACAGGTTCACAAAGAGTGGGACATGGCTGGAGTGACTAACACACACACATTATAGTGACTTAGGTAACTCCTTACATGCTTTCAGATTAAACTGGTATAATCTTGTTTAACTTAAAAGAAGGATTTCAAAATAAAATAGATTGAGTCAAAATTTCCTTTGGGTAAATACATTTTTCTACTTCTCTTTGTGTGTCTTTTTAATTAGCAATCAAAACTATACCAAAAAAAATCTTATTAGAATTAACAGTACAAAAATATTTTAAATGATGCTAGAATGATCCGGAATAAAGAAGCAATCCTTTAAATTCACTGAATTTTTTTACAATTCACAATCATGAGTTAAGTACTTGGGATAAAATCTGTCAAATTTCTTTCTTTATAAGAATTAAATTACATTATCATAGGTCTAAATCTAATAGATTTCTTAATCACCCTTTCCATTACACAGTTTGACCCTTGAACAAATGGAGGTTAGGAATGTGGACCCTTTTTCAGTGCTATTGAAAATTTGCATATAATTTATTGTTGACCCTCCATATGTGCAGTTACTCTGTTGAGGTTCCTGTTCCTTGGATTCAACCAACTCTGGGTCATGTTGTATTTACTATTGAAAAAAAAATCCATGTATAAGTGAACCAGCACAATTCAAACCCTTGTTATTCAAGGGTTAACTCTAATTACTTCTTGATATGTGAAGGAGCAAAAGACTTAAATTTTAGAGTTTTGGGTTTTTGCCCTCCTTCTGCTACTAATCAGCTATTTTAAAAAGCCAAACTACTTAACCTTATTTGAGTTTTACTCTCCTTAAGGAAAACAAAATGGAGTGATATGCCCTCTATTAATACTTTATACTTTTGTGAAAGTCACTTAGTCATGTCTGGCTCTTTGCAACCCCATGGACTATACAGTCAATGGAATTCTCCAGGCCAGAATACTGGAGTAGGTAGCCTCTCCCTTCTCCAGGGAATCTTCCTAACCTAGGGATCAAACCCAGGTCTCGTGCATTTCAGGCAGATTCTTTACCAGCTAAGCAACAAGGGAAACTCAGCTTTGTAACAAAGATCAAATGAAACATTAAACTATACTCACTAAAGTGTATTTGCAGATTGTATTACACAGATTGAGCTCATTCTGATATTTTACACTTAGTAAAATGGCATTCATCGTAGTGACACTAGAGAGTTATATGATTTTACAGAAGAGGTTAAAAAAATTTTTCTACTTGCAAAAAGCTTATGTTTGCTGAATGTGATCAAAACAATTGCTTTCTACTGAGTTACAATGTACTCAGAATAGAAGATAGTTTCATAAATATACAAGTCCATTTACAAAGCAGAAAAATATTCTATTATTATTAGCTGGACTTAATTATTAAGTTTCCAGGGTAAGCATACCCATGCATATATAAGTTCAGTCACCCGGTTGTGTCCAACTCCTGCAGCTCCTTGAGCTGTAGCATGCCAGGCTTCTCTGTCCATAAGTGTATAAACACAGGCAAATCAACCTCTGTGGACAGAGTGTTTCTAAATCTCCAAAATGTGGTAAAATGGCTGCTGCTATATAAATTGTGATAACCATACTGGAAACAATAACATAGAACAAATCATACTATTATTTTTGACCCTTTAAAGTTCATTTAAATCTACCCTCTGCTAAATAGAAACGATCTGCTACATTACCCAAATACTGTCTGTCCCCTTTAGAAGAGCTGAAATGAAATTACTACTTACTAAAACAGATGCAAGGTTTTGTAGCATATATTAAGATAGAGTAATTATATGAAATGGAAATGAATGCTATAAATCAAATAGCTCATTATACATTTCTTATTTTATAGTAATTTATCAGTTCTTTTTTTTTTTTTTGGCTTAGGTCTGTGTATACTACTTGAATGCAGGCCTTCTTGTTAGATGTATGCCCTTGCCACAGTGAAACAGTGCAAATATATTATCCTGCAATTGCAAATATGAGATAGAGATTATTGAGTTAGATCTAGCAGTTGATTATGTTTCAATAATATTTAGTAAATGTTGCTGACATTTTATAAATATTTTAAGAAAATTTACAAAAAACTATAACACACATTTTATAAATAATGAAGAAAATGCTTCAAAATAAGTGATATAACCTGTAAAATAAATAGAAATACAATAGGGATCCAGAAAGTTATAAGAGAATTTAAAGTTTCTTTAAGATAATAAATCCAAAGAGTTCTCATCATAGGGAAAGAAACACTTTTTTCTGTTTCTTTAATTTTAAATCTCTATGAATTGATGCGTCTTCACTAAGCTTACTGTGGTAATCATTTCATGATGTATGTAAATCAGATCATTGCATTGTATACCTTAGATAGTGTTATATATCAATCTCTCAGTAAAACTGGAAGAAAAAAATTAAATATCAAACAAAAATAAGGCATTTATGACTAATCGTTTTTTCTTGATGTTGCTCTGTTTTGGTATTTGAATCCTTGCAAAACCATGTACTCTTATCTTAAAATTTATATGTTAGGTTATTCCAAATAAGGAAACATGTTATATGGTCTTAAACTCTTGATATTCACTTACTAATGAAATTGAGACTATGGATATGAAAAGATATGATTACTGTTTTCAAGAAGTCCATGGTACAGTTGATGCTATATAATATAACCCAAATATAACCCATAAAGATCTGGGATTGGCAAAATAGAGGAAAAATTCACTTTTATAAAGTTATAGCTTCAAGGAATTGTATTTTGTTTAATTTGCCATGAGATTTCACCTAAATAGGTATGTAGAAAATATGTCATGTTGTCTTTTCAGAGGCATCCTGAATTATATGGCTGGGAAGCCAGGTACTATGCAAATTTCCATAAAACTTTTAAGTGAATCTGCATCTGACAAGTGAAAGTGTCTTCTTTCCCTTCTTTTCAGTCTGAATAAACTCTACTAGGAAAAAAAAAATAGGTAAGAAGGGAATTGAAACTAGGAAGAGAACCTCCAGGTGAAAAGAAAGAGTAAATACTTATTTTTGTATCAGTGGCATATGCCCTAAAATTAGTAAAATTGAGCTTAATAATTGCAGAACTTTCTGTAAGCATAATTTTCAACAAATCCATTACATCTCTTTGACTATGACAAACCCAGTGAATAACCTCAAAGTATTAATAGATAGAACTCTGTAGCCAAAATATACACTATATATGCCAGCCACTTTTGGCCACCTCATGCGAAGAGTTGACTCATTGGAAAAGACTCTGATACTGGGAGGGATTGGGGGCAGGAGGAGAAGGGGATGACAGAGGATGAGATGGCGGGATGGCATCACTGACTTGATGGACGTGAGTCTGACTGAACTTCTGGAATTGGTGATGGACAGGGAGGCCTGTCATGCTGCAATTCATGGGGTCGCAAAGAGCTGGACATGACGGAGCGACTGAACTGAACTGAACGTACTGAATTCTTACAGAGAAACTTCTCTGAGTGCCGTTTAGTCTCCCATTCTTAGTTCTGAGCAAATCCTTCCAAGGTTAGTCATATTTTTATCTCATATTACTGATTTAAACAGGGCACATAGAAGGTAAGTGAGAGAATTCTTAGAGGTAGGCATGTGTCCTTAGGAAATAAAAACTGACATTGAAAGAGAAAATCAGAAAGAACTGTAATAGGCATAAAACATAGAAAATCATGTTTCCCTTTTGGCTCAGTGATAAAGAATTGCCTTCCAATTCAGATGTGGGTTTGATCCCTGGGTCAAGATGATCCCCTGGAGAAGGAAATGGTAACCCACTCCAGTATTCTTGCCTGGGAAATCCCATGGGCAGAGGAGCCTGGCAGGCTACAGTCCATGGGGCTTTGAAAGAGTCAGACATGACTTAGTGACTAAGCAGCAACAACAATTTAAAAGCATAGCAATGTGGAACCCTTGATTGTCTGGACAAATAACTCTAGTTCTCAACAGTCCGTTATTTAGCAGAATGAAGCCCAGTGGAGTAGGGGTGCTATAAACATGTCACCAAAATTAATATGAACTTTTACAACATGGAGGTAAAAGAAAGAAGCTAAACACTTAACATATTTTAGGGAAAATGCATATGTTAAAGGAAAAGCTTAATTTTCTTTTGATTATTCACATGTGACACTTTCTCCACTTGATGAGTTCAGAAAATGTGGATTTTTGAATTATTTTGCAGATCACATCCTGGATAATATAAACAATACTCCCAGTGCTATTCAAATGAGTATGGCAGCATTATTTAGAAATGACTTATTTATACCCATTATTTTGCACATCAGAGGCTATTTTTCTATCAAAACAAGTAGCCTCAACTATTCTTCTATATTAGGTTCTATTAGAAATGGGTTAAAAATAAATTATATTATGTCCTTTTCATGACATGATGATTGGTATCTTGTATAAGCTGGATAATGAGTAATAAGAATTTTTCGTAGGTATGTGGTCCCTAAAGACTCTAGCTTATGTGAGGGCTGCCAGTAAAATATTTCATTCAATAAATTAATTTAGTTTGATAACCATATCCCTAGCTTTCAGAATATACTTTGTGTGTATATACACGACATTTAATATTGCCTTCAAAACACTAATATATATTTTTAAAAATGGGAAAGTACTATTTATACAATCCTTTATGATATTTCAAAAATATTTAGATGTACAGTGTCATTGTTGCTTTGACAACTGATCATTTTAATTAAATATTAGATATTAATTTATCTGTGATCACAGATTATCAGTGTTGAGCAACGTTTCTCATTTTTAGTTCTTTTACATAGCTCTCTGTTTTATTTTGCTAGTATCTAATTATTTCAGTGGATAGAAAGTCTTTTGAATGAATATAAGAATTTTCAGATTTTTTAATTTGTCTCTTTCCATGGTTCTATATAGGACTTCTATATAGGTTCTATGTATGGTTCTAGAAATATATGGTTCTATATAGGGCTTCTATACGGTTCTTCCCCTGTAGCTCAGTTAGCAAAGAATCTGCCTGAAATGCAGGTGACCCAAATTCGATTCCTGGGTCAGGAATAGAGAAATGGAGAAGGAAATGGCAACCGACTCCAGTATTCTTGCCTGGAGAATCCCATGGACAGAGGAGCCTGGCAGGCTACAGTCCATGGGGTTGCAAGAGTCAGACACAACTTAGGAAATAAACCACCATGGTTCTATATAATACATGAATTCTAGCATCCCTTCACACTCTCTTGTTCTTCAACTTTTGTTTAGATTTATTTTTGAAATATTTAGATACACACTTTAGTCTTTAAGAATTAGCAAACATATGTTGATGTGTGATGGTATACTGTAAGTAATAATTGAATGTAACCTTTACCTATTTTTGTGTCTGTTAATGCTTTGGAAGAAAAACTTAATGAGAAATTAGGATGTGCACTGGGTTTGATCACTTCAGTGAAATATTACAGAATAATCCAGATTGTTTATTAAAGACTTTGTATTCAAAATATTTCATACATAATCATCATTAAGAGATTATAGACAGAGTATGTTATAGTTTCCTCATGTTGCAACTGTGTTTTTCCCCAGATTAGTGACTATTGCAAAATGAATTGTGTGGCAATAAAATTAGTTCTGAGAGAGGTGGTAGTAGTCATAATGACAAATAGCTATTGGTTATTCAGGGCTTCCCTGGTGGCTCAGTGGTAAGGAATCCACCTGCCAGTGTAGGAGATGTGAGTTTTATCCCTGGGTCAGGAAGATCCCCCGGCAAAGGAAATGGCAACCCACTCCTGTATTCTTTTTTTCAAAAAAGGAGAAGTAAAACTATCTTTATTTGCAGATGACATGATCTTGAATATAGAAAATTTTAAGGAATTTACACACAGAAAGCTATAAAATATAATTTCAACAAGGTTACAGGATACAAAGTCAGTATACAAAGATCACTTTTATTTGTATACACTAGCAATGAGTAATCTGAAAAGTAAATGAAAACTACAGTTCCACTTATAATAGTATCAAAAAGTTTAAAATAATAAAAATAAGTTCAAACATTATGCTCTGAAAACTCCAAATTACTGTTGAAATAAATGAAAGAAAATAAATAAATGGATAGGCATCCTATGTCCATGGAACAAGACTTAATTTGTTACAATGACAATACTCTCCCAATTTACCCACAAATTTAACTGAATCCCCATAAAAATCTTATTTGTCTTTTTTTTGCCAGAATTGATAAGCTGATTCAAAAATTAATATGGAAATGGAAGGGACCAGAAGAGTCAAAGCAATATTGATAAAGAACAAAGTTGAGGGACTCACACTTCCCAGTCTCTAAACATCTAAAAAGCTATAGTAATTAAAACAGTGCATACAATTAGTGCTCCTGAAAAAGAAAATGGCAAAAAAAAAAAAAGATTAAAAAATACAATTTTATGATTGAAGAGAAATTCTTCAACACAGTAAGAATTTATTGAGCACTTGCTATATACTGTACTGTGTTCTACCCATTTATTTTTTTAATTTTTTATTTTTTATTGAAAGATAAATACAGTATTTTGATGGTTCCCAACATCAGCATGGATCAGATATCAGTTCAGTTCAGTTCAGTCGCTCAGTCGTGTCTGACTCTTTGCGACCCCATGAATCGCAGCACACCAGGCCTCCCTGTCCATCACCAACTCCCAGAGTTCACTCAGACTCATGTCCATCGAGTCAGTGGGTATACAAATATCCCCCTCCTCCTAAACTGCCCTCCCACCTCTCAGACTCATGTCCACTGAGTCAATGATGCCATCCAGCCATCCCATCCTCTGTCGTCCCCTTCTCCTCCTGCCCCCAATCTCTCCCAGCATCACAGTCTTTTCCAATGAGTCAACTCTTTGCATGAGGTGGCCAAAGTACTGGAGTTTCAGCTTTAGCATCCTTCCTTCCGAAGAAATCCCAGGGCTGATCTCCTTCAGAATGGACTGGTTGGATCTCCTTGCAGTCCAAGGGACTCTCAAGAGTCTTCTCCAACAGCACAGTTCACAAGCATCAATTCTTCGGCGCTCAGCCTTCTTCCCAGTCCAACTCTCACATCCATACATGACCACAGGTAAAAACCATAGCTTTGGCTAGATTGACCTTAGTCATCAAACTAATGTCTCTGCTTTGTGTCTCCTTTGCTGTCCTGCAAATAGGATCATCAAAACCATCTTCCTAGATTCCATATATATGCATTAATATATGATATTTGTCTTTTTCTGACTTGCTTCACTCTATATAATAGGCTGTAAATTCATCTGTCTATTTAGAACTGATTCAAAATGTTCCTTTTTATGGTTGAGTAATATTTCATTGTGTACATGTACCACAACTTTATCCATTCATCTGTCAATGGATATCTAGGTTGTTTCCAAGTCCTAGTAACTGTAAATAGTGCTTCAGTGAACAATGGGGTACATGTGTCTTTTAAGTTATGGTTTCCTGAGTATATATGAACAAACAACCCAATCAAAAAGTGGGCAGAAGTAAACAGACATTTCTCCAAAAAAGACATAAATATGGCTAATAAATACATAAAATGATGCTCAACATTTCTCATTATTAGAGAAATGTAAATCAAAACAACAGTGAGGTATCATCTCACACTGATCAGAATGGTCATCACCAGAAGTCTACAAACAAGTGCTGGAGAGGGTGTGGAGAAAAGGGAACCCTCTTGCACTGTTGGTGGGAATGCAAATTGATACAGCCACTATGGATAACAGTACGAAGATTCTTTAAAAAACACTAGGAATAAAACTATCCTATGATCTACTCCAGTATTCTTAACTGGGAAAGCCCACGGACAGAGGAGCCTGGAGGCTAAGATCCATGGGGTCACAAAAGAATTGGACACAACTTAGTGACTAAAGAACAACAACATTGATTATTCATGTGCCACTAACTGTGTTAGTTTTGCTTAGCTTGTTTATTTTTATTTATCTTATTTTTGTCTGTGCTGGGTCTTCATTGCTGTGTGTAGGCTTTTCTCTAGTTGCTAGGGGGCTACTCTCTAGTTGCACTTTGCAGGCTTCTTGTTGGGAGTGGCTTCTCCTGTTGTGGAGCATAGGCTCTAGGTGCTCAGGCTTCAATAGTTATGGTTTGAAGTCTCTAGAGTATAAGCCCAGTAGTTGTGGCACGGGGGCTTAATTGCTTCATGACATATGGGATCTTCCTGGACTAGAGATCGAACCAGTGTCCTCTGCATTGCAAGGTGGATTCTTAACCACTGGACTACCAGGAAAGCCTCTGTCTAGATTATTTAGCTTAAAACAAGGACTTTGCAAGGAGATGATATTCTCATTTTATAGATAGAAAACTGGTACTCAAAGAGATGCAGTGGTTTGGCCAAGAGGTATGCAAATCATGGCTTCTTGAACTTTGAAGCCTAGGATACTCTTTCCACTAAGCAAGGCTGCCTTTCTCTTTGTCTTATCTGACATCACTGGCAGAAAAATAGAATAAATTTTAAAATGATTGAGTAAATATTAACTATGTATCTTACAGTCAGACTTTCTCAGGAATGTGGCAAGATGATAAAAATACTAAATTGAAAAGTCATTCTGCACAGATAACAAAAAATATGAGATAAAACTCCTTGACCATTTTATATATTAGTATGTCCTACAAAACTAGCTAACATAGTTGAATTAACTTTTAATATTATGTTACTATATTTCTAATGTTTTAATGTAAAATACTTTTAATAGGGAAAATTGATAATTTAATCATATTCTATCATTAATATTTTATTATGTGCTATTAAGACCATAAAGAACAAAGACCTCAAGTACTTGAATAGGCCTCAAGTGTCTATTTTGTATAGTAGCATTTATCTCATTCTTGGCAATTATAGACTAAAATATAAAAATACTTTCTATGTTATGTTAATGCTATTTGAGACTGTTTTAATGTAGAAAAATATACTTTTTATTTCAATATAATTATATTTCAAAATATTGGATTTCAGCCTCTGCATACTTCATTGGCTCAGTTCTGTATCTAATTAAGCTAATCATAATGGAAAATGTCTAATTCTACATTTCAAAATTATTCTCAAATCCTAATTCATTTATAGTAATTCAGTAGCATGAATTCACCAGCATAAAAATGAAGAAACTATTCTGAAATATTACCTGTCATATGCAATTTGGTGAATGTTTACTGAATAGTACTTGACCTAAGATGCAACCAAGTATGTAAGATTAATTTCTAGCTCTATGTGAAGTGCTCTGTGTAGCATTAACAATTGCTCACATTCATCCCATTAAAAAGGAGAGTGAAAGGATGGCATACAAAAAACATGTCACTTGAGGAACCAGAGTTAATTTATATATCACTATTTAATACACTACCCAAACACTCATGGCTTAAAACAACTTCCATATTACTTTCTCCCTTGAGTTTTGAGGTCAAGAATTTGGACAGGGCTTGGTTGGATATTCTTCTGTTCTATGAGGCATCAACAGGTATTATGCAATGATATTTACCCAGAAGATGATTGATCTGAAGTGTGTAAGATGGTTTCATTTTTGTCTAGTGCTTTGATGGATATGATCAGTAGGCTGGACTTTGCAGAGACTGTCAACAAGAGCACCTGCCTGTGAACTTTCCATCATGATGGTCTCAAATAGACAACAGATGAATCAAGGCTCCCAAAAAACTCAGGCAGAAGTTGCAGGACTAGTTCTGAGATAGCTTTGAAAATCCCATAATATAACTTTGACTTCATTGTTTTGTTCAAGTTAGTCACAGATTCTAGTCTACATTCAGAGTGAGAGGAATTACACTGAACTCTTTAACTGGAGAATCATCAGATAATTTGTGTCTGCTTTTCTTTCACCATCCATAGTGAAGTGAAAGTCACTCAGTTGTGTCCGACTCTTTGGGACCCCATGGACTATACAGTCCATGGAATTCTCCAGGCCAGAATACTGGAGTGGGTAGCCTTTCCTTCTTGGGATCTTCCCAACCCAAGAATCAAACCAGGGTCTCCTGCACTGCAGGTGGATTCTTTACCAACTGAGCTATCAGGGAAGCCCATGGGGCATCACAAATGAGATGCTCTTTCAACATTTTCTTTTGATTTGCCTTAGCCACAGATATAGAGTAGTGAACAATAATTTGAAACAATATGTCTAGTGGATTTAAATGTTTTTTTTTTAAATCTATGAATAAACTCAAGTAAAGGAATAAGATTTTTCAACCTTTTTTTAGTAAGCTGCAGTAAACCACAATCCTTTTGTTGGCCTAAACCATAACTACTAATCTGCTGTTTGTAGATGTTCCATACTTGAGTTTGAGAAATGCTAATATAATGTGCAAGTAACTGACACCTACATTTTCAAAGCCAGTCTGATGTCAGTCATCTTGGAGAACCATTTAATAAACAACGAAAATTAATCAAGGATTTATTTTTCAAAAAGAGAAAAGTGCTCACTGTATATGTTTGTGATTCCACTTTATGATATAGCATATATTTTTGCTCAAACTTTAGCTCTTTATGGTTATATTATTATGTTTTCAATCTTCCCAGTTTCTAAGAACAAATTAAATTTGTGTTGGTTCTTGGCCAAAAATAAAAATAAAAAAGACTTGTTTATCAACAAATGTTCTTCCAAAAAAGTGGACTGTATATAATAAATTAACAGATAGCCAAATCATCAGCTGTACATATGCAAATGGTAATATATTATTTGCCTTATTATGTTATAAATCTGTTTCTCATTATTTTAATGTACATATTAATTGCCTGTATTCTTTATAAAAGTTCAGCTGATAATTCAGTAAGTCTGGGGTGGAACCTAAGTTTCTGCATTTCTAATAAACTGTCAGATGATACTAATGTTCTGGTATATGAATCACACATTGGCTACCAAGGTTTTATGTGTTAAAATAAATCAACAAAAGGATTTAGGGTATCATGAAAGTTTGAGTTTGGATGATACAATGCATTCTGTTTACAAAGGAAATAGTACTAGATTGTCTCCATGGTGTGCACCAAAATGGAGTCAGAGACTCTGAATCTTCATTTTTTTATTTGTTCCTCCATCTCACTTTCTTCTTATAAATCATATAAGAAGCTAGCCACTAACTACACTAATTAATAATGCCTTGATGCTTCCCTTCTTTTGAAATCACTCAATAAACAATGAGTTGCCACTATTTTTGACTAAGCTGCCTTCTCCAATTCCTTCATCTATGAGAGACATATTTGAAGTGAATTTCTATTTCAAAAAGCACATCCCTCTGAAATGTCTCATTCTCTTCCATTTTTTCATTACTCATTTTCTTTAAAAAATGGTTTGGACTTACTAACTCCACTATTTGTCTTCTCTCCATTAATTATTCACCTAGAATCTATTCCTCTCCAAGTCCCACTCCAGCAGATGAAATTATATTACTTCCTTGGAAAATCACTAGAAACCTCTATTCATTAAATGCAAAAACTTTCTTAGTCTTACTGGTATCTTTGGAACATCTGAAGCAGAAAGAGCCCACTAAGAAACTCTGGGCCTCCTTGGGTACCATAATATCGTATTTTGGTCAGCTCTGATTGATCATTCTCTTTCCACACTCCTCTTGTTGTCGTTCAGTTACTAAGTCATTGTCCAGCTTTTTGTAACTCAATGGACTACAGCACCCCAAGCTCCTTAGTCCTCCACTGTCTCTCTAAGTTTGCTCAAATTCAGGTCCATTGAGTTGGCAATGCTATCTAATCATCTCATCCTCTGCCACCCCCTTCTTCTTTTGCCTTCAATCTTTCCCAGTATCAGAGTCTTTTCCAGTGAGTGAGCACTTTGCATCAGGTGGCCAAATTATTGGAGTATCAGCATCAGTCCTTCCAGTGACTATTCAGGGTTGATTTCCTGTAAGATTGACTGGTTTGATCTCCTTGCAGTCCAAGGGGCTCTCAGGAGTCTTCTCCAGTGCCACAATTTGAAAGGATCAATTCTTCACTTAGCTTTCTTTATGGTCCAACTCTCACATCTGTACATGACTACTGGAAAAGCCATAGCTTTGAATATACAGACCTTTGTCAGAAAAATGATGTCACTGCTTTTTAATACACCAATTTTGTCATAGCTTTTCTTCCAAAGAGCAAATGTCTTTTAATTTCATGGCTGTGGACACCATCCACAGTGATTTTGCAGCCCAAGAAAATAAAATCTGTCACTGCTTCCACTTGTTCTCCTCCTATTTACCATGAAGTGATGGAACTGGATGTGATGCTCTTAGTTTTTTAGAGTTGTTTCCAGCAAGCCTTTTCACTTTTCTCTTTCAGCCTCATCAAGAGGCTCTTTAGTTCTTTGCTTTCTGCCATTAGAGTGGTATCATCTGCATATCTGAGGTTGTTAATATTTCTCCTGGCAGTCTTGATTCCAGCTTGTGCTTCATCCAGCCTGGCATACCATTGTGGTGACCATACCATTGTGGTTATCTGGGTCATTAAGACATTTTTTTTATATAGTTCTGTGTATCTTGCCACCTCTTATTAATCTCTACTGCTTCTATTATGTCCTTACCATTTCTTCCCATTATTGTGCTCATCCTTGCATGAAATGTTTCCTTGATATTTCCAACAGATCTCTAGTCTTTCCCACTCTATTATTTTCCTTTTGTATTTTTCATTTAAGAAGACCTTCTTATATCTCCTTGCTATTCTCTGGAACTCTGCATTTAGTTGGAATATCTTTTCCTTTCTCCCTTGCCTTTCACTTCTCTTCTTTACTTAGCTATTTGTTTGCTTCCTCAGATAACTACTTTGCCATTTTTCATTTCTTTTTCTTTGAGATAACATTGGTCACTGCCTCCTGTACAATGTTATGAACTTCTTTTACAATTCTTCAAGCACTCCAAAAGATCTAATACTTTGAATCTATTCTTCACCTCTACTATATATATATATAAAGGATTTGATTTAGGTTGTACCTGAATGGTCTAGTGGTTTGCCCTACTTTCTTCAATTTAAGCCTGAATTTTGAAATAAGGAGCTGATGATCTGAGCCACAGTCAGCTCTAGGATTTGTTTTTGCTGACTGTATAGTGCTTCTTCATTTCTGGCTGTAAAGAACACAATCAATCTGATTTAGAAATTGACTATCTGGTGATGTCCATGTGTACAGTAGCCTCTTGGTTTGTTGGAAAAGGATGTTTTCTGTGACCAATATGTTTTCTTGAAAAGACTCTGTTAGCTTTTACCCTGCTTTGTTTTATACTCCAAGGGAAAACTTGCCTGTTATTCCAGGTATCTCTTGACTTACTCCTTTTGAATTCCACTCCCCTATGATGAAAAGGTCATCTTTTGGGGAGATTAGTCTAGAAGGTGTTGGAGGTCTTCAAAGAATTGCTAGCCTTCAACTTCTTTGGCATCAGTGGTTGAGGCATTGACTTGGATTACTGTGGTGTTGAACGATTTGCCCTGGAAACGGACTGAGATCTTTTCATTTTTTTTTTAAGATTGCACCCAGGAACTGCATTTCAGCCTGTTTTGTTGACTATGAGGGCTACTTCATTTCTTCTATGGGATTCGTGCCCATAGTACTAGATTTAATGGACATCTAAATTAAATTCTACCATTCCTATCCATTTTAGTTCACTGATTCCTAAGAGGTTGGTGTTCAATCTTGCTATCTTCTTCCTTCCTTCCTTCCTTCCTTCCTTCCTTCCTTCCTTCCTTCCTTCTTTCTTTCCTTCTTTCCTTCTTTCCTTTCTTTCCTTTCTTTCCTTTCTTTCCTTTCTTTCTTTCCTTTCTTTCCTTTCTTTCTTTCCTTTCTTTCCTTTCTTTCCTTTCTTCACAGCAACAAGGCTGTGATACATGAAGGGTTCTGATTTGTCATTTTCTTTCTGCACTCCACTTTTGTTATCAACTCTATAACATGACAGAAGGTCTTTCTCTAGATTACCCTCTAATTTATATATTGTCTCCCAAAGTCAATTCATGTTTTGTTTTGTTGGTATATAATTCACATATAGCATAATATTAGTTTGATTATATCTTCATGACTCACTAGATGTTTGTGAATTTCAATTATCAACTCATTCTTAATCTTGGTTAAACTACCTCTTCATTCAAATGATTACTTGAATTCTCTCAGCTTTTTTCTTTACCTTCAGTACAAGACCTAAGATTTCAAATAAATTCTGTATATAAAGCAAAACCTATATTCTTCCCTCAGAAAACTCTCTTCCGTGTGGACTCTCAAGTTTTATTAAAAGCATGATTACCCATCTCATTTGAAAATGAGTTATTTGACTGATTTCAGCTTCAGCGTAGTATCTTTGATACATAATAAACTTCTAAATCCTATCTACTCTTCCTCTCCATGGTCTCTCCTTCATATCCCCACTTCTACAATTCAGAAGACCAGTGACTGTATAAATGCCAATTGTTTATCAGTGTTTCTACAAATACTAAGTACAAGAAAAAAGTTCATTTTATAGTAAATTTGGCTTGTGCCTCATTTAAACCTTATTAGCACTCATCACCATTATTACAAATCAGAGTTATACACACTCTCCAGATTCTCCCCACACATTTCCAATCTAATTGTTCTGTCTCCAGTTTATCTGCTTCCCATCTACTCTATGAATTGTCAGGTGATAGTCTTTAAATAAATTAAATAAAATTCTGTTTTTCTACTCAAGTATTTTAGGTTCGTAATGGCTTACTGTTGTATATGATATAGCTGTCACCATATTATAAAACACTATTTTTTTTTCCTCTATGTTTTGGGGCTCATCTCCTAATTTCTTTTTTGCATATCCATAATCTAGATGGAGAAACAATAGAAACAGTGTCAGAGTTTATTTTGGGGGGCTCCAAAATCACTGCAGATGGTGATTGCAGCCTTGAAATTACAAGATGCTTACTCCTTGGAAGGAAAGTTATGACCAACTTAGATAGCATATTAAAAAGCAGAGACATTACTTCACCAACAAAGGTCCATCTAGTCAAGGCTATGGTTTTTCCAGTAGTCGTGTATGGATGTGAGAGTTGGACTGTGAAGAAAACTGAGTGCCGAAGAATTGATGCTTTTGAACTGTGGTGTTGGAGAAGACTCTTGAGAGTCCCTTGCACTGCAGGGATATTGAACCAGTCTATTCTAAAGGAGATCAGCCCTGGGTGCTCATTGGAAGGAATGATGCTGAAGCTGAAACTCCAGTACTTTGGCCACCTCATGCGAAGAGTTGACTCATTGGAAAAGACTGTGATGCTGGGAGGGATTGGGGGCAGGAGGAGAAGGGGACGACAGAGGATGAGATGGTTGGATGGCATCACCGACTTGATGCACATGTGTTTGGGTAAACTCCGGGAGTTGGTAATGGACAGGGAGGCCTGGTGTGCTGTGATTCATGGGTGGCAAAGAGTTGGACACGGCTGAGCCACTGAACTGCACTGAACTGAATCTTCCTATATCAAACTTCTTAGCTCTTCTCAGAATGAATAATACACATCATTCAGTATCTGTATAGGAAGTGTTCTTATTGTATTTCTTAATGTCCTCAATGTGTACACATTTAACACAGTTATTTTCCTACTTAAAGTTCACAGGAATCTCTGAGAAAATAAGGAATTTAAAAATATTTAAGAAACATTGATTTTTTAAATTAAAAAATAATTTTCCTTATAAGAGCCTAACATATAGCCCAAAGCCAGTATTAAAATGGAAACATAATAAATTATGTAATATATTAGTTTTAATCAATATCAAAAACAGGAAAAATATATGGCTCAGTATCTTTTCCAATTTAAGTGCTATATTGGTCCTAGGTTAAAATGTGTAATTATAGTTAGGGAATTTCACATTTTGAATGTCATATATTTCTCTTCAAATTAAAAAGCTTTTGTAAAAATGATATCATTGTACTAATACCTTGAAGTAAAGAATAATTCTGAAGAATGTATATTTGTCAGATCTAAGCTACTTCTGCAGGGTTATCTCACAAGGAGTAGAAAAATAAAATACAACCCCAGATTAAATGAGCAGCTGGTATGCTGATTCTGATTAGATCATGTTGTTCTTCTAGACAGACTAATTGTTCTGATTTATGGTTATCACTTATACTTCATGGCTTCTTGCTTCTAATTCTAATTAATGGGTAATTTTCAATTGCTGAAACTTTAATTGTCCCTCTGATTTCAGTGACAGCAAGAAACAGGACTCTTAGCAAATAGAAGCCCCACTGTTGTGACCTTTTCATGGCACTTGGTTGGTAAAAAAAAAAACTCAAATTCTTCCAAGTGAGAATTTTTAAAAATGGGGTATTTTTAACTTGCTGATACTTTTAAAAAGCTCTAACAGAGATAATTCCTCTTAGAGTTCTAAATTAATTTACCTATTTGTTATAGTATCACAGACACTTATTTCCCTTGTGTTGGCAGGATATGGACATACAGACCTCAATTACATAATTTAGTCATCTCCTTCGAAATAAGGAAATAAAATAGAAAATAACCGTCAGTTAAGCAGAAATCAACAAGATTTTTTTTAGTGTTTTTTTGGGAAAAAAAAATGGTGATTAGTAACTCAGAAATGAAATGAAAGTAACTAGATATTAATCATTACCAAATTTTAACAATATACCATTGTGTTTGAAAATATAGAACTCAGTAGAAGTCATACATGTAGAACACAAATGCTGTGTTTGGTTACATTCCATAGAATCTGGTTGAATAAAATGCAGGTACCAGAACTAAAGATTACTTCTAGCATTACCACACCCAAAATATCCAATTATAGATTCTGTTTTGAATTATCATTTGAATTTTTTTAACTGAAGAGCCCATTTCACAGATAGCACAAGCAGAAGGAAGACATATTAGAAAATTTTATAGCAGCAAAGAGATATTATGTACAAATAACTTTATGACTATAAAGGTGGGCAGAAATAAGTGATGTATGACATTTTATAACTTGTTTAATTTGTACTTTTTGATAAATCTGTAACATAAATGATAATAAAAATACTAAATTTATCTGATAAATAATTCACAATGTGAAGCTTTCCAACAAGTGGCTTTTCCTTTGCTATTCACCTCAGGGTTTATAAAATTTATTTTTTTAATTCGTAACTCTTTAGTATTCCTAAGTGAAAATAAATATTTAGGTGTTAATTACCCTTATGGTAGAAAGTGAACAGGAACTAAAAAGCCTCTTGATGAAAATGAAAGAGAAGAGTGAAAAAGTTGGCTTAAACTCAACATTCAGAAAACGAAGATCATGGCATCTGGTCCCATTACTTCATGGGAAATAGAAAGGGAAACAGTGGAAACAGTGTCAGACTTTATTTTTTGGGCTCCAAAATCACTGCAGATGGTGATTGCAGCCATGAAATTAAGACGCTTACACAATCACTGCAGATGGTGATTGCAGCCATGAAATTAAGACGCTTACACCTTGGAAGGAAAGTTATGACCAACCTAGACAGCATATTAAAAAGCAGAGACATTGCTTTGCCAGCAAGGCCCATCTAGTCAAGGCTATGGTTTTTCCAGTAGTCATGTATGGATGTGAGAGTTGACTGTGAAAGCAGCTGAGCACCGAAGAATCGATGCTTTTGAACTGTGGTGTTGGAGAAGACTCTTGAGAGTCCCTTGGACTGCAAGGAGATCCAACCAGTCCATCCTAAAGGAGATCAGTCCTGGGTGTTCATTGGAAGAACTGATGCTGAAGCTGAAACTCCAATACTTTAGCCACCTCATGTGGAGCTGACTCATTGAAAAAGACCCTGATGCTGGGAAGGATTGGGGGCAGGAGGAGAAGGGGATGACAGAGGATGAGATGGCTGGATGGCATCACTGACTCGATGGACATGAGTTTGGGTAAACTCCAGAAGTTGGTGACGGACAGGAGGCCTGGTATGCTGCGATTCATGGGATCACAAAGAGTTAGACACAACTGAGCGACTGAACTGAACTGAATTACATATAACTATTCCATATATTTATTATCAAAATGATTATTATCCCAGGATTTAATAAAATATACTGTTTTTGCAAATGAGGGAAGAAAGCCCAAGAGAAAGTTAAACAAAATATGGATTGTAGTAAAACTGAAATCCCAAATGTGCTCTCTATCACCATAGAGCTGATACTCAAGAGAGTCTAACAGATAAGGGTACACATTAAATGTAACATTTATTTAACTATATAATAAATAATTTGCACTTGATTTGTTTATATATTCATATTCATATATTTATTATTTTCAACTTTGCAGTTTTTTTCTCTGCTGATGTTGAATATATGTGTGTGTGTGTCTATATATCTATTTGCATATCAACTATTTACCTAGCTAAGCAGAGATATTACTTTGCCAACAAAGGTCCATCTAGTCAAAGTTATGGTTTTTCCAGTAGTCATGTATGGATGTGAGAGTTGGACTATAAAGAAAGCTGAACACCGAAGAATTGATGCTTTTCAACTGTGGTGTTGGAGAAGACTCTTGAGAGTCCCTTGGACTGCAAGGAGATCCAACCAGTCCATCCTAAAGAAGAGCAGTCCTGCACATTCATTGGAAGGACTAATGCTGAAGCTAAAATCCAATATTTTGGCCACCTGATGCAAAGAATTGACTCATTTGAAAAGACCCTATGCTGGGAAAGATTGAAGGCAGAAGGAGAAGGGGACAACAGAGAATGAGATGATTGGATGGCATCACAGACTCAAGGGACATGAGTTTGAGTAAACTCTGGGAGATGGTGATGAACAGGGAGGCCTGGCATACTGCAGTCCATGGGGTCGCAAAGAGTCAGACATGACTGAGTGGCTGAACTGAACTGAACTGAACTGAAGCATCTATTCATCTTTCAATAACCAAGATATAACATCAGGCACTTAAAAGAAACATATGTCTCTCCCAGCCATATTTTTAAAATCCCTGTTCTATAAAATATCTCTGGAACTTGAGAAGTTTAAGATGATGTGTGCAAAACCTGTGAAAGCCCATTTGTTTTATTTTAATGGCACCTTATAATTTGCTTATTTATTAAAGGAAAGTAATTGTTTTTGGGGCTACATACATTTAACTTTATGAATTTTTTCTGCATATTCCACTTTTTTTTTTTTTAATTTCACTGAGGATCAGAGAACACAGCCAGCATCTGGCATTTGGGACCATTTCTTATAGACAGTCTAAGGCTGTTTACTAATGGGAAGCCTTGTGAAACATATCTTTAGAGCATCAGTTCAGTTCAGTTCAGTCACTCAGTCATGTCCGACTCTTTGTGACGCCATGAATCGCAGCATGCTAGGCCTCCCTGTCTATCACCAAGTCCTGGAATTCACCCGAACTCATGTCCATCGAGTCGCCCTCTTATTCAAGCTTACACAAAGGGGGTTCCACTTATTCTGTCATCTAAGCATGTTATTCTTACACCTGTGTAAAGGTAGTCCACATTTCTTTATTTTAGCAAAGTCTGTATTTTTGTAAACAAGCGTCCTGAGTTTTTTTTGAACGCAATTTTACTCTGTTTCTTGAGAAATCATGGGCTGAACTGGATTGTTAATGACATGGTGGGAAGATCTGTGTGTTTACGTATTTGGCTCACCTTTCCTTTCCCTCTACTAAGCTCATTTTCTATAAACTTATTTAATACTTGTTTTGAACACTGCATTCTTAGGTGTTAGTATACAGAGATTAATAACATTCTGTACTCAATGAGTTCATGACGTAATGTCAAAGTAGAAATTCTTGGAAGACAGGAATCTTGTCTTACTCCTCTTTCTCTTTCCTGTACTACCAAAACAAAAGGACAGGAACATTAGAAGAAGTCACCATGTAGTTAAGAAGCATTTTTCTGAAAGTTGCATTTGTGTTCTCATAGTAGTTAAGTTTGACTTCTAAGAATGTGTTTCTTTATAGTTGTATATATGCCTAATCATTCAACCCTTATAAATACATGCTACGTGCAGATAGTTTTTCTGTGTACACACATTTCTTTTTACAATTGAAATATATTTGACTTATAATATTGTGTTAGTTTCAGGTATACAGCAAAGTGATTCAGTTACATATATACATTTATATTTTTCAATTATAGGTTTTTGTTGTTTACTGAATATAGTTCCCTTTGCTTATCTATTTTACGTATAGTAGTTTGTATCCATTAATCTTATACTCTTATTTGTCCTTTCCCCTCTTTCTCCTATAGTATTCATGTATTTATTTTCTATGTCTGTGAGTCTGTGTTTTATAAATGAGTTCTTCATTTGTATTATTTTTTAGATACCACATATAAGTGATATCATATGATATTTTTCTTTCTCTGACTTAATTCACTTAGTATGATATTTTCTAGGTCAGTCTATGTTGCTGCAAATGGCAATATTGATTGTGTGTGCATGTGTGTGTGTCTATATATGTGTGTGTGTATATATATGTATATATACACACACATCTTATATATGTGTGTGTGTGTGTGTATATATATATATATACTTCTTAATTATCATCTGTTGATGGCCAACTGAGTTGTTTCCATGTCTTGGCTATTATAAACAGCACTGCTATGAACATTGAGGCACATGTATCTTTTCAAATTAGACTTATCATTTTTCTGGGTATGAGTCTAAGAGTGGTGTTGGTGGATCATATGGTATCTCTTTTTTAGATTTTTTAAAGAAACGTCCATACTGTTTTTCATAACGATTGCACCAATTTACATTCTCACCAACAGTGTAGGAGGGTTCTCTTAACTCCATACTCTCTCCAGCATTTATTGTTTGTGGAAATTTTGACAATGGCCTTTTTTGCCATCTATGAGGTGACACCATATTCTGGTTTTGATTTACATTTCTCTATTAATTAACAATGTTGAGCAACTTTTCTTATACTTGTTGTTGATCTGCCTGTCATCTTTCATTTAGGTCTTTTGCCCATATTTTGATTTAGCTATCTTTTGTTTGTTTTAATATTGAGTTCTATATTTTGAATATTAATCTGTCAGTTGCATCATTTATAAATATGTTTTCTGATTCCAAAGGTTGCTTTTTCATTTTGTTGATGACTTTCTTTCCTTTGCAAAAGATTTTAAGTTTGATAAGGGCTCATTTGTTTATTTTTGCTTTTAGCTCTTTTGTCTGAGAATACTGGTCTAAGAAAATATTGCTATGATTTATGTTAGTGTATGTTTTTCTCATGTTTTCTTCTAGGAGTTTTATGGTATCGTGTCTTATATTTAGATCTTTAAGCAAGTTTAAGTTTATTTTTGTATATGGTATGAAGGAATGGACTAATTTCATTGATTTTCATGTGGCTGTCCAGCTTTTCCAACAACATTTGCAGAAGACATTGCATTTTCTCCTTTGTATATTCTTGTCTCTTTTATCATAGCTTAACTGACTCTCACTGATTGAGTTTAGTTCTGGAATCTCTACAGTTCCATTGATCTTTATGTCTGGTTTTGTGCCAATGTGATGTTTTAATTATAGTAGCTTGATAATATTGTCTGAAGTTTGGAAGTGTTATGCCTTCAGCTTTGTTCTTTTCTCTCAGGATTGCTTTGACAATTTTGGGTCTTTTGTGGCATATGAATGTGTTGCAGTTGAGTGAAAAATGGCATAGGAAATTTGGATGGGAAAAGCATTCAATCTCTCGATGACTTTGAGTAGTGTGGTCATTTTGACAGTATTAATTTTTCCATTCCAAGAGCATGGGATACCTTTCCATGACTTGGAATCATCTTGTTTTCTCTTTCAATGTTTTATGGCTATCAGCATACAGATCTATCACCTTGGTTAAGTTTATTCCTTGATATTTTTGATGCAATTTTAAACAAGTTTTTATTTTTTGCTTACATTTTATGATCTTTCATTATTAGTATACAGAAATTCAACAGATTTCTGTATATTAATCAGGTGTTCTGCTACCTTAATGAGTTCATTTATTATTTCTAATGTTTTTGTGTGGAGTCTTCTGGGTTTTCTATATAGAGTATCATGTCATCTACACATAGTGATAATTTTACCTCTTCCCACACAATTTGAATACATTTTTCTTCTTTTTCTCACCTGATTACTGTGGCTTTATATTATCTTATAGATCTTACATATTTTTCTTGTTTTAATTTTTCTTTCTGTCTGCTTTAGTGATTGGGTGATTTCCATTATTTCAAAGCATTACAAGAAAAAAATTAAGTTCAAAATATATGTTTAAAGTGATAGAGGAGTCACACACTTAAAATAATTTAAATCAAAGAATGTGAAACTAATAGTTTTCCCTAAAGTAAAATAACTTTATTTTCAATTATAAATCCAATAAAATTTTTCTGAACTTAAATTTGAACTCAGAGAGCCTCTTCTTGTTTTAAGTTTGTGTTTATATGTATGTATGTGCATGTAGATTTGTTTAGCATTCTTCTAAAATAGTAAAGTCTATAAAGTAAACATACCATAAACTATCTCTCCATATATTGATACATATACATAGATATGTATACACACGGGCTTCCCTGGTGGCTCAGACAGTAAGGAATTTGCCAGCAATGTGGAAGAGCTGGGTTTGAACACCTGGGTTGGGAAGGTACCCTGGAGAAGGGAATAGCTACCCACTCCAGTAATCTAGCCTGAAGAATTCCATGGACAGGAGCCTGGCAGGCTACAGTCCATGGGGTTGCAAAGAAATGGACACAACTGAGTGAATTTCACTTTCACATATATGTATATAGGTTCATATACGTGTATATATGTATACACACACACACATATATATATGTATACAGATAGGAGATATGTACATACACACATGCTGTATATATACACACACACACACATATATATACACACCATATAAATATAACTGCACATTTAAGGATCTTGTGTGTTTATGAGCCACACACTGGTTTTATTTTCATATTTTTTCTTATAAGTTGATAAAAAGCTATAATAAAAATGCTTGATAATTAAAATACAAATGGATTATATATCTAAAGTTGTGCTTTAATTTTTTCAATTTATAAAATAGTGAAAGATATTTTATCAACAATAGGTGACAATACTTAAAGTATTATGTTTCAAGAAAATACATTCAAGTTATCAACTTAAATAAAATTCTTAACACTATGAGGTATAGCCTATTTTTATTTTAGAGAGGAAGAAACTGATACACAGAGAGGAGCTTAAATAATATGCCCAGGACCAATATTTAATAAGTGATAGAGAAAATATTAGAATCTAAGTAGTGTGACTTTTAGTTCTATAATTATAATCACTCATTTTGTACTCCTATAAAGACTACAACATTTCTGAAATGCTTAAAGTAGAATAAATAATCCAAATAATAATCCATTTGCACAATTTGAAAAATATTGCAAAATCTGCCATGTTGATCTAATACATTAATTAACAAAAACAATTTCTAGGAGATATATCTACTGTTAAAGAATTATATAGATGTATTTACTGAATAAAGAGTAAATTCTTACTGACTTCCTCTACCTGATCCTATGCATTTTTACTTAGTTGCCGGCTAAAAAGTAAGCAACTAGTCCACTGTAGAAGTTGCATTGAATGGCAAAGGGAAATCTGGCTAGTGGCACTGAGAATAAGGCATTTGATATATTTAGGACTAGACTGATCTAGGAAGTTGACATCTGATGTTCAAAGTGCCTTCAAGTATCTTACAAATGAAAATCTGCCCAACACACAGAATCAGTGCTGGGAAGTGATAAAATGTCATCTATTATAGTGTGCAGTAATTAGTCAGCCAAGTAATGTTAGATTATGTAGTGGCTTAATTTTGAATTATTCTTGGTATTTAAAAGAATATTTGATTCCTTGAATAATATAGAATGTTACATGGACTTTTATTGTTAACCCTGCATGTCAAATGTTATAAGTTCATACTGCCTTGTTGAATGTGGAATAAGTGGTCTCTTCAATTATGATTGGAGTACCTGACCTTATTCCTGGCAGGACTGTGAAAACAGATTGCTAGAAGTCTATAGAATTTCTAGCTCTTACTGTCATTTTCAGAGCATGTTCTTGTCTTTAAGAACATGAATGTTGATTATGCTTGTTTCTGCCAGCATAGATTGCTGGGGTCATATAATTGCTTTTAGAATTCAAATAGTCTGTACTTTAGAACCCAAGATAATCTAGAATCTTCAGAGAGTTGCTTTTGAGATTATAAATATTAATGTATTAAAATGAATAATCACCTCTGAATTTTATATAATATCTGTTTTGTGATTTTATGCATATGAGATATATTACATAATTATCTCACACTACTATCCTAAAAAATTAAGTACATGTTTATTTTATGTTTTATGCACTTTTTCATTTTTTATTGTAAATTCCTGTGATTATTAACAATCTAATGCTAAAGTGCATCACAGAAATAAACTCAATTACCTTGAAGTTCATATTCTGTATTTTTATTTTATTTTTCTGAGTGCTTGCTCTTATATTTAGAGGAAGAAAACATGCAAAAGAATAATAAGTTTTTATATATATATTAAAGATTTGCATGTCATTGAAAATGTTTTCATTGGAGCTCTTATTAGCCCTCTTCATTCTTTCTGAAAGTAAAATAGGGATATTGTCTTT
Source organism: Oryx dammah (assembly GCF_014754425.2). Lineage (NCBI taxonomy): Eukaryota > Metazoa > Chordata > Mammalia > Artiodactyla > Bovidae > Oryx > Oryx dammah. The sequence goes on from NW_024070185.1 coordinate 34,484,859, forward strand.
TACATGCATTGCACTTCTTCAATTGCTCTGATAAGATGGAATATAACATATATTTTATTCATATTTGTACTTTGATTTTCTTGGACTCTCATCTGTTCTCACTAGTCTGTTTCACCAGGGACTAGTATCTGTCCCCAGATCTCAGATGTATGCCAGAAACTGTGCTGTTTACTTGATGGTGTTGTGTGTTACCAATAGCCTATAGTGTAGGCTTTCAAGAAAATCAGTCTTTTCTTGCATATCTAGAAAAATTTCCCTGTCCCCCTTTCAACTAAGACTCATTGATACTTCATGTTAAAACTCTTAATTAACAATAGCTCATTTAGCTTGTTAAATATAAATCTTTTATACTTTTAGTGATTGCCTAATTTAGCACTTTAAAGCTTTCCTCCAAATGGCAGAAATGAGTAACTACTCTCAAAGTGAGGTTCAAGACTTTAGCTTGGAAGATATTGGCATTCAGATAATTATATTTCTTTGAAGTCTCTTGTCTTAAGAAATGTTGCGACTTTACACTCTATCAATAAATCTCTGTTGATCTGGCTATACAGAGAAATGAGACTGTCAATAATGGGTGTCCATATCTTGTTTGTTGAAGTTACTTCCAGGGACCTTCCCCACCACCACCTAACTAGAGATGAAGATCAGTCTCTTTACAAAATTAGGAGGTCTGGAGATTCTGTGGGACTAGGTAAAAAGTTGTGGAACTGATCAGCAGTATTCATGCTGAACGGTCTCCTAAGTTATGTATTTTTAGTAGTTTACTAAGAAGATTTTGAGTGCCGGAGAGGAAAGTTCTTGTTCAAAGGAAGGCTAAATGGCTTCCAGACAATGTCTTAGTTCCTAAGCATATTCCAGGGTTCTGCAACAGTGCCTGGGCAGTGAGATTTTCTCTCCCCAAGCACTTTCATGGGTCAACTCCGAAGGCAGTAAACTTTTTCCCCGTCTTTTGTTTGTTTGTTTGTGCCCGAGTCCTCTTTAAGGTTTACTTTCACCTTCTCACATCTACTTGTATTGATCAATTACCCCCACCAGAAACAAAGAAATAACAGAAACTTTAAAACACATATTTTATTCTTGTTCTATAGAAATAAACCTTGAAAATCTCCTAAATACAGATCCTAAATCATTAGTTAACTGTGATCATTAGAAAATGTGACCATTCTCAATACATAGAGAGACACCAGGGAAAGTCATTAGGAAAAAAAAATATGTATCATTAGGAGTAGAGGGAAGAGGATCCAATACAACAATAAGACTAGAGAAACAGTTCAGAGGAGCCTTGAAAGATCACCTAATCCTGTCTCCATCTTTTAATTTCACTGTTTTATCTCAAGCAAGTGCAAACTTTAAAGAGGGTGACAGGCCAGTAACCTGCCTTATAAAACAAGTTTTTCATTAAGCTCTTTGCCAGGTTTGTGTTAAACCACTTCTTTACTCCTATCCAGGGGCTTGCAAGTTAGAAAGTGAAAGTGAAGTCGCTCAGTCGTGTCCGACTGTTTGTGACCCCATGGATTGTAGCCCACCAGGCTCCTCTGTCCATGGGATTCTCCAGGCAAGGATACTGGAGTGGGTTGCCATTTCCTTCTGCAGGGGATCTTCCCAACCCAGGGATTGAACCCAAGTCTCCTGCATTGCAGGCAGATGCTTTAATCTCTGAGCCACCAGGGAAGCCTAAATTAGAACCTCTGCAAATTATGTATTTGGCAGTTTAATGAGATCGTCAAGCTCATCAATTGTCAAAGAAAGAGAATGGATAATGACAAGAAAGAAAGTTCAAGGTGATGTCTTTTCTAAGCTATAGAATTCTAAGAGCTAGAAATAGACATAAATAGAGAGTCCCCTATATAAATGTAAAATATTTTACTCTGTTTTACTCTATTTTACTTTCTAATTGTCAATAGCTTCCGGGTCCTGAGTGGCATCCCTCATGCTGGTTTTTCTGTGCCAATTATTTTCTGTTTGTATGTCAACATCCAGGTAGGAAATCAACCCTCTGGTGATCACCTTTTAATTAAAGCAATTTCTAAACTCAACATTCACTTTTCTGTTATTAAAATGACTTGCTTGTTGTACAGGGATGACATGAAATAGATTAATTTTCCACAAGTAGATAAAAAATGCAAGGAGAGGGAAAGTAATCTTTCCCAACCTCATATGGTGTTTGCTTCTTTTCAGGTGTTCTGATTAAAAGAGATATCAAAGTGTAGAAAAAGGTCATACAGGGAGGCAAGAGGGTCAACATGTGGTGAGCATGCTGGGTTTAGATAATATTGCTTCCAGTAGGGTTATGTGTTGAGATCCTATCTTTATGCACCATCTGTTTTGATACTATTAAGATTTATAAATTCAGATTTATCCAGTTAATACTGGGTAACAGTATTTACCCAGGCTGTTAAAGACTAGAACATCAATAATGCCAGGGGAAAAAACTAAAGTGCACATACCTGTTCAGATATTTTAATATCTTCAGCTGAGATGGTGCTTCAGTTCTGTATAAGAACATAGAGCTGTTGAAGCAAACAATTTGTTAACCAAGGAAATAGGACTCCACACCCTAGAATCACACTACAGAAAGAACATTGTGCTTCACTGTAAGACACTGAAAATATAAATGTTTTTTATTACATAAATTAAATATATTACAGATTCAATTAAGTGGAAAAATCAGCTTTGATCATTCTTTCTATTATTAGAATATATTTTTGGCTCTGTTATGGCAGAAAGTGGAGAGGAACTAAAAAGCCTCTTGATGAAAGTGAAAGAGGAGAGTGAAAAAGTTGGCTTAAAGCTCAACATTCAGAAAATGAAGATCATGGCATCTGGCCCCATCACTTCATGGAAAATAGAAGGGGAAACAGTAGAAAGAGTGTCAGATTTTATTTTGGGGGGCTCCAAAATCACTGCAGATTGTGACTGCAGCCATGAAATTAAAAGACGCTTACTCCTTGGAAGAAAAGTTATGATCAACCTAGATAGCATATTAAAAAGTAGAGAAATTACTTTGCCAACAAAGGTCCGTCTAGTCAAGGCTGTGGTTTTTCCTGTGGTCATGTATGGATGTGAGAGTTGGACTGTGAAGAAAACTGAGCGCCAAAAGATTGATGCTTTTGAACTGTGGTGTTGGAGAAGACTCCTGAGAGTCCCTTGCACTGCAAGGAGATCCAACCAGTCCATTCTAAAGGAGGTCAACCCTGGGTGTTCTTTGGAAGGAATGATTCTAAAGCTGAAACTCCAGTACTTTGGCCACCTCATGTGAAGAGTTGACTCATTGGAAAAGACTCTAATGCTGACAGGGATTTGGGGCAGGAGGAAAAGGGGACGACAGAGGATGAGATGGTTGGATGGCATCACCTACTCGATGGACGTGAGTTTGAGTGAACTCCGGAAAATGGTGATGGACAGGGAGGCCTGGCGTGCTGCAATTCATGGGGTCTCAAAGAGTCGGACACGACTGAGCAACTGAACTGTACTGAAGTGAACATATATTTATTTTGAAATATCTATTCTAATTCAATCAAATAGTGGTTCCCCAAGAGTCCTTCCCTGGGGAAATGGGCCGCAGAATGTTAGGCTTTAATAGCAAGGCAATCATTCAGATTTGAAGGAAAAATCAAAAGTTTCACAGGCAAATAAAGGTTAAGAGTTCAAAACCATGAAATCAGCTTTACAACAGTTGTTAAAGGGAATTCTCAAAGTAGAAGAGGTCACAACTAGAAATATGAAAAGTATGAAATGAAAAGTCTCATTGTTAAAGGAAAATATAAAGTAAAAGTAGTAAAAAAAAAAAAAAGCTAATTTGAAAAGACTTGTTCATTGCAGTGTTATTTACAGTAGCCAAGTTATGGAAGCAACTAATAATAAATTAATGGATAAAGAAGGTATAGTATATATATACAATGGAATATTAATCATTCATAAAAGGAAACTCTGCCATTAGCTTGCAGCATGGATGGATATAGAGGGTATTATGCTAAGTAAAATGAGACAGGAAAGGATGGATTTTAAGAATTATTTCACTTATATGTGGAATATGAAAAAACAAAGGAATGAACACAACAAAACAGAAATTGAGTTATTAATACAAAAAGCATATCCTTAGTTTCCATAGAGGGACAGGGTAAAAGAAGAAGAGTAACAGATGAGGGAGATTAAGAGGCCTTAATTCCATTTGCAAAATAAATGTCATGGGTTTTAAATATACAGTATAGTGAATATAATCAATAAGTATGTAACATTTTGTGTGGTGACAAATGGTATCTAGACTTATTGTGATCATTTTGAAATATATAGAAATATCAAATTACTGTATTGTATAACAGGAACTGATAGAGTATTGTACGTCAGTTTTACTTAACTTCATAGAAATTAGATTTGTAATTAACTGCTGGGCTGTGGGGGAAGGAGGAATTCTATCAATGTGGTCAGAAGGTGCCAACATCAGTTATAAAATACTAGGGATGTAGTGCACAACATGATAAATATAATTAACACTACTGTATGTTACATGTGAAAGGTGTTAAGAGTAGATCTTAAAAGTTCTCATCACAACAAAATTTATTTCTTTATATCTATATGAGATAATGGATGTTCACTAAACTTTGATCATTTCATGACATATGTAAGTCAAATCATTTTTGCTGTACACCTTGAACTAACACAGTGCTGTATGTCAATTTTATATCAATGAAACTGGAGAAAAAAGAACGCTTCATATCACTTATACAAATACATGCTAAAATGTTATTATCATTATTATTGAATTTACTGCTTTGGGAACTAAATATAAAATTATATCTCACTGAGGTTCACATGATTGGAATAAAACAATTTGTGTTGTAATTTTTTTAAAATTGAAGAATGACTTTTACAGTGTTTAATTTCAGGTGTACAACAAAGTGATTCAGTTACATATTATATAAAAATAACATATACATATAATTTTTTTAAGTACTAGCAATTCTAGCAGTTTCTGAAAACTGGAACTGTATAATCTTGGAATTGATATATGAATGATACAGAAATGAGCTTTTATGTTCATATTCGAATTTCCAAAGCATTATATTTAAATGTGAATTAGATACTTTGCAGTCGCAGCTTTGAAACATTCCAATCTTTCAAATAAGAAAATTTATTTATCCTTTCATAGATTACAGAAGATAAAGGCTTTTTATCATTTTAAGTGGAAAAATAGTTGAGATGAAAAATTACCTTGACAGGATTGCTTGAAATAAAATATCTTTGTAAGATTGAGAAGCTATTATGAGACATATAACTGTCAAATGCAAGCAAGTCTTAGCAGTATTCGTGGTTTCCCTGATACCATACTTATCTTGAAAAATTTGAAAGGGAAGTATTATTTTTAAAATATTGTTCTCAACAGGAATAAACAGATTATTTTTTATTCAAAAGCAAGAGATGTATTTAGATGTTCTTGTGACAGATTTTGCATATCTTTAATCAATTTTTCTACTTGAGTAAGCACACTTTTGCTTCTGTGTGCTGTTATTTATTCTGAAAGTTATTGACAGACTCTGGATTTCTAGAAAGATCAGCAGAAATAAATGTTTTTCACATATTCATTTTGTTTTTAATCAAAATGTCTTTAAGTTTGTACTGAAATTCAATTGAATTGGCAGATCAAGTCCTCACAATTATGATACTTCATTTCCTCACTTTTTTTAACCTGTATTCTGTTCATTATAAGAATGGAGATTCCAGGACATTCATCTGGTTTGCACTGGTCTACACTGAGTGTCTACTACATAAAAGTTCCAGATTTGAAATTTGCTGATGTCATACTGTGATGTTGTCTATTGCATTCCTCTGAAAATTATTACTTACATATAGAGGACTGATTGATGTAATTATTATTTTTCAGTAAGATTAATTCCTAACTGGTATATACTTCCATCAGGTTGCACATGGTCTCTATTTTTATGCCTTTTACAGTTTGTTTCTTCTTTGGGTAGTGTGTGTATGTATATATACATATATATTCAGAAGTTTATGTATATCTGCACACACAGACTCTTTGTCTTTCATAGTATTAATGAATCTGTACATTACAAGATTCCTAAATCAAGTGTCCCCCTTTTATATAGCAAAATGTTTGTGCTTATAAATGTGTCTGTACTGGCAGAATAAAGAGGACAGAGGGAAAGGAGGGATGAGAGAGAAAGAGACAATGAGGCATGCTTACATTTTGATTTTTGTTTTAATTCATTTTTTCATTAAGGAATCAGTTTTCCCCTTTGTTTATTTCTCCTCTTCACCACTGAATTAAGATATCTCTTCCTTTTGCCTATATGTCTCAGTGTAAGCATTGAAATTTCTCTGATAATATTATGTATTCTTTAAATTGCTTGCTGGAAATTCCCTGGTGGTCCAGTGGTTAGGACTCTGTGCTTTCACTGCAGGGGTCCAGGCACTCCTTGGAAGAAGAGCTATGACAAACCTAGACAGCATGTTAAAAAGCAGAGACAGTAATTTGCTGACAAAGGTATGTATAGTCAAAGCTATGGTTTTTCCAGTAATTATGTTTGGATGTGAGAGTTGCACCATAAAGAAGGCTGAGCACCAAAGAACTGATGCTTTCAAACTGACATTGGAGAAGACTCTTGAGAGTCCCTTGGACTGCAAGATCAAATCAGTCAATCCTACAAGAAATCAATACTGAATATTCATTGGAAGGACTGATGCTGAAGCTGAAGCTCCAGTACTTCGGCCACCTGATGCAAACAGCCAACTCATTGGAAAAGACCCTGATGCTGGGAAAGACTGAAGGCAGGAAGACAAGGGGACAACAGAGAATGAGATGATTGGATATCATCACTGATTCAATGGGCATGAGTTTGAACAAGCTCCTGGAGATGGTGAAGGACAGGGAAGCCTGGAGTGCTGCAATTCATGGGGTTGCAAAGAGTCAGACATGACTGAGCAAATGAGTAACAGTTTTGTTTGCTAGTATCAGTACTCCTCTATCAGGAACTCTGTGTGTGTGTGTGTGTGTGTGTGTAGTATTTTCACATAGGGTAACATTCTCTTTCTGTCTACAAATTTTTTTCTATATATATATATATATAGTTGTTTTAAAATTGGAGACTGTATTGTGCTGAGGCACTTATGTTGTGGGAGTTTGGGGGTTATTTTCCTGCTTATTGTTCTGTAAGTGTTTTTAGAAGACATATGGAGAGATGTGAACCTGAATAACCACCATGGTTGGCAAATCATGCCTCTAGCATTTTCCCATTAACTATGATGTTATTTTCCCATTAACTATGATGTTTGCCATGATTTTTATTAGATATCTTAATCTTAATGACCCAGAAACTATGATGGTGTGATCAAGCACCAGAGCCAGACAACCTTGAGCCTGAAGTCAATCGGGCCCTAGGAAACATGACTACACACAAAACTAGTGGAGGTGATGAAATTCCAGGTGAGTTATTTCAAATCCTAAAAGACGATGCTGTTGAAGTGCTGCACTCAATATGCCAGTCAATTTGGAAAATTCAACACTGGCCACAAGACTGGAAAAGGTCATTTTTCTCTCAATCCCAAAGAAGGGCAATACCAAAGAATTTTCAAACTACCACACAATTGCACTCAGTCTCACATGCTAGCAGAGTAATGCTCAAAATTCTCTAAGTGAGGCTTCAATAATACATGAACAAAGAAATTCCTGATGTTGAAGCTGGATTTAGAAAAGACAGAGGAACCAGAGATCAAGTTGCCAACCTCTGTTAGATCATAGAAAAACCAACAGAATTCCAGAAAAACGTCTATTTCTGCTTTATTGACTATGCCAAAGCCTTTAACTGTGTGGATCACAACAAGCTGTGGAAAATTCTTCAAGAGATGGGAATACCAGACAACCTGACCTGCCTCCTGAGAAATCTGTATGCTGGTCAAGAAGCAGCAGTTAGAATCGGACATAGAACAACAAACTGGTTCCAGATTGGGAAAGGAGTTCATTAAGGCTGTATACTGTCACCCTGCTTATTTAACTTACATGCAGAGTACAACATGCAAAATGCTGGGCTGGATGAAGCACAAACAGGAATCAAGATTGCCGGGAGAAATAATAACTTCAGATATGTAGATGATACCAGCCTTGTGGCAGAAAGTGAAGAATAACTGAAGAGCCTCTTGATGAAAGTAAAAAAGGAGAATGAAAAAGTTGGCTTAAAGCTCAACATTAAAAAATAAAAAACGAAGATCATGACATCTGGTCCCTCACTTCATGGCAAATAGAGAGGGAAACAATGGAAACAGTGACAGACTATTTTCTTGGGTTCCAAAATCACTGCAAATGGTAATTGCAGCCATGAAATTAAAAGACGCTTGCTCCTTGAAAGAAAAGCTATGACCAACCTAGACAGCATATGAAAAAGCAGAGACATTACTTTGCCAGCAAAGGTCCGTCTAGTCAACGCTATGGATTTTTCACAGTCATGTATGGATGTGAGAGTTGGATCATAAAGAAGGCTGAGCACCAAAGTATTGATGCTTTTGAACTGTGGTGTTGGAGAAGACTTTTGAGAGCACCTTGGACTGCAAGGCAATCAAACCAGTCAATCCTAAAAGAAATCAACCCTGAATATTCACTGAAACTGAAGTTCCAATGCTCTGGTTACCTGATGCAAAGAGCCGACTCACTGGAAAAGACTCTGATGCTGGGAAAGATTGAGGGCAGGCAGATAAAGGAATGACAGTAGATGGCATCATCCACTCAATGGATTGGGTTTTTTTGTGTGGGTGCTGTACCTGCTGCTATCTGACAATAGTTTGAGGCATTTGTGATTGCTTGTATGTTTCCAAATCTATATTTTGTAAACCTGTTTACTCCAGAGGTGTACATGTGTTTGCTCAGTCCTGTCCAACTGTTTGCAACCCCGTCAACTGTAACCCACCAGGCTCCTCTGTCCATGAGATTTCCCAAGCAAGAATACCGGAGTGGTTTATCATTTCGTTCTCTAGAGAATCTGCCCCACCAAGGACTGAACCCAGGCCTCCTGCTTTGGAGCTGGATTCTTTACTGCTGAGCCACCAGGCAAGCCTGTAGACTGCATTTACCATCTCTTTAGGATTGCTAAATCTTTTGAAACCTGGTTTGTCATTAGTGAAATTGAATGACTAAAAACTTTTTTCTCTCAGTATCTCTATAGAGACTAAACTGAAGTCTGAGAGGGAGATTGATAGGCAAAGTTTTAAAATATATTGTTGGCTTCATTTTGTGAGGCCTCATTTTGTTTAGCTAAGTATAATGATTCAGATCCTTGAGCTCCAGGAGTAAATGGGTTTAAATATTTTTAAAGTTTTTTAAATGTGTTTGGCCTCATTTTGTGAGGCCTCATTTTGTTTAGCTAATTATAATGATTCAGATCCATGAGCTCTAGGAATAAATGGGTTAAGGAATTTTATCTCTGTCATTTATTATTTATGTGATATCAGACAAGTTACTTCTCTGTTTCTAAAAACCATATGTAAAATAAGAATAGTAATAGTGTATTCTTTATAAGATATTTTGAAATATTAAGTTAGTTAATATTTCAAAAAGTTCTTAAAATACCAGTAGGCACAAATAACCAATATATAAATACAGCTAATACTTTCATTTTAACAGTTCATCTATATGATATTTTATTTTTTGTTCTTTGTAAATAATCTACCGATTTTTTTCACTTTACTGAAAAATAGGCTTTTTCCAGATGGTGAAACTTACTAATGATCATATCTTTTTGTATTTGTTACAACTATTCTCGAGAAATTATATTGCAGTTATATTATGGAAACATGTAAAATTATATCTTCTTCTTTTCATTTACATATATTGAAATAAATAATATTCTCCTTGTTTATTCTCTACGCTTCTTAATATAAGTATCTTCTTCTTTCCCCTACAGTGATCAGTTTTTACAGCAGTTACAGGAAAGATTCGCTCATCTTCACAAATGTATCCCTGACAAGTCTTGATGGTTTAATGTACTATGGCAGTTTTTATTCTTCCCATCAAATTTCATAAAAACTCCCTAATCATAGTCTCCTTTAGTTTGGATGTTTCATGTGAGCATATTTGTGGTGACAGTGAGTCTCTTTTCTCTCAGCTACTCTGGTTTTATAGTGTCTTATCATCAAGTTATTTTCTGGTTCAATATTTTCTATGGACAATTCTGACTTATAAGTACATAAAGGAGACTATTGTAATATTGAAGTTGTCCAAATTCCTATGAAATTTTAGAATTTTAATTCTCAAAAGCATGCAATAAATACATTAGTTTATATATTTGAATGTTAAAACAATTTATTTTCAGACAATTTGATAAAGATCATGTTTTTATAAGTTAAACTCATTTTTAGAATAAAACTCAATTTTTTATTACTCCAAAAACATTAGATTTACATCAGTTTTCAAAGTCTGTTGAAAATGGTATTGTAAAAATGCTAGCTAATCATCTGTTATTTTAAAGCACTCACTTATGATTTTAAGAACTCTATTAGCTGCCCAATTTGATCTTTTGGGTCTTCTCTTTATAATATCAACTCATTAGGAATAGAAAACAGATTTCCTTATGTAGCCCAGAAGCAACTACATAATCCATAATCAGGAGCAGGGGGTGTTTCGGTTGTACTAGTAGAATCTCTCTTGGCTGTGTTCCTTGTCCATTTCAGTGATGGGAAGTTAGAATTACTCTTTGTTGTCATTGGAGCAAACAGGGAAGACAAAATGGCTATTAATTTGCTGTTTTACTATTATTTTTCATTACAACAGCTAATCAAAAGTTAATTTAAAAGAATATGTGAATCAAAATGTCATTTAAGACGTAAATTTAGAGTTAGTCCCCAAAGAAATATTGCCTCCCAAAGAAGGCTCTTGTTAAAAATATTGAGCTGGGAGTGCAAGAGAAAGTAAAGGCAATTTGAAAGAACCATTATTGACAATGGTGTCATGAATCCATAAAACAATAGAGATCTAAGAAGAAAGAATCAGATGAACTGATTAACAGCTTAATAATAATAATAGTAAAAGCAAATAGGTACAAATACCTTTAGAGTGTTAACAATTTCCAGGAGCAAGTTTATGGTTTAAATGATTAGTACAACTGAATTTCTCTTTATGCTGAATGAACAAATCTATTAAGTGAAAAGAAGATAAGATAAATTTATAATTTCAGAGGATGGCGGGGAGGCGGGGGGAAGGCCAATCAAAACTTAATTGGAATCATTTAGAGGAAAAAACAGATAAACTATGTACTAAAAAGGCAGTAGTAATTAAGAAGGCATTTAAGGATTAATACAATATACTCTGATATTATGTGTCTCAGGGTAACCAAATCAGACTTAATTTAGACTTTGAAGACTGCAATTAGCAAAAAATTCCACTAATAAGCAAAATCCTTTCAAACTGTTGTTGTTTTGTTTTTTTTTTTTTTTTCTGGAGAGGAAATGTGAAGTCTTACTGAAGACCATTCAGGAAATAAATTGTCAGGTCCAGATGGTTATTCAATATTGTTGCATAAGAAAAAAAAGTGACACTGGAATTCATTTCCTTTTATCAGTTGTGCTTATAATCAGTTTTTAAGAGCTTCTTCCACTTTCCATGCATGAGACCTGAGGGCTTATTCAAAAGATATATGGAGGTTATTTTGTTTTAACTTTGACAAAGCAAACGATTATTTGAGTTTGAGAACCTAAAATTCTAGCTCTGATTTTGAACTGGAAAGTGAACAATAGTTGTCCCATTTTCATAAGAATTTTATTTAACTACAAGTTATTCTAGTAATCTCCACAGGCTATAAATCTTTATTTAGAAATACTTATGAGTGTCCAATTGTTGAGAGAATGCTTTACAAAGTGGGACTACCCCAGACCACTCACTCAAAATCAGGTGGGAATACTTAACAAAATGCAGATTATCACTTCCCTTTCCTACCCCACAGACATCTGAATAAATGATTCTGACTGATATGCTGGAAATGCACATTTTGGTAAGCATCACAAAGGATTCAGAAGCATGCTCATATTTGGTAACCAGCTCTCTAAGCATTGCCAGGATTTACCAGATACTACAAACTGAACTGTAACAAACATTGTCCAGCTTTTGCTTAGGTCATTTGGCCTTGGCTGTTAGCAGTTGATCATTTCTTAAAATCCTTGGGCTATTTAATGAATTCACATTTAAGGATAGAACCACTTTGTAAGTAGAAAGTAATATACATATAATTAAAATAATAATCTCTTACATTTAGTACCAGTGTATAGTCTATGAAATGTGTGAATATACATTGTCCCGTGACATTTATGAAAACCAGTGAGTGAAGGAGAGCAGATATTTCTGGCTCTGGTCACAGTATTCATATTTGATACTTTATTAAGACTGTTCTTTAAGAAAAATAAAATATCTGACTGGAAAGTGAGGCTGAGAGATGCTAATTATGTATATAAGACTCTCAGAAGGTTTAGGAAGATAATAGAATTTGGATAGAGGATAGAAATATTTGGAGCTTTGACAGAGGTGGAAATTTTTGAAGAAGATTTTGCTGCATGAGGAATCAACATAAGAAAATTCAGAAGTTAGAGAACTAGAGTTGGTATTTACCATTGTGATTCATCAGTTACTAATGAAGCACATGGAGAAAAGGGAGTGAAGAGAAAATAAAGCTATAATGAATCAGATCATAATCTTAGAGGCCAGACTATTCCAGTATTTGTATTCCAGTGTGTTTGTACTTTATGAGTAAACTTGAAATGTGTTTAAAGAAATTATGGGTTTTGTTTATTTTTAAAGAATATTAATAAAAATTTTTATCAATAGTTGCAAACAACCTATAATGAGGCCTTTGCCTATGATTCACATCCAACAGTATATCCATGGAAAGGGAGAAGAACGAGGACAAAAGGAGATGAGAGAGGAATATGATATCATTTTTAACATTCTAGTTAGATCATTCTGAAATTCTTAGGGTATTTTCTCAACCATTTCTTGCTTTTAGAATGGCTATGTATTGAATTCATTGAAGATCAAAGAAACTAGTTGTGGAATTGAAGGACTACTGCTACTGTGTAGCTGAAATAAAGACCTTAGGTAGAATATTATAAGCCAAAAAATAAGATTTAAGGAGAAGGATTAACGGAAGTTGCCAACTGATTAAATACAAGATCAATGATTTAAAATCCACATTCTATTACTACTAGTATCAGTAGAAGGAGGAACAGTAGTAACGTTTGGTATTGTTTTTAACTGCTGTCTTTTTTTTTTTATAAAATTGAACTGTGTGCAACTTTAAATTTTAACTTTTAAAAGAAGAAAGTGGAAATCACACAAACACCCACCAGAGAGAAGAAATATTTTAGAAGGTGAACATTATCTCTATGAAAGATAAATTATACACATGGGGCCATAATTTATGAACTGTTTGTTTTGGAAACAGCTTTTATAATTTTACAGTGGGCCATAGATGTATTCATATATCAATAAATATCCTTTTTAATGGTTGAACAATATACCATCTTATAAAGGATCAATATTTTAATTAGCTAATCTGGTATCAATGACACTTGATTGCTTCTCTTTGTTTGATGCTATGAACAGAACTTCAGCCCAATACATATTTATTTCATAGGTATAAATACTTAGAGGAAGAATTTTTGTGTCAAGGAATAAACATATTTGACATGTAAATAGCTGTTGAAAAAGTCAATTCCAGACAAGTTATGCCAACTCATTGACATTTTATTTATTTATCTATTTTTGTATATGACAGCATCTGCCTCTTTAAAAGTTGAGAAGTTGAATAACTGGGTTCTTTCACATTTTTCCTCTTCCTCTTTTTGGAGTTTATATCCATCCTTTGGTTATTAAAACAATTAAAAAAATAAACATTTGAAATATGCTTTATCCTTTCAATGAAATTACTAACCAAATGTTCAGAGTATGCTGCCTGGAATTTTGGCAGGCATAGTTCCTAGTTTACTTCAGTACTGTGAAAGAAATACTTCATTGAAAAATCAGTCATCTGAAGAATTTACTTTTGTACCAATATCTTTAATGTCTGGAAAATATCAGACATTGTGGGGTGTTTCATATTTGAGATTTGGGTTTGTTGCTGTATGAGAATGTACCTTCAGTTCAGTTTAGTTCAGTCGCTCAGTCGTGTCTGACTCTTTGTGACCCCATGGACTGCAGCACTCCAGGCTTCCCTGTCCATCACCAACTCTCAGGGCTTACTCATGGATCTTGAGTAACTGGGTTTGAACCCTTGCCCCATCCAGTATCTGAGGAAATTCTGCATGAGATATTTTACTTCATGTAATCTCAGTGTCTTCTGCTGAATATTTAGGATCTCATATACATCAGAAAATAAGTGCATAGTAAGAAATCAATCAGTGTTATTAGTTTTACTTCTTTTGTGTTCTAACACAGTAAACATTTTATATATTTTTAATACTGAATGAAAGTAATCTTTTATCGCCTCTAAAAATGTTCTACTCTAATATGATCTTACTTAGCAACTGTTTTGTAAATGTATACAGCTCAAGCAAATTGAGTAGAAACAGTAGTACTGAATATATCTATGTCTTGCTTCTCAGGCTATCGATTATTTGCAGTTTTTAAATAACCCACCCTAAGGCTTTTATCCATAACAGAAAGTTGGCTATTCATCTTTTTGAGTAAGAACACTATTTTCCATAGTTGTCAGTTTTTGCATAATTATTTTCTTCTGCACACTCCCCCACCCTCCACAAACACACATACAATGCCCTTTCCTTTGTCTAGTTTGGCTTAGTGCAAGCAAATATTCACACATGAAGAGACGAGTGATACTATTGCATTACATGGTCAGGTTTAAGAATTTGAGTAGAAAGGCTAACAATACAACATAAAAAAGAAAATTCTAATTTAAATCAATTTTAAAATGTATTTTTTATATTAACAACTGGGAAAACTTATTTTGTGCTTACACAGCTCCAATATGCTCTAGTTTCAGAAAGCTAAAAATTACTAGTTCAAAAAGCTTTCTGGGATAAAATATTTCTCATTAATATACAACAAAGGTAGAAGGTACTTGTTCACTGATTTTTAATCAGTTTATGACATGGACTGCAAGGCTCCTTCAAAAGGAGATTCTGCTTGACTAATAATAGATTAGCAGTAATCCAATGATCTGTCCATGCATTAAGGATACAATTTGTTTTTCTACTGATCAGTTCTTTTCCCAGTTAAATGAATTGTCTAACTTTTGATAGAACTATCTAACAAAAGAGCTTTGTGGATGAAATTGACAGACCTTATAGGGTTCCCTTTAGCTTCCAATGCTTAAATTAGAAACCCTTGTATTAAGATTAAAATGGAAAAAAGAGCTTATCCAATTGCAGATATGTCAAATCTTGTTTATTATGAGCACTGAATTCCAGCTTAGTTCATAAATAAAGTTAATATATGAGAAGAGAGGCAATGCTTAAAGGCAGAAGAAATATTAGAAGTAAATTATCCTTATTTCATCATTTAGAACGGAGAAGGCAATGGCACCCGACTCGAGTACTCTTGCCTGGAAAATCCCATCGATGGAGGAGCCTGGTAGGCTGCAGTCCATGGGGTCGCTAAGAGTTGGACACGACTGAGCAACTTCACTTTCACTTTTCACTTTCATGCATTGGAGAAGGAAATGGCAACCCCCTCCAGTATTGTTGCTTGGAGAATCCCAGGTACGGCGGAGCCTCGTGGGCTGCCGTCTATGGGGTCGCATGGAGTCAGACACGACTAAAGCGAGTTAGCAGCAGCAGCGGCAGCAACATTAAGAAAAAGATTCTAGTATTTTTGTATCAGTAATTACACCTCAGTAGCAATTATTAAGCTCATTGATGGCTATTACTATCAATAATAATTACTAAATATACTAATGGTTAAGACTCACATCTTTAAAAGTTAGGAGACTCTATAATTTGTAGAATTTCTTCTTAAATGCATATTGTGCCTTTTCTTACATGTCTAAATGTTTGTATCCATATAAGGATTCTACTAAAACTAATTGTACTTAATATAATCTCATGCAGATAAAAGCTCTTTTGAACTGAAATGTGTGACATAGTATCTGTTTAAAAAAATGAATTTTCTGAGAGTTTCTAAAGCTTTACCTATAAAATGACCCAAATTCAGTTACCACACTAATTTTTAAAAAAATGACTTTGAACTTTGCTTTTGACATTTAAAGTATGAATTCAATCAGATGTTACACTGTTAATCAAAACTATTAGAAAACAATGCTAGCATTATTATGTCACTTTTTCCAATGAATACACAAAAAATAAAGTTTATGTCTTAGTGATCATTTGAATATGAAAGAGGAAGAAGAGAGAGATCATTTATAATGCCCATATTTTCTTTTATGTAAGCAAATTGATTTGATGATGACATTTCTTATTAATAGATGAGGCTGGAGTAGAAATTTTTTAGGTTTGGAAGTATAATTAGGTTTGACTTATGTTTGAACTGCCTTTGAGAAGACCACTAAAGAAGTTAAGTAGATAATTGTTACTATCGGTCTGGGTGGAATTTCTATCTTAAAGCTATGTAATTGGGGTGATGTCACTTTTTTTGTTTACATTGAATTATATATGTCTTTACTAGGTATTATTGTAAATTAAGTTTATTAATATACTTAGAAACTTCATATATAGATATTTCTTTATTGATTGTATTTTATTTTTATATGTTATTCAGCATAATTAGTTAATCCTATTTAAAAATAATATTTCTATTCCATGACATTGTTGAGTACAGAAGAGATGGTAAGGGTGAAATGGTCTAATGATATCAACCCATGCCAATATTTAATTTCAATTTTGAGCTTTTGATTATCATAAAATTGCTAGTTATAACATCCACATGCATATAAACACATGTGCTAGCTTCTGTTTAATGTCAAATCAAGTTTTTCTATTTCTATATTGCCAAATTAGGTGGGAATTACAGGAATTGCATATATATAAAATAAGTTTAAATAAGCTCTAAATAAAGGGAAAATAAATCTGGCTGTTGCCTCAATTAATGTGATGACATTTATTGATGCTTATAATAACCACATTACTGAGAAAAAAAAGAAACACAACTAAAAGTCTGGTCTTAACACTCTACAGTCTAGAGAGGGATAAAACATGTATACAATAAACCATGAGCCAAGTTGGTCTTAGATAAGCATCATATGCAAGACACCAAGATCCAAGTGGGTTTGATGTCTTGATCCAATCCCATCTGCGGATTAATTCATGTAATTCTAAAACAGGAAAATATCTAGTCATTTTAGACATTTTATTTTGTTTTATTAGGAATCTTACTTTGTATGGACTATAGAATCTCTTGAAGTGGTGATTGAAAGTGTTTTTCTAGCCTTTTCATTCTGAAACTACTCAGATATTTTATTAGGAGTAGAAATATTATTACTTCATGTGGTGTAAAATAATAAGAAATACCGTAACAAAAGTTGGCTCTTATATCGTTGATGGCTTTTTTATACTTTATTGCTTGTTTATAGCACAGAATGTTTTCTCTAAAAAAGAAGCCTATTGCTATTGTAGCAGTAATGTGGTACCAATAAAATGATGATGATTGCATTCCTTCAAGAAATGCAACTGCAGTTTCCAATTTAACTCCCTAAAGTGTACATTTGAACAGTTGTCTTTTTCTACTACACATAGAGTTTTCATAATAATTAGATCATAGGTTTGTTATGATCCTCTACATCGGAAGTTCAGTGATAATGCATGTAAATACTAAAACAGACCTTGCCTTCCCAATCTCTGAAGATATTTCGTAACTATATGAAATTTTCAGGATATTCCATTTCTTTATTATTAAATAGAAGAATGCTGTTAATGTAATTTCTTATATACAATGGCAGCATTTGACTACTTTTGTAAAATCAGACATTGATAGTGTTTAAATTAGATCAATAATCATAGGTATTATATTTCATAGATGTGTTATGTGTGTGTATATATATAATGCTTAAACATATCATATAGTGTGTACATTCACACACATATGCACATGCATATTTTTCTAAAACCAAGCTGAAGCAAACCTTCAAATCTCCCAATTTCCACAGGATCTTCTGCCTCTCCTTGACTTATCTCCCTCACTTCCTCCTTCCCTCCCTTGTTTGTCCCCTCCTTTTTTTTCCTTAGATGATTAAAATGTAACCATATATCACTCCTCTTCTTGAAATCCTGTTTTGTGCCTTGTGTTATGTGCAATATCCTAGATGAATAGTGACAAACTTAGTTACATTTTCCATGTTTTCATGGAACTTCAGGTGCTAGAAAGACAATGTGAACAAATAAAGAATATGTAAGTATTCTGTAGAGGTAGAATAAGTATTCTGTATTGCCAATGATAACAAAGCTTAATATCATTTGTTAAATGGTAGCCATTATTTGTCCATAGAAAATAAAATTGCTTTGAGACTGAAGCATTAAAACATTATTTGAAAAATATTTGAAAAAGAATGAGAGGAGACAGTACAGTGTATCCGTTTTTAAAGTAAACAGTTTAATTCATTTGAAGTAAGAGTTTAAAAATACTAGTTTCAGGTTATTGGATAGTATTTTTATAGAATTACTTTTATTTATGTGAAAAGTCTTTTTTTAATATAAATGTATTTATTTTAATTGGAGGCTAATTACTTTACAATATTGTATTGGTTTTGCCATACATCAACATGAATCTGCCACAGGTGTACACGTGTTCCCCATCCTGAACCCCTCACCCACCTCCCTCCCCATACCATCCCTCTGGGTCAGCCCAGTGCACCAACCCCAAGCATCCTGTATCATTCATTGAACCTGGACTGGCAATTCATTTGTTTATGTGAAAATAGTCTTAATTAGAAAATGATGTGTGTAGAAGTGAGAAAGGCACAGGTCCCTCTGGATTATTTACTAATCATCTAAATATTCTCCCTTTGAAAGTAGATAGCATACATTTTATGCTTAAGGCTCCCACATAGAGGAAACCTTTAATATTAGTGTCTGGCTTTTTCCTTTTAATGTAGAGAGCTATATTTCCTTGGGGAAATTTATGTGGTGATTCTTCAGCAACAGGATTGCTAGATAATTAGCTGAATAAACATCATGTTCCTATGAAGCTGCCCATGAAGCCTTTAAAATTCTTAGTTATTGAAAGTCACTATTTAAATATGACACTATTTAATGATGACAAGGTACTGAATCCCAGAACTGGAAAAATAGAACTTTCCAATTCTATTTCCAAATTTATTATAATGGAAAGGATGGTAAAGTCTATGACATTGTTTGATTTTTTTCTAACATACTTAATTTTCTACACATAATCTATGTGTATGTTTGAATAGATGTTGGTAAGGCAGTAGAATTACTTTATTACATGCCTCAAGGTGTGAAGAAGCCCAAAACTTGTAAACTCTTTCAAGATCCCAATAAAATGTTATTTTTCATTTCTTAGGTAAAATGAGAAATCTCAGCTTCTTAGGATGGTCACGTAAATGATCATATTAGAACAACTACCAGTTTCAGAAAACACAGAACATGTCAAGAGTTGGCCTCTCTTTTCTATATCCCACATCCCAAGCACAACCCAAATCAAGAATTTGAAAGGTACTGCAAAATAAACTATATTTAAGACTCCACCATCCTCACCATCTCAATTGTCCAACCAAATAGGACACCATAACCTCATGCTTGGGTACTGAAAGAAGCTTTAACTTGTCTCATTGCTAGCAAATTTGATTCTATCCTTGTCTCCTATTGACTGTTCTCCAGAGACAAAATGATGCTATTAATAAATGAATCAAACCATGTCACTCCTTCACTCTAAACCCTCCAGCATCTTCCAGTTTGACTTGATAAACCCCAAAATATTTAGGTTGTTGTACCCAGGTACTTCTGTAAACTGTCTGCTCTCATTCTCCTTTCACTGGCTATTAATTAGGTGAATTTTTTTGAAGTGTGCATATATTGTTAGCACCTAACAGGCTAAACAAATGAAAGACAAATATTCATAGTTTTAATTTAATTGAACTATTTAAAAAAGCACTTGGGACCAGATTCATTCATTGCCTTGGATATTCTCATTCGGTCATTAAATGTTTCCTTTAAGTAATGTGGATATTACAGTCGTCGTTGTTTAATTGCCAAGTCATGTCTTTTTTGCAGCCCCATGGACTGTAGCTCTTCAGACTCGTCTGTCCATGGGATTTCCCAGGCAAGAGCACTGGAGTGGGTTGCCATTTCCTTCTCCATGAATCTTTCTAACCCAGGGATCAAACCCAGCATTGTCAGATGGGTACTTTACTACTGAGCCACCAAGGAAGCCCATTATGGTCACTAAATATCAATAAAAACATAGCACTTGTAACATGTAGAGAATTTGATGTGATCTCACAAAAAAAAAAAAAAACATTGCTGGCTGGAAATATTCTGGAAGCAAATAATTTGGCAAGGTTCCAAATGAGATTAAGCATAAAAGTAAAAATGAGTTCTTGCCTGGATTAAATATGTAAGGGCTTTCAGGTCCCATCTTCTGTTTAGGTCAAGAATAAGTGTCCTACCATATCATGCTGCACTGCCTAATTAAGGGCTTTGTGAAAGGTTTGTAGTTTGCTTTACTTTAAAGCATATTGCAGCAACCACTGCCACAGGAAAGATGATTCCCTTTCATTGGTTTGTTGCAGTGGTGCAAGCCTGTGGTCACAAGTGAATGTATGCTTTTTATGTCTTTCACCTTGTATTGTTAGGAGGAAAAACGTATCTGCCGATTAAAAGAAAAGAATGTAGTTATCAGCAATGTGTAACTTTGGTTGATTATTTTTTGGACAGCACACATTTGAAATCATAGATAATTTACCAGTTTGTATTATAATGATGATAGACTTTATTTCATTTTCTTTCTTTTTACATTACATAGCTGGAAGAATAGATGTTTTATTCATTCATTTAGCCAAATTATTTTCCAAGTACCTATTTATTATATGTCAGACTCTCCTCTAGGTATTTGGGATTCAACATTATTGATGAGTCAAAGCAATTGCTATTGAGTACACACTAGGCACCAGACATGGTGCTAAATTCTTGATATAATTTTCTCATTTTTTTAATATGATCGATTGTTTTTTAAAGAATATTTATATTCTCTGCAAAATGAGAGGACAGTACAGATAGTTTCTACATGTGCTCTGCCTTTCTAAACCCACAAGGTCTCCTACTATCTATTGGATTGGCCAAAAAGGTCATTCAGGTTTTTCCCTAAGATGTTATGGAAAAGCCTAAATGCCAAAGTAGTACATCTCTTTCACAAGAGTGCTACATTTGTTACAAGTGATGAACCTACATTGACAGACCATTACCATCCTAACTCAATAGTTTACCATAAATTGTACATTCCATGGCTTTTGACAAATGTTTAATGACATATATCCACCATTAATGTATATAGAATAGTTTCACAGCTATAAATTTTTTTCTGTGTTCTACCTGTTTATTCCTTACTGATATTTTAACTCTCTCTAAAGTTCGGGCTTTTCCAGAGTGTTATGTAGTTGGAATAATATATTAGATAACCTTGTCAATTTGTCTTCCTTCATTTAATAATTTGTTTTTAAGATTTCTGCCAGTCATTTCATGGCTTGATAGCTATTTATTTTTAGTGTTGAAAAACATTCTATTCTATGAATATACCACAGTTATTTTACCTGTTCACTTACTGAGGAAGGTCTTGTTTGCTTCTTAGTTTTGGCAATTGTAAGTGAAGTTGCTTTAAATTTCTGTGTCCAGGTTTTTATATGGACATAGTTTTTCATATAATTTAGGTAAATATCTGGGGGGAAAATTGCTGGGAAAGATTGATGGCAGGAGGAGAAGGGGACGACAGAGGATGAGATGGTTGGATGGCATCACCTTATCGATGGACATGAGTTTGAGCAAGCTCTGAGAGTTGGTGATGGACAGGGAGGCCTGGCATGCTGCAGTCAATGGGGCTGCAAAGACTCGGACATAACTAAGCAACTGAACTGAACTAAGTAAATATCAAGGTGTTTGGTTGTTGGATCTTACAATAAGACTGTATTTAGCTTTGTAAGAAACTGGCAAATTGTCTTCCAAAGTGGCTATACCATTTTGCATTTTCACCAACAGTGAATGAGAATTCCTGTTGCTCTATACTCTAGCCAATATTTGGTGTTTTTAACATTTTGCATTTTTACCATTCTACTATGTCTGTACTGGCATTTCATTGTTTTAATTTGAATTTCCTAGCAACATATGTTGAACATCTTTTCACGTGCCTGTTTTCAATCTGTGTGTCTTTTTTCATGAGGCATTGATTCAGATGTATTGGTCATTTTTTAATTGTCTTGTGTATTTTATTATTGATTTTAAAGAGTATTTTTTATGTTCTGGATAACAATCTTTTATGAAATGTGTCTTTTGCAAATAATTTCTCCCAGTCTATGGCTTGTCTTCTGATTATTTTGATCATAAAATTTTATGGTAATATTATAGAATGATTTTTATGATCCCCACTTAAAGACAATTAGGTTTAGAATAAATATCATCCCTATCTCAAAGGGGCCTATACAGCCTTTTCAGATAACTATAATTTACATGCAATCTTCAGTTCAAAAAATAGTTCACTTTGTGGAAAAGGGTTATTCTTAAATATAACTTGCACATACTCTTGTAATAATGCCAACTGGATGAAATCATTTAAAAGTTTCTTAAAGTCATTGCTATGGCCAACTTTTATGTTAGGCTCCATTATAGGGATGCTTTCAGTATTTTTTAAAGAGGGTAGATCACTCATAATTTGTCAGGGCTTCCCTGTGGCTCAGATAGTAAAGAATCTGCTTGCAATGAGGGAGACCTGGGTTCGATCCCTGGGTTGAGAAGATTCCCTGGAGGAGGGCATGGTAATCCACTCCAGTATTCTTGCCTGGAGAATCCCCATGGACAGAGTAGCCTGGGGAACTACAGTACACGGGGTTGCAAAGAGTAGGACACGAATGTCACCTAAGCAGAGCACAGCACATAAACTTGTCAAGCAAGTCTGAGGTGTATATGTGCATGTTACATGCATGTGTAGACCTTAGTTGACATTGTATCGCTTTTGACGTGGTAGCTGCTTCTAACTAATCTCATAATCATATTATTTTAACCTACTGTAGACTTTCGCTCTTCACTTTCATGCACTGAAGAAGGAAATGGCAACCCACTACAGTGTTCTTGCCTGGAGAATCCCAGGGATAGGGGAGCCTGGTGGGCTGCCATCTAAGGGGTCACACAGAGACGGACACGACTGAAGTGACTTAGCAGCAGCAGCAGAAGACAAGAAGTAGATCTCCAAACTTTAAGATGAAGAACTTTCTATGAATAATATTTATTTTCTTTATTGAAATGATTTTGCACAATTTATTTGGAATGCTCAGGTGCCATTTTTATGTGTTCTTCAGTTGTTCAGTCGTGTCCAACTCTTTGTGACCCATGAATCGCAGCACGCCAGGCCTCCCTTGTCCATCACCATCTCCCGGAGTTCACTCAAATTCACGTCCATCGAGTCGGTGATGCCATCCAGCCATCTCATCCTCTGTCGTCCCCTTTTCCTCCTGCCCCCAATCTCTCCCAGCATCAGAGTCTTTTCCAATGAGTCAACTCTTCACATGAGGTGGCCAAAGTACTGGAGTTTCAGCTTTATCATCATTCCTTCCAAAGAAATCCCAGGGCTGATCTCCTTTAGAATGAACTGGTCAGATCTCCTTGGAGTCCAAGGGACTGTAAAGAGTCTTCTCCAACACAACAGTCCAAAAGCATCGATTCTTCAGTGCTCAGCTTTCTTTATAGTCCAACTCTCACATCCATACATGACTACTGGAAAAACCATAGCCTTGACTAAACAGGCTTTTGTTGGCAAAGTAATGTCTCTGCTTTTCAATATGCTATCTAAGTTGGTCATAACTTTTCTTCCAAGGAGTAAGCGTCTTTTAATTTCATGGCTGCAGTCACCATCTGCAGTGATTTGGGAGCCCAAAAAGATAAAGTCTGACACTGTTTCCACTGTTGCCCCACCTATTTGCCATGAAGTGATGGGACCAGATGCCATGATCTTCATTTTCTGAATGTTGAGCTTTAGGCCAACTTTTTCACTCTCCTATTTCAGTTTCATCAAGAGGCTTTTAGTTCCTCTTCACTTTCTGCCATAAGGGTGGTGTCATCTGCATATCTAAAGTTATTGATGATTTTCTCCCAGCAATCTTGATTCCAGCTTGTGTTTCTTCCAGTCCAGCGTTTCTCATGATGTACTCTGCATATAAGTTAAATAAGCAGGGTGACAATATTCAGCGACGTACTCCTTTTCCTATTTGGAACCAGTCCATTGTTCCATGTCCAGTTCTAACTGTTGCTTCCTGACCTGCATTCAGGTTTCTCAAGAGGCAGCTCAGGTGGTCTGGTATTCCCATCTCTCTCAGGATCTTCCACAGTTTACTGTGATCCGTACAGTCAAAGGCTTTGGTATAGTCAATAAAGCAGAAATAGTTGTTTTTCTGGAACTCTCTTGCTTTTTCCATGATGCAGCAGATGTGGCAATTTGATCTCTGGTTCCTCTGCCTTTTCTAAAACCAGCTTGAACATCTGGAAGTTCACGGTTCACATATGTATTCTTAAAGTGTTTATAATAGATAAGTAATTACCAGTTAAATGTCGTGTTGTCATGAACTGCTTATGCTTAATGTATGTGTGTATAATTTACTGATATTTGCAAGTATATACTTAGACATGGGTATAAATATAATTTACATATTTCTCATACTGAAATTATTACTTATTCAAGGATTAAACAAGAGTATAAAATTTGTTAATGCTCATGAAATTATGCATGCCATACTTCAGTATTTCTATAAATTCTTACTCACTAAAAATATTAAGATACAATAGGTTTATTTAAGTCTTTAGGTATGATCACCTGCCCATTACGTGATATTGAAGAAGCATTATAATGTAGCCTAGGGTTGAATAAAAAGAGTATACTTTGTAAGAATGAGTTATCAGAACCCAGTCCATTATTTTCAGCTGAAGTCTTTGATCTAAGAGAGTGGCCTTGTAAGATTTCAATTTTGTAACCTTAACCCTCCTTTCATCATGTTCTAAGTGAGGTCTGTAATATCTTCACTACATCAAAGCAAAAGAAAAAACAGTTCATATGTGGTAGAAATTACCAAAAGCACCATTTAAGTAAGTCTTCTATTGAAAATAATAAGAGATTTCAAGACTTTTACAAAGGAGCAAGAAGAAGAGTCTAATTTGTCTTTATTACTTCAGATACCATGTGTCCTTTGTTAATCATCTATCAAAACCGAATACCTTTAGGGGAAGGAGACCCTGAAGTGTATCAAAGAGTAAAATACTGTCAACATCTGAAACACTAATTTTCAGTGATGGTCTTGGTGTCTATAAGCAAACCATTTCAAGGCTTTTATTTGGATTGCTTCTTCCTGCCACTGATTTATAACATGGTATTTGAGTAATAATTTTCTCATGATGTTCAGTATAGTTTCTAAATATGAAAACAGATAAGCAGCCTATTGGAATGCCCAATTATGATAGAAACTTGAGGCTGGTTTTGTCTATGTATATGTATAAATAAAGGTATGATGTTTTTTAAAATTTTTATTGAAGTAGATTTACAAAAGTAGTTTCAGCAGTACAACATAATATTCAATGTATTTAAAGAGTACACTTCATTTAGATGCATTACAAAATAATGGTTGTATTTCCGCTGTACGATGTTTCTGTTGCGTATCTATTTTGGGCATAGTGGTTTTTAACTGTTAATCCCATCCTGCTATATTGTTCCTCTGCCTTTCTTCTCCCCACTGATAACAACTCGCTTGTTTTCTTTATCTGTGAATCTGTTTCTGTCTTGGTATATACCAATATATTGATCTGTTTTACTTCTTAGATTCCTTGCATTAGTGATAACATGACCGCATTTATCTTTCTGAGTCTGACTTTTTTCAGTAAGCATAACGATCTCTAGGCCCGTCCATGTTGTTGTAGATGGCAGAAATTCATTTTTGTAGATAAATTATATTTCACTGTATAAATATCCATATCTATTCTATCCATTCATATGTTGATGAGTATTTGGTTTCCTTCCATATCTTGGCTGTGGTAAATAATACTGCTGTGAACATTGTGGTACATGTATCTTTTCAAATTAGTAGGTTCATCTTTTTCAAATATACACCTAAGAGCGGAGCTGCTGGATCATATGCTAGTTCTGTTTTTTGTATTTTGGGAACCTCCATACTGTTTTCCATACTAAGTACACAAATTTACGTTCCAACCAACAGTGTATGAGTATTCCGTTTTCTCTATATCCTTGCCAACATTTCTTATTTGTGTTATTTTTGATGATAGCCATTCTGACAAGTATAAGGTGATATCTCACTGTGGTTTTGATTTGCATTTCCCTGATGATTAGTGATGTAGAACATCTTTTCATGTGTCAGTCATCTTTGTTTCATCTTTAGAAAAGTGTCTATTGGGACATTCCAATTTTAATCAGGCTTTTTTAAAAAAAAATATTGAGTGGTATGAGCTATTTATACATTTTGGATGTTTGTTGTGTTTAGTCATTAAAGTTGTGTCTGACTTTTTTGTGACCCCATGAACTGTAGCCCTTCAGTTCCTCTGTCCTTGGAATTTCCCAGGCAAGTATACTGGAGTGGGTTGCTATTTCCTTCTCCAGTGAGTCTTCTGGACCCAGGGATTGAACTTGCATCTCCTGCGTTGGCAAGCAGATTCTTTACCACTGAGCCACCAGGGAAGCCAGGTTAATATTTTGGGTATTAACCCTTTTTTGGTCATATCATACTTGCATTTTCTTCCATTCAGTAGGTTTTATTTTTGTTTCATCGTTGGTTTCCATTTCTTGTGGATTTAATTAAGTCTCACTTGTTTATTTTTGCCTTTACTTCTTTTGCCTTAGGAGACAGATCCAAAAGCATACTGCTATGGTTTATGTCAAAGACTGTTCTTGTTCTTCCTATGTTCTCTCCTAGGAGTTTTACGGTTTCAGGACTGACATTTAGGTTTTTAATCCATGTTATGTTTTTTTATGTGGTATGAGGAAATGTTCTGATTTCATTATTCTACATGTAGTCACCACCCAGTTTTCCCAGTACCAGTTGTATCTTTTCTCCTACCTTCTTTTTTTTTTTGAGATTGATTGAGCATATAAGCATAAATTTGTTTCTGAACCTTTATTCTGTTTCCCTGATCTGTGTGTCTGTTTTTGTGCCAGTACCATCTAGTTTTGATTGCTATAGCTTTGTAGAGTAGTGTGAAGTCTGGTATGATACTTCTACTTTGTTCTTTTTTTCTCAAGATCACTTTGACAAATTTGGGTCTTTTGTGCATGCTAAGTTGCTTCAGTCATGTCCGAATCTTTGTGACCCTATGTACTGTAGCCTATCAGGCTCCTCTGCCAAAGGATTCCCCAGTCAAGAATATTGGAGTGGGTTGCCATACCCTTCTTCAAGGGATCTTCCCCACATAGGGATCGAACCCAGTTCTCATTTCTCCTGCATTGGCAGATGGTTTCTTTACCACTAGTGCCACTGTAGTTCCATAAAAATTTTAAGGTTGTTTGCTCTAGTTCTATGAGAAAGGTCATGAGTATTTTGACAGGGATTATATCAAGTCTGCAGACTGCTTTGAGTAGTATGGAAATTTTAACAAAATTAATTCTTCCAGCTCAAGAGCTTGGGATAGCTTTCCATTTCTTTATATTATTTTCAGTTTCCTTCATCACTATTTTTATAGTTTTCAGCATACAAGTCTTTCACTTCCATGATTAACTGTTTTTCCTAGGTAATTTATTATTTTTGATGCTGTCTTAAATGGAATTATATTTTTTCTTACATTCTCTTTGACAGTTTTTTGTATATTACTATATATTAGATTATTTCACAGATTACACATTATTATTTACAATCTACAAATGCGGCTGCAAATGTTTTAGGGTTGTTAAACAGCATTGAAATACTCATTCAGTTGACATATAGCACAACAGGAGTCCTACTAATCCTTCTAATTCTAATTCCAGGTAGAGTCAACAATTTGTACATAATACCTGCTTAATAAGAAATCACTGCTTCAAACATATTTTGTATCTTCTAATGATACATGAAATGTATCTTCAGTATTTGAGGATAATGTGCTTCTCCAGGGTACAATACTATATTCTTGAAAGTTGTTCCTCATTCTCTGCTGGGAAAATTAGTATTTACCATTCTAGACCCAGCTTGTTAGATTAAAAAAAGAATTCTCTTCATCCAAAAGAAAAAACAATATGATTAAATATCAAAATCAGCAGGACAAATACCATTCTTTAGGTATCTCATGTTTATTGTTATGTGAAAATAGATGAGGAGGAAGTGAAAGAATTGGAGCAACAAATCAGGTTGGCAGAAGGAGCGGGGAGAAAAAGGGCGAAGTAATAGAAAAGCTTGGGACATGTACATACTGCTGTATATTTAAACTGGATAACCAACAAGATGCCACTGTATAGCACAGGAAACTGTTCAATGTTATATGGCAGCCTGGATGGGAGGGGAGTTTGGGGGAGAATGGATACATGTATATGTATGGTTGAGTCCCTTGCTGTACTCCAGAAACTACCACAACATTGTGAATTGGCTATGCACCAATAAAAAATAAAAGGTTTTTTAAAAAAACTGTTGGCAACAACAAAGATGGTAGGTAAAGAAAATACAAATGATAGAACTAAATATGCGATAGATATTTATGGAAAGGGAGAAACAAAAAAATTTGTGAATAAAGAGGAAATTTCTTGTGGAGCAAGTTGAATGTTGAGGTATATCTGAGACCTACCAGTTATCTCTCATCTGGGACTGTGAGTTTAAATTTTAGAAGCAAATTCTCATTCAGAGATATAAAACTGATACATAAATTTCATATGAATGTATGAGGTCAGGTTTCCATAGAAAGTTTATGAAGAGGAGGTACCCCAGAACATACTCATCAGGAAGATTAACACTTAGAAGATTATTTATGAGCAACTCTGCTGCCATTTTGCTAATATTATGGCTGAAAAGTTGCATCTGATTTTGATTTGCATTTCTTTGATTTTCTTAGATGAATGTACTGCATGAATGTACTGAATGTTACATCAAAACTACAAAATGTTTTGATGAAAGTAGTGAATATGTGGGCTTCCCCAGCCAGCAGTAAAGAATCTGCCTACAATGCCCGAGCCACAGGGGATGTGGATTCAATCCCTGGGTCAGGAAGATCCCCTGGAGGGCAACCCACTCCAGTATTCTTTTCTGGAGAATCCCAAAGACAGAGGAGCCTGCTGGGCTTCAGTCCATAGTGCTGCAAAGAGTCGGACATGACTGAAGCGACTTAACATGCATGCACGTTAATATTTTTGATTAAAAAAGATAAATAATATTATGTTATCCTGAATGGAGTAGAGTCAAACTAACAAGTGTTTTAACACTTAACTTCCAGAACTTATTCAGAGCAATGTGGTGACATATGGATGGTTCAGGTAATCAACTACTAGGTGTAGGAGATTGTTCTTTAGAACCATGTGAATATAATAAATCTCACAGTGCTAATCAGAAATGTAAAATAGGCATGCTTTTTCAATCCTCCATACTTTACTTTGTCTTTTCCTAAAGGAAACAATATACTACCACATTCCTAAACTCTAATACATATACTCCAAACTACCAGTTTTACTTTAAAAGATAGAAAAAAATAAAGACACATAAGACACAGAATAAAATGCAAAATCATTTATTAGGTTTTCAAGCCAATCTTAAATCTGAGATGTTATATTTTGACAATAATACTGATAGAATAATCAGGTAAATATGTTGTAATTTTATGTAAGTAATATATAATAGTACCTCTGCTTTTAAGAATTTCATATACAATGACAGTTAATGTGAGCAATATTTTAGTTATCTATGGTTGTAACATGATTTAGTCTCACTAAAACTAGAATGAATATGTTAATACATCTTGATTTTTTCCTATGCTTATTTTGAATGTAGACTGATATATCAATTGTTTATGATTTTTGCTTATAAAACTCTTGCCCACATTAAGATCATGCAATCAGTTAAACACTAAGTTTCTTTTCCATATATTTATGGGTAAATGAGTGCTATTGAATTTAAGCAGTTTATTATCTTTGCTGCCATTAACATTCTTCTCCAGACTTTGCTAATTTTGAGATGTATTGCATATTCTTGTTTGTTTGCCTCACAGTGAATATGTAGTATGAGAATGAATTGCTGTGTTCCAGAAGTAGTTTTACTTATACAATGGAAATAAGCAAATTTGAGATTCTGATGTATTCTATTAATATATAACATGGATCAAAACATATGAAATGAGTCTTCTTGACAATTTTTGATACATTACTATAGGGTATATAGTTTCAATTTACTTATTTTTAGGCCCTGAATAACATTTCAGTCTTGGCTTGTTTCCTGCCTTTTAAACTCTTGCCCAATTCCCCCAGCTCATTCTTTGGACTTGGGAAATTCAGACTTTATCACCTAGGCCCCATCATTTGGCTGGTCAGAAATGCAGACACTCCCTGTGATGTTTGCTTCCTTTGTGAACCCGCTTACTGCTGCTAGTCTTCACTGTTACCTGAACTTTGCTTCTTTGGTAGCTTTTTTAGCTAAAGCCTCTCTGATGGATTTCATTTTTCTGTTTTCTACCAACAGCTCATTTGAGGGTTTAGACTATTTGTTTAGTTTGAATTTTTGTTTCAAGAAAAGTTTAGAAATGTGAAAAAGAAAATATAGCAAATATATCTTTATATTTTAGGTTTGCTTTATACAGAACATAAAATTGACCTCATTAATGAATTCAAGCAATATTGAAGTCAAGTCCCAACTGTCACCATGCATAACTAGGCAAGCCTCTGCATTGCCCAGATGTTGTTAGATCTGGGTAATCTCTAAAATATTTTCTGCCTCTAAACACCTCAGTGACTTACCCAAACTACTATATTATTAAATATATATACATATATTTATTAACTATGTATATAACAATTCTTTCAGAATCAATATAATAACTGTCAGAAAAACAAAAATCCAAATCTCACAAGAGGGTGAGGGAGTCAGGGAAAAAATAACTGCTTGAGTATATATATTACAGTTCCATTGCAAAGTAAATTTTGTTCTGAAATGAAGGAATATGCAGAGGACACACCATGGCTGTAAGTGCCCTTGAGAACTGAAGTGGTTGTCAGAGAGTTTCAGGAGCCCATAGTCTGAGCTTCCAATTTTGATTTCTTGGGGGATGGCAGAAAAGATTTAAAATATAGGGCATTCTCATGATATGGAGGTTAACAGGAAATGTGCTAAACTAAGCCAAAATTCTGTCACAGTGAGGGTGAATAAGTAAACCCATTGCTCCCACAGTTCCTGGGAGAAAGCTTAACATATCCTGATCTTGGCATCAGATAAAGGGAAAGACAGATTTCCAATGAGAATTTATGATTACAAGCTAAATTTTATTTTTGGCCTATTTTCATATTATATGGAAAAATAATTTAAAGTGGTCTTGACTGTGTGGATCACAATAAACTGTGGAAGATGCTGAGAGAGATGGGAATACCAGACCACCTGACCTGCCTCTTGAGAAACCTGTATTCAGGTCAGGAAGCAACAGTTAGAACTGGACATGGAACAACAGACTGGTTCCAAATAGGAAAAAGAGTATGTCAAGGCTGTATATTGTCACCCTGCTTATTTAACTTCTATGCAGAGTACATCATGAGAAACGCTGGGCTGGAAGAAACACAAGCTGGAATCAAGATTGCTGGGAGAAATAGCAATAACCTCAGATATGCAGATGACACCACCCTTATGGCAGAAAGTGAAGAGGAACTAAAAGCCTCTTGATGAAACTGAAATAGGAGAGTGAAAAAGTTGGCCTAAAGCTCAACATTCAGAAAACGAAGATCATGGCATCTGGTCCCATGACTTCATGGGAAATAGATGGGGAAACAGTGGAAACAGTGTCAGACTTTATTTTTTGGGGCTTCCAAATCACTGCAGATGGTGACTGCAGCCATGAAATTAAAAGACGTTTACTCCTTGGAAGAAAATTTATGAGCAACCTAGATAGTATCTTCAAAAGCAGAGACATTACTTTGCCGACTAAGGTCTGTCTAGTCAAGGCTATGGTTTTTCCAGTGGTCATGTATGGATGTGAGAGTTGGACTGTGAAGAAGGCTGAGCACCAAAGAATTGATGCTTTTGAACTGTGATGTTGGAGAAGACTGTTGAGAGTCCCTTGGACTGCAAGGAGATCCAACCAGTCCATTCTGAAGGAGATCAGCCCTGGGATTTCTTTGGAAGGAATGATGCTAAAGCTGAAGCTCCAGTACTTTGGCCACCTCATGTGAAGAGTTGACTCATTGGAAAAGACTTTGATGCTGGGAGGGATTGAGGGCAGGAGGAGAAGGGGACGACAGAGGATGAGATGGCTGGATGGCATCACTGACTTGATGGACGTGAATCTGAGTGAACTCTGGGGTTGGTGATGGACAGGTAGGCCTGAAGTGCTGCGATTCATGGGGTCACAAAGAGTCGGACACGATGGAGTGACTGAACTGAACTGAACTGAACTGTAGAGGGAGTATACATATGAAACTGGGACAAGTAAGCATAAATATTCTTTGGAAAAATGAAAATTTAACCCAAGCTTAAAAATAACAAAGCAGAATCATATAAATAGAAGTTGCATCCAGACATGCATATAAATCAGCAGAAAAACGAAAAGAGATCTTAATTATTGGCAGAAGAAACAGGCAGATTTCCTTCAAATGACTGATAGCTATTTTATTCAATGATTATTCTAAATTTTCCAACAATGGAAATTGGAAGACAGTAGAATTGTGTCTTAAATTTACTAAGCAACATAAACACACACACACACTCATTCACACACATGTACATGAACCAAATCTAAGATAAAATTCTAGGCCCTAATAGTACCCTGTAAAATTATGATAATTATCAATAAAATTATACCCAGTAGCCAGAGGCACAATAAAGATATTAAAAGATTAAAAAATAAGATAAATATTAAGCTTACCACCAACAGACCCTTGGTAAATGAAATTCTAAATAAGTAATTTTGGCAGAATAAATGTTATCCTAGATGAAAGATGTAAAATAGAAAGCTGTTGGTAAATAAATATAATTGTGAATATGTCTCTAAATATAAATAAACATGAAGTGTATTCTAAACTAACACAAAAACTACTTCTACCAGCAGCAATAACAATGTCTCATCTATGGAGAGGGAAACAGTATAGATGAAAATGCACAAAACTTGCATGTAAATTTGATGGAAGTTGTTGGCATTAAAATACTTTATTTTATTTGTATTGTTAAAGGGAAGCGTAAACATGAATGATAAAAGCAAGGAATAACCCTAAAAGATTAGACATGAAGATTATAACTTCCAAAAAAATAAAGGGGAAAATGAAATAATAAAAAGGAAAGAACATATCATTCAAAAAAACAAAAGCAAGAGATGGGGGAAATCCAGCTGAGTCTGATTCTAGAGTTTATCCTTATTGTAGCACCTTTTGAATACGCCCAAAACCCTAGAATATAATTAGCTTTGTTTCTCAAGATAAAGTACTGAAAAATTAAGAAACATTTTAACTATTTCATTTTTTTCAAGCAAATAAATAACATTCCTTTATCTTTACAGTTATAATAATTCTGCTATGAACATTGAGATGGAAGCATCTTTTCAAATTAGTTATTTTCAGATATATACCCAGGAGTGGCATTGCTGGGTTATATGATAGTTACATTTTTAGTTTCTTTGAGAAACCTTCATACTGTCTTCCACAGTGGCTGCATCAGTTTACATTCCCACTAATGATCCATTTGTTTTCTTTTTCTCCACATCCTTGCCAAGATTTTTAATTCATTTTCTTTGTAAGGAGAGCCATTCTGATGGGTATATGGTGGTTTGGATTTTCATTTACCAAATGATTAGCAATGTTGAGCATTTTCTTCATGTGCCTGTTGGCTATTTGTATGCCCTCTTTGGAAAAATGTCTGTTCATTTCTTCTGCCCATTTTTAAATGCAATGTTGATTTGTATAAGCTATTTATATATGTTAAATATTAATTTTTATCTGTCATATCATTTGCAAATATTTTCTCCCATTCAATAGATTGTTGCTTCATTTTGTTGATGTTTTCCTTTGCTGTGCAAAAGCTTTTAAATTTAATTAGGTCTCATTTGTTAATTTTTGCTTTTATTTTGCATTAGGAAACATACAAAAACATGTTACTATGATTTATGGCAAAGAGCATTCTGCCTATGTTATTGTCTAGGAGTTTTACAGTATCTGGTTTTCCATTTAGATCTTTAATTCATTTTGAGATTTTTTAAATATGTTATTAGGGAATGTTCTAATTTCATTCTCTTACATGTAGCTGTTCTGTTTTCCTAGCACCACTTACTGAAAAGACTTTCTTTTCTCCACTGACTATATTTGTCTCCTATGTTGTAGGTTAACTGTAAGCGCATAGGTTTATATCTGGGTTTTCTATCTTATTCCATTGATCTATATGTTTGGTTTTGTGCCAGCACTGTAATGTTTTGATTGCTATAGCTTGGTAGTTTAGTCTGAAGTCAAGGTGAATGATGCCTTCAGCTCCATTCTTCTTGCTCAAGTTATTTTGGCTATTCAGGTCTTGTGTGTTTCAATGCAAATTTTAAATTTATTTCTCTATCTCTGTGAACAATATATTTTGATAGAGATTGAATTTAATTTGTAGATCACCTTGTGTGGTATGATTATTTTAACCATGTTGATTCTTCCAATCCAAGAATACTGTATATCTTTCCATCTGTTTGTGTTGCCTTCCATTTCTTTCATTGAAGTCTTAAAGTTTTTGGAGTACAGATCTTTTTGCCTCCTTAGGTTGGTTAACTTCCATGTATTTATATTTTATGGCTAGATAATAAATGGGAATGTTTCCTTAATTTCTCTTGCTAGTGTATAGAAGTGTAAGTGATCTCAGTATATCAGCTTTGTATCCTGGAACTGTACCAAGTTCACTGATGAGCTCCAGTAGTCTTCTGGTGACATCTTAAGAATTTTCTATGTCTAGTATCATGTCATATGCAAGCAATGACAGTTTTACTCTTTCCTTTCCAATTCGGTTTTGTTATACTCATTTTCTCTGATTGATGGCTAGGTTTTTCAAAACTATGTTGAATAAAGAGGCAAGTGTGGGTATCCTTGTCTTATTCCTGCTCTTAGAGGAAATGTTTTCAGCTTTTCACCTTCAAGTATGATGTTAGTTGTGAGTTTGCCTTGTACTGTGCTGTGTTAAGTTGCTTCAGTAGTGTCTGACTATTTGTGACCTTGTGGATCATAGTCCACCAATCTCCTCTGTCCATGGGATTTTCCAGACAAGAATACTGGAGTGGGTTGCCAGGTCCTCCTCCAAAGGATCTTCCTGACTCAAGGATTGAACCCAAGTCTCTTATGTCTCCTGCACTGGCAGATGGGTTCTTTACCACTAGTGTCACCTGGGAAGCCTGAGTTTGTCTTAAATGACCTTTATTATATTGAGATATGTTAGATCTATGACAACTTTCTGGAGAAATTTTTATAAATGGATGTTGAACTTTATTAAAAGAACTTTGTCTGCATCTACTGAGATAATCATATGGTTTTCCTATTTCAATTTGTTCATGTGGCATATCACATTAATTGGCTTTAGAATACTGAAAAATCCTTGCACCCCTGGGATAAATTCCATTTGCTTATGGTGTTTTATTCTCTTACCTATTGTTGGATTCAGTTTGCTGGTATTTTGTTGAGGATTTTGCATCCTCATTGATTGTTAATCAGTAATATTGGCTTGTAGTTTGCTTTTTTGTGGTATCTTTGTCTGATTTTGGTATCAGAGTGAAGCTAGTATCATAGAATGAGTTTGGAAGTGTAGTTTTCTCTGCAACTTTTTGGAATAGTTTCAAAAGGATAGGTGTTATTAATAACTCTTCTCTAAATGTTTCGTAGAATTCATCTGTGAAACTATCTGGTCCTAGACTTTTGTTTATTGTAAGTTTTAAAATTACAGATTTCATTTCATTACTGGTAATTGATCTGTTCATGTTTTCTATTTTTCCTGGTTCAGTCTTGCGAGATTGTGCCTTTCTAAAAATTTGTCTATTTCTTCTAGGTTGGGGCTTCCCTGATAGCTCAGTTGGTAAAGAAGCCACCTGCAGTGCAGGAGACCCCAGTTTGATTCCTGGGTCGGGAAGATCCCCTGCAGAAGGGATAGGCTACCCACTCTAGTATTCTTGGGCTTCCCTTGTGACTTAGCTGGTAAAGAATCTGCCTGCAATGTGGGAGGCCTGGGTTCAATCCCTGGTTTGGGAAGATCCCCTGGAGAAGAGAAAGGCTAAGGTTTCAGTGAAGTTAAACAACTCACCCAAACTTTCACAGTGAAAGAGTCAAGATTCAAAGCCAACTTTACAAAAAGCTATATTTATTATTTTCGTTACTCCACAGCTGAAATGCAAGATAGAGAATGTTGTTTTAACTGGCTTTTAAGTTTTTATTCAGACCAAATAATTTGAAATTATAATTCTCTGAGTAGAACAACTGAAGCATAGCAGCAGAGATTGCACTCGTATCATGAATGAGCGGCCTGGGTATTTGATTTCTGCTGTGTTAAATCAAGTAACAGAAAAGCCCAGACAAAGCAAAAAAAGCTTTGCTGTTCTCTAACCTCCTTCTTTTTCCTTCCCAGTTTCATCCATTCTTCACTGCTTGAAACATTCCCCTTTCCTACACAAGGTAAATCCAAAATATCAGGAGAGTTAACTATGGCTAAAACAATACATACTTTCTGCCATACCAAATAGTTCTATGTAAATATTTTATGAGTAAAATTTCCAATAACTCATTTGTATTTCTTGAGCAAAACAGAATGCTTACATTTATTTATGAAAAAAAGAGAAAAAACACTGAAGGACAAGCAGTTTGAAAACCAAACCTTTGTGATACATACATCCTCCTCTTAAAATGAATGACTTTGATAGAATTACTAAGTAGACAGTAGAATTTACACTATCATATTGAAAGGCATATGAGTTTCTCTGATATAATTCTTGAGCAGACAGTGGTAAAATTAAGGCAAAATTGATTCCAAAATGAAACATCTATTTTAGAAAACTAGGATTTGTTGTGTTTGGAAACTCATGATAAGAGTTTTGGGAAAAGGAGCTTTATATTTTACTAAAGGAAACTATTATCTAAGAACAATCATTCATATAGCTTCTGATTTGGATTTGGCTGTGCTCCAATGATACCATTTTGATAGACAAAGCAAGTAGAGCTTTTCAAGCCTTTCAGTTTAGAAAAATATATTTTGTTAGTTTTATTTTCCTTTCTATTTTTGTTCCTATGTCTAAAAGAGAGGATAGGATTAATTTTGTAAGGAGAGAACACAAAGGGAAGATCCACTATCCCAACCACCAATTACAGTGGCTAGAGCACTGTTTGCTTTATGAAGAAAAACATTTTCTAGTATTCAGCCTGCTCATTCAAGAATCATCTACACTGTAATAGATATAGAGGAAAAAGCTGTTTTTCTAACAGTCCTGGTGTTACAAATCCAATTTGATTTTAGTGACTGAGACCCCATGTCTTTTTTTTTTTTTTAGTTTAACTCTGCAAAGTCTAGAGACTTTGAAGTGGCTAGTTCTGATTAAATATAAGTCTGTGATTTTTACATGTTGCTCTTTGTCATCAAGATACTCTTATAATCCTCAGAATAGGGTTTCCCTGTATAAGAGTCTCCAGGCCTCTCTCACAAAGAATTCTGCAAAAGACATTCCAGACCATGTGCTCTAAAAAATGCCTACCTCAAAATTCCCTGAGGAATTATTTTAAAATTGAAAGTATCTTGGCTTCTTCCATAACATTCCAACTCAAGTCTCTCTTATATGGAAACTCACATTTTAATAAACTTTATTATAATTCTTATATATACAGAAATATGAAAACTTGTATTCTAAGAGTTTGAAGAGTCAAAGGTAGCTCATTCTAGGGACAAGATAATGGACTTTGAAGTCTCAAAGACCCAGATTTTGTCCTATAGCAATACAGCATGCTTGTGTATCACACTAGCTGTATAACCCTAAGTACCTTGGTCCATCTCTGTGAGCCCCAGTTACGTCATGTGTAAAATGGGGGAAAGACCTATCTTGCAAAGTTGTGTCTAGGATACAGAAAGTAAATAATATATGTGTATATGTATATGTGTTTATGTATGTAAACATATTTCAGTGTCTCTAAAGCATGCCACTTTTATTTCCTTCTCAGTTCAGTTCAGTTGCTCAGTCGTGTCTGACTCTTTGTGACCCGGTGAACCACAGCAGGCCAGGTCTCCCTGTCCATCACCAACTCCTGGAGTTTACTCCAACTCTTGTCCATCAAGTCAGTGATGCCATCCAGCCATCTCATCCTCTGTCGTCCCCTTCTCTGCTTGCCCTCAATCTTTCTTAGTATCAAAGTCTTCTCAAATGAGTCAGCACTTCACATCAGGGGGCCAGAGTATTGGAGTTTCAGCTTCAAAATCAGTCCTTCCAATGAACACCCAAGACTGATATATTTCCTTTCGGATGGACTGGTTGGATCTCTTGCAAGTCCAAGGTACTCTCAAGAGTCTTCTCCAACACCACAGATCAAAAGTATCAATTCTTCGGTGCTCAGCTTTCTTTATAGTCCAACTCTGACATCCATGCATGACTACTGGAAAAACCATAGCCTTGACTAGATGGACCTTTGTTGGCAAAGTAATGTCTCTGCTTTTTAATATGCAATCTAGGTTGGTCATAACTTTTCTTCCAAGGAGTAAGCGTCTTTTAATTTCATGGCTGCAATCACCATCTGCAGTGATTTTGGAGCCCCCCAAAATAAAGTCTGACACTGTTTCCACTGTTTTCCCATCTATTTGCTATAAAATGACAGGAACGGATGCCATGATCTTAGTTTTCTGAGTGTTGTGCTTTAAGCTAACTTTTTCACTCTCCTCTTTCACTTTCATCAAGAGGCTTTTTAGTTCCTCTTCACTTTCTTCCATAAGGGTGGTATCATCTGCATATCTGAGGTTATTGATATTTCTCTCGCCAATCTTGATTCCAGCATGTGCATCATCCAGCCCAGTGTTTCTCATGATGTATTCAGCGTATAAGTTAAATAGCAGGGTGACAATATACAGCCTTGACATACTCCTTTTCCTATTTGGAACCAGTCTGTTGTTCCATGTCCAGTTCTAACTGTTGCTTCCTGACCTGCATACAGGTTTCTCAAGAGGCAGGTCAGGAAGTCTGGTATTCCCATCTCTTGAAGAATTTTCCACAATTTATTGTGATCCACACAGTCAAAGGCTTTGGCATAGTCAATAAAGCATATGTTTTTCTGGAACTCTCTTGCTATTTTGATGATCCAGCAAATGTTGGCAATTTGATCTCGGGTTCCTCTGCCTTTTCTAAATCCAGCTTGAACATCTGGAAGTTCACAGTTCATGTATTGCTGAAGCCTGGCTTGGAGAATTTTGAGCATTACTTTACTAGCATGTGAGATGAGTGCAATTGTGTGGTAGTTTGATAATTCTTTTTCATTGCCTTTTCCAGTCCTGTGGCCACTGGTGAGTTTTCCAAATTGCTGACATATTGAGTGCAACACTTTCACAGCCTCATCTTTCAAGATTTGAAATAGCTCAACTGGAATTCCATCACCCCCACTAGCTTTGTTTGTAGTGATGCATCCTAAGGCCAACTTGACTTCATATTCCAGGATGTCTAGCTCTAGGTGAGTGATCACACAATCATGATTATCTGGGTCATGAAGATCATTTTTGTACAGTTCTTCTGTGTATTCTTGCCACCTCTTCTTAATATCTTCTGCTTCTGTTAGGTCCATACCATTTCTGTCCTTTATTGAGTCCATCTTTGCATGAAATGTTCCCATGGTACCTCTAATTTTCTTGAAGAGATCTCTAGTCTTTCCCATTCTATTTTTTTCCCCTATTTCTTTGAATTGGTCACTGAGGAAGGCTTTCTTATCTCTCCTTGCTATTCTTTGGAACTCTGCATTCAGATGCTTATATCTTTCCTTTTCTCCTTTGCTTTTCACTTCTCTTCTTTTCACACTATTTGTAAGGCCTCCTCAGACAGCCATTTTGCTTTTTGCATTTCTTTTTCTTGGGGATGGTCTTGATCCCTCTCTCCTGTACAAAGTCACGAACGTCCATTCATAGTTCATCAGCACTCTGTCTATCAGATCTAGTCCCTTAAATCTATTTCTCACTTCCACTGTATAATCATAAAGGATTTGATTTATGTCATACCTGAATGGTCTAGTGGTTTTCCCTACTTTCTTCAATTTAAGTCTGTATCTGGCAATGGGGAGTTCATGATATGAACCACAGTCAGCTCCTGGTCTTGTTTTTGCTGACTGTATAGAGCTTCTCCATCTTTGGCTGCAATATAATCAGTCTGATTTCTGTGTTGGCCGCCTGGTGATGTCCATGTGTAGAGTCTTCTCTTGTGTTGTTGGAAGAGGGTGTTTACTATGACCAGTGTGTTCTCTTGGCAAAACTCTATTGGCCTTTGACCTGCTTCATTCTGTACTCCAAAGCCAAATTTGCCTGTTACTCCAGCTATCTCTTGACTTTCTCCTTTTGCATTCCAGTTCCCTATAGTGAAAAGGACATCTTTTTTCAGTGTTAGTTCTAAAAGGTCTTGTATGTCTTCATAGAGCCGTTCAACTTCAGCTTCTTCATATTACTGGTTGGGGCATAGATTTGGATTATTGTGATATTGAATGATTTGCCTTGGAAATGAACAGAGATCATTCTTTTGATTCAGAGATTGCATCCAAGTACTGCATTTTGGACTCTTGTTGACTATGATGGCTACTCCATTTCTTCTAAGGGATTCCTACCCACAGTAGTAGATATCATGGTCATCTGAATTAAATTCACCCATTGTAGCCCATTTAAGTTCACTGATTCCTAGAATGTCCATATTCACTCTTGCCATCTCCTGTTTGACTACTTCCAATTTGCCTTTATTCACGGACCTAACACTCCAGGTTCCTATGCAGTATTGCTGTTTACAACATCAGACCTTGCTTCTATCACCAGTCCCATCCAAAACTGGGTGTTGTTTTCCCTTTGGCTCCATCCCTTCATTCTTTCTGGAGTTATTTCTCCACTGATCTCCAGTAACATATTGGGCACATACTGACTTGAGGAGTTCATCCTCAGTGTCCTTTTTGCCTTTTCATACTGTTCATGGGGTTCTGAAGGCAAGAATACTGAAGTGGTTTGCCATTCCCTTCTCCAGTGGACCACATTCTGCCAGACCTCTCCATCGTGATCTGTCCATCTTGGGTGGCCCTGCAAGGCATGGCTTAGTTTCATTGAGTTAGACAAGTCTGTGGTCCATGTGATCAGATTGGTTAGTTTCCTATGACCATGGTTTCAGTGTGTCTGCCCTCTGATGCCCTCTCTTAGTGCCTACCATCTTACTTGGGCTTCTCTTACTTTCAACGTGGGGTAGGTATCTCCTCTCAGCCACTCCTGCACTGCACAGCGACTGCTCCTTTATGACCCAAATTTATCTAGTAGCAATCTATTTTGTTTACTTTCATATAACCTCTTACCATTTCTATTTGTGAGGTTGCTCAGTTCATGGGGTTAAAAATCAATGCCTTCCCATTTTTACCTGCCCTTCATTTCATTTGAAGAAAGGTTTTATGGAAACATAATGGTCTTTTTTGCAAAACACTAGGAAAGATTTAAGCCTATCCTGTCACTTAGACAACTAATTACACCATTACATGCTGCAATTACAATTAAAGATTTTCAGCTGATGAAAGGCATGTTCACTGAATTCTCATTACCTGATATTTCCTTGCCAACACTCAAGAGTATCATGATTTTGATGAAACAAGAACAACTCAAGGAGCTATATTTGCGCAGTAACATCAACAGAACAGTTTAGGGAGCCCATTGCAATTCCCTTCTGCCCCATTGCATTTATCCACCAGGCTATTAAAAGCTATAGTTTTCGTTATTACCTCATAGAATTTGTTAGCTTCCAAAATCATTAGTAATTTCTGCTGATCCAGCCTTGTCCGTGTGAAGCATCACACCCTGTAGGCCTGTAGAGCAATCTTGATAGTAAGCCAGTTGGATTTGGTCTAAAGTTGACTCAGACCAGATCAGTCAATTCAGATCACTTAGTGCCAGCATTGGCTGGCATATAATGTGCTTGCCTTAAGTATCTGTTATTTACAACAACCTCTTAGCAACAGCAGAATCAGATAAGTGACCCAGGGCCAAAGGACACCCCCTTAAGATTCTTTTCTTCCTTGTTTTTGACTTTCTGCTGCCTGGCATCACCCCTTGGCTTCTGAGCATTATAAATGTCATCAAGACCAGTCCCCATTCTGAGGCATGGTCCATTTTAAATCATCCCTTTAATGTAATTGCCTAATGTTAGAATATAAATTTTTAGTATTGATACCTACTAAGGATTGATACCTTGATACCCACTAAGGATCTACCTTCTTTATGAATATGCTTAATAATTTAAAATGATCTTCCTTATTGTAACAGTTATGGCAAGTTATAACTCTGCTCCAAGTAACAGAAAATCTGATCTAAACTGTCTTAAATAAAATGGTGATTTATTGCCCCAACTAAATGAAAAGTGCAAATGCTTCAGGCATGGCAGAATATAGAGATCAAAAACAATGTCATTGGGCCCTTGTTCCTCTCTCATGGTCTCCCAGTTCTGCTTCATTGCTTACAGAGAGGCTTTCTTCTTTAAATTCATAAAATAGTTGCTCTTGCCTTAGGATCTCACATTTTCTTCACTTCAAAAACTCCAGGAAAGAGTGCCAACCACTGTTTGAGCATTCCTGGTAAGATTTGTCTCAAACATTATTGACTATATTCAGATCATATGAATGTCACTAAGCCCATCA
This sequence comes from Oryx dammah, assembly GCF_014754425.2. NCBI lineage: Eukaryota > Metazoa > Chordata > Mammalia > Artiodactyla > Bovidae > Oryx > Oryx dammah. Next base: position 34,528,000 of record NW_024070185.1, read on the forward strand.
TTCTGGAGAAAGAAATGGAGTGCTCTGGTTTATTTCAACAAGCACACATCTGCCTTTGGTGCAGGTTTGATTTTCACTCCTCATGCCTTATGGGCTGAGAGTTCTGGGACAGATCTCTAAGAAGTTATCAAGGTTGAGTTATCAAGAAAAGAGGAAGCAAATGGGGGGAATGTCTTTTTTCTGTATAGTGGAACAAAAGTTAACTTCTTGGAAACTCCTCTCATTTATCCATATTTGCTTCCTCACACTCTACAGAACAAAGCCTGTTTATGTTTTCTCTGCAACCTTTTGATTCTTGAAGAAACAATGGTGTCCTTTCTTCAAGCCGTAATGTTTAGAATGAGTAGTTAATGTAAGAGTTTCATTTAAGTTTTAATGCAAATTTAAGTTCAGTTTACCAAAGTTTAGTATATAGAACAATGGATCTAATATCATATCAGAATTACTTCAAGGAGCACTGAAAAAGTAAGCATGCCTGTGTATAAATCACAACAGCTCTCCCAACCCAGAATTTAGAGGGATGCTGCGGAGGTATATATATTTTTTCAAAGGCTTCACAGTAATTCTCATCCATAATTTCATTTATAAAATACTGATCTTTGTTGAACGAGAGACATGATATATCTATCTGTCTGTCCAGATAATGGCAAAAGAATTTTACCTAATATAAAGTATGATACTTCAGAGGGGCAGAGATAAATATAGACTACTCATAGGGAAATGACCATGGTAAAATTATGCCTTTTGAGAAACAGAAGGAACTGTCCACATAAATAATAAAACTAGGCAGCTAGAAGGGGAAAAAGTCAGTATTTCAGTGAATTGTTTCCAAAAAAAATGTTGGTATTCATTTACCCATTAAAATTCAATGAGTACAAATAATATTCTAGGCACTAAGCTAGATACTAGTATTAAAGTGGTGAATAAAAGCAGTTGTGAGGTCTGCTGTCATAAACCTTACAGTATAAGACTAGCTAGGTGCTTTTACCTGTATATCCCTAAGTGATTTAATAATTAGGAAAGTATTCGCTCATAAAATTGTTAGTACAGATGTAGGAAAGTGTTTGAGGTTAAATGATAAAATGTCTCAGTGATGTTACTCTGCCACCCTTGGTGTTGGCTTCATCTTCAAACTGGCTACAAGCTAATGCACTTTCAGAGGCTACACGTAAACCTAAAGTGTCTAGAGGAAAAGACTGTCTCTCATTTTGTCTACAGACAGTGAAGGCTCTCAGAAGTCTAAGTCTCTCAGAAGTCCCCTGTCAGTTTAGTTTTTATCTTGCATTTCATAGACCAGATGTTGTTGTTCTTTAGTTGCTAAGTTATATGCGACTCTCTTGAAACACCATGGACTTTAGCCCCCCAGGCTCCTCTGTCCATGCTATTTCCCAGGCAAGAATACTGGAGTGGGTTGCCATTTCCTTCTCCAGGGGATCTACTCAACCCAGGAATTGAACTCATATTCCTGCATTGGCAGGTGGGTTGTTTACCACTGAAGCCACCAGGGAAGACAAGGTTTATATGTGTGTGTGTGTATACATATATACACACACGCACACACATATACACACAAACACATACTCATACATACATACTTATATCCATCATTGGGATAGAGGGAAGGAATTATGATGATTGGCCTGAACTATATACATAGATTACACAGATGTTGAAAATGAACCAGAATGTCTCCTACAAACTTTAATCAATAAATTAAAAGTTACAAAATGTCAGAATCCTATAATATGTTTGAAAGCTTCTGCTAAATAAACATGATATATAAAAAAATTTTTGCATGGGAAGCTGAAGCAGAGACTTAAAAAAATGAATAGCATATGAATGAATAAGGAGCAGACAGAAGGGTTTCTGCTGGGAAGAACATGTGAAAAATGCCCTGTGGCTGGACAGTGAAGAATCAGAGAGTAGTAAAATCATAGAGACCTCACTCCTCCTTCTGTAAAGGGAACCCAAAATGAATAAGGGGAGAAAATGAGAATTTTTGGTGAAAGATAATGATACTTTGACTTGAATATTGTGATACAGATTTAGAGAAGTGCCTGGTAAATATTTAGAAGAAAAACTTGACTCGACTTGAGGTAGATTTGATATGGTTTGGGAGTAGTAGTTCAAGGAGCAAGGAAATGTTTGCTATTTACAGTGATTTCTGAGTTTCACACTTGCTGAAGTAACTGACAGCCAGAGGAAGTGGTCCATGTTAGGGTACAGTTGGAAATAACAGAGGATGAGAAGGAGTGGCAGCAAGGCTAAGACCTACAGAGATACCCTGCATTAGTGCTCTGTAAAAAAGTTAACAATGGCTCCAAAGAAGAGAATGTCTTCTGTTCACTATAAAAATATAACCAATCAGTTCCTTAGTCAAAGAATTTGAGTCAATAATCCCTCTTGGCCCAAATGAAATATGTAAGTGCCCAAACAGGAGCTCTTTCCATGCAAAGCACAGGACCTTATAACTACGCTGGGGAGCACTCAGGAGAGGAAAAATGGTCTATCCTGAGACACCCTAAGCTGAGATTTGGGCAAAATCTTCTACTGGCAAATGGCTAAAAGAAATGTAACTAACATACAGCAGACCCTCACTATCATTTGAAAGCATAAATCATCCAAATATATCATAACTGTGATTTTCTATGAATGATCTCATGTGCTGAATGAAAAACACACAACTTTATTCTAATTTGAATGCTATAGATATCATCCTTAGCTGAAGAGAGATAAACAGTAGTCTGTCTAATCCATCCTTTAAAAATCTAGTAAGAATGTGTTCTGTTGTTCAGACATTAAATATCACTTGCTCAATATATTGTTAAACATCAAATGCCATTTAATCCATCTATTTATTTGTGATTTGTATTTCCTTATTATATTTTAAATCTCTTTCATCCTACAGCTTTGCACAATCTTACCTCTCTTACTCGTTATCCCACAATGTTGCTAACATTCAAAGTAGCACAAGTACTCAACATGAAAGTAAACTGTAATCCCCACTCTGTGGAAACAGGTACTTAGTTTCCCATTAACACAGTTGGAATTTAGCATGTAACTCTACATTCATGCCAATGAGGGTATATATGCACTATGCCAGTAATCCACTCTTAGATACCGTGATTTCTGAGCCTTTAGAATTGACTGCTTTTTAGATTATATCTTTTGACTAGAAAGAAACTACTGCTGTGAAATATGTCAGTTTATTATGTTCATATTTGTGGTGATTGCATTATAAAACATAAATTTTACCTGAAAAAGATATAACCAAACATTTATTTCCTTTCTTTTATGATACAGGTAATTGTGTGAATTTAAATAATTTGCAAGTCAATTGTTCTTATAGTCATAACAAATACACACAGAAACTCATCTGATATAATAAATGATCACAATTAGTGTTTTTTTATTACTGTTGTTCTCATCTATTGCTTAATCCCTGAGTTGCTCAGGTATTTCTAGCATTGAAATTTATAACCCCCTCCTCCTTAGCTAATTTTTTATGAGAAGATAAAAGGTATATTAAGGTGTCAAAACAAGCTTAATAGTCTTGGGAATATTTCAAAAATCAAGTAGTTTTGCCTTCTCTCTGTGTGTGTTAGTTGCTCAGTCATGTCTGATTCTTTGTGACTCCATGGATTGTAACCATTCCCTTCTCCAGGGGATCTTCCTGACCCGGGGGTTGAACCCAGGTCTCCTGCATTGTAGGCAGATTCTTTACTGTCTGAACCACCAGGGAAGCGCTCTTTTCTGTATGCTGCAGCCATATTACATTCTGGACATTTGTTTCCCGTTTTCTTTTTTATAATCCTTCAAATTCTTACATATATGTCTCTAGGAGATTCCATTTGGAAGCAATTTTAGACTTTAAAAGCAGCAATTAACTTTCATACCTGGGGCTGTTTAATCACTTGGTCAACAATTATTTATTGAGCGATTACATACCAAGCATGGGTCTAGGTGCTGACGATACAGCATTGAACAGATGAAGGTAATCTTTGCACTAGTGGAGATTATAGGAAATTGGTTTCATATTATAGCAAAAGAAAGAAAGAAAGAAAGGAAAGATGGGGGCAGTGTCCCATATGGACCTCCAATATGCAAAAGTAGAGAAAATTCACTTTAATTTGACAATGGGTTATATCATAAAATGAAGGAAAGATACTTTTATTGATTAGCTATTATTTATCAGATATCATAATAGGTGTTTTCAAGTATTTTGAATAGTCACGAGATTTTCAGTAGAATCAGCCTGGGTTTCTGATACATCTGTATGTGAACAGAGTTTTGATACATATAAATTTGATAGGGACTATCATCTTTTGTGATCTACATTTTTCCCATATAATTTAAGATGCTTTTGTCAAGATGAACATATTGCTGACTGTTAATACTGAGCATTCTTTAAATAATTAAAAGTTACATAAAAATATTAAGATCTGATTATACTCTATTTCATAAGGTTTCATATTCAGATAATATATTTTCTTCCTCAGTGATGTTAGATTTAAGGGAAAACTTAACCTTGTAAACTTCAGTTCTGGCTTAGTATGTGTTTGTACATGGTTGTTTGGATGTGGAGTGTTGTGTGTACATACAGTCTATTTATGGTAATGATTTGCAGTGGAAAAACAACACAAATTCTGAGAATATTCTTAGATAAAATAAATTTTCTAAATTGCAGTTTTAGATTATCTTAGCTAAAAATGTCTCTGTGATTGGTGAAAGAGATTTCTTCCTATTCTAAGTTCATTGAGCTTTACCCTGTAACTATCATAAGACAACCTACAACCTTCAGGAACCGTTTTTATTTATTTGCTTTCTTCTAAGAATGTGGATGATGAGATCATATGAACTAGACTGGCTTCAGGGAATGGGGCAGATACTCCTCACTTTCAATAGCTGTAAATAAGTAATAATGAACTTAATCTCTTTGAACCTTATTTCTTTATTCTATATGCAAAGGCAATGAAAGGAATTAATATAGGTGCTGTTTTGAAATAATGCTTGGGAGTAGTTTGAACTCTAAATGAATTCAGAGCATGCTATACAGAAATACACTGTTTTGGCATACTGAATATTTTGAGCTGAAGGCACCTAAGAAATTACAGACTCAGGAAGGGCTCTGTGACCTCCCCCTTTCTAATTAAAGGCTGGTCATAAAACTTTCCATGAGAAAGTTGCATTTCTTCTACCAGGAAGAAAAGGGCATTCTTATCGCTAAGACTGGGAGTCAAAACACGAACAAACAACCCGTTAAAATAATCCTCATTTGTATTATTTCCCCCATATATTTTCTAGTCACCATCCCATAATTTACTGTCCCCCTAACCAAGCTGTTCTGTCTGATCACAGTCCCATAATTTATTCTGCTATATTTAGAAAGTTGTTTGGGCCTAATAACTTTTTGGGGTCTTCATATTCCTTTTGAAGACTTCACATGGACACACAAATATTAGATAAAATGTGGGCAATTTTTATCCCTGTTAATATGTTTTATGTCATTTTAACTCTTAGATTCACCCACAGCCCCTCAGAAGGTAGAAAGACATTTTTCCTCCCTTACAACTACATTTTCCTGTGATCTTTGGTGGCTTCTTACTATCTTTAGGGATTTCCCAGGTGGCTCAGTGGTAAAGAATCCACTTAGCAGGAGACACAGGGAACATGGTTTTGATTCCCAGGTCAGGAAGATCCCCTGGAGAGGGAAATGGCAACCCACTCCAGTTTCTTTCCTGGAAAATCCCGTGAACAGGGGAGCCTGGTTGGCTACAGTCCATGGGGTCTCAAATAGTCAGACATAACTGAGCATACACACACAACTGCTATGTTTAGAATAAAGTTAAAATGCCTCAGTAAATGTTATATTGAACTTCCTCAACCACTGATGATAACCTTTCCTTCTGATTTCATCTTTTCTCCCATGCCTTCCCAGCTGGCCATGTTTCCCAAGGACTCCCTCTGTTCCTTGGCTCTGACATTTCCTCTACAGAATGGTTTCTTTCCATTAAACTTAACAATTCCTTCTCATCCATCAATGTCTTGCACAAAATCACATATCCTGGGAATTCTTTCACAAACTTCCAGTCTCTCATAGCCACATGTATGTCTTTATCTATATCTCTATCCATATAAATGTCTCATTGTTGGTGTAGTTTATCAGGCATCCTTTTTAGCCTCCTGGTGAAATGTCTGAGGTGGGGGTTTACAACCCACATAATGGTTGGAGAGGTCTAATAATAAAAGGTTGAAACAAAAAATGAGGAAAACATTAACTCAGTATCATAACATTATTTTCTTCCTAGTATCTTTTGTATTGAAATGATTGATTTGGCATGTTGAAAGGAATTCAATTCACTATTAAAACAAACTATATTTCCATTATAAACTTTAGTTGTTATATCATTTTGATGAACTTCTTGCAGAGGATTAATATGTCATCATTGTACTGTTATTGAGGTATAATGATTTATCTTTCCCAATTATTTACATCTTCCAATAATTAAAAGTTTGCTTTAACTGCCCCAGCAGATGGTTGAATCTGGCTGTTTGTTTGGTGTAAATGAATCTCTGATTATTTTTCTATTGTAAAATGATGCTCCCTGCTAACTTTAGATGATTGTTTTTATGCTTTGCTGTGTCTAGTGTCATCAACAAAAGACAGAAATGCACTTCAAACACACAGATGAAAACTCACTCCTTTGCTTAAGTTACCTGGCTTGTTTACAACTGTGCTGGCATCAGGATACCTGGCTTGTTTACAACTGTGCTGGGATCAGGATAAGTCTTATCTCCTTGATTTGCAAGTTATTCCCTAACATAATCCTGAAACCTGCTGAATCATGCAGACTATGTTTTTTAAAAATTAGGAAACAAACAATTATTTGGAAAAAAGGAATGCTGAACGAATAATCCAGTGAACCAAGAAAAACATTTGCATCTTACTTATAATATCCCATATGAGTTAAACGTAACATTTGAAAGATTAAATTTTGCCGTTTGTCAATATACAGTCAGTGCATTCCAAATGGAACCCTTGATATAGTTTTTACAGCTTATGACTGTGGTCACTCCTTTAATTTTCATGGATTTGTAGAATTTTATTACTTGGAGGATAATAAAGGATTATAGCCTAGACCTTACTCTTTTTATTTTTTTTAATGAATGAGACAACTTCTCAAAGACCGCACAGCTAAGAAGTAAGAGGACAAGGAATTAACCTCCTGCCCCTGTGATTACAATCTTAATCTTTAGTTGTTTCAAAATCATGACAGAGTCAAATATGCTTCTTTATAGTCAGCTGCCCCTTCACTCAACACATATAAAACAAAATTAATCTATAAACATTATACTATTTCTACTATTGTATTTCACTCTCTTTAATGACTTATTTTCTAATTATTCACATTTAATTCTTTATTTTAAATCAACAAATACATATTGAGCACTTTATATATATTTTAGTTTCTAAGGAGAAAAAGTTGTATAAAGTTTAATTCCTGACTTTAAAATGTCTACAGTCTGATTGGAAGCAGTAGACATATAAACAAATAAGTATAATAAAATGAACCTGTGAATATTGTGAAATCACTTTATTGAAAAATCTCTACTATTTGGAATGACAGGGAAGTAGCTTGATTTTTCAGTCACTATCTTCCTCCCAGGTTTTATGTACTGACTTCCTTGTTTGCTTTTGCAAGCATTTTGCTCTGATTTTATACATTGCTAGCTGCTTTGGGTTAATATAAGTTTATTATTTGAGTGTTTGAGACTAATCTCAGTGCATTTTAAAATTTCCAGGTTATTTCTTGTTTGTTCTCCTCTCCTTTCCTCTCTGCAGCCTAGTGCTGTAGCTTCAGTGATTTAAAGTGGAAGGTTTGGGAGAGGTAGAACTTAGGCTGCATCTTAGAAATCATGCTTTCCCTGCCTTCTCCTCTGTTAAGTGAATAAAATCAGGAAAAGAGCAAACATCTTTTTAGGTGACTGTGGTAAGGATGAATTCTTCTCTTTTGCTATCCAAAATGAATGCCCAGCAAATTTTGAGTGGCAACCTCAAACCAGTCCATATAAAGAGGAGCTCACCTCTCTCTATTCAAGTCTCTTCAGAATTTGTAACCTGTGACAATAGACCTGCAAGAATAAGCACAGCTTCTGGCTGACCTGCTGGTGTATCACCCCTGATGCTTGGGTCTCCCAGAAGGACCACAGCCTCCAATCCCAGTCCCAGACTCCTCTTGGAGTAACTCTCAGCTCCAGGAGCACACAAAAAAGTAATTTTTCTTGCTCCTCAGAAAATAGAAACCAAAATCAGGCAGCAGCCTTCACTGCCACCTTCTTGAGTATCCCTCACTTTGTCAAGTCTCACTCTTTCTCACATTCCCTGCTTTTTTACTACATGACAAGGCAAGAACACTGCCTACTAAGACATCCACTAAGAACTGGGATGCTATCTTTTCCCTGTGTACCCTCCAAATTGATTTGAGTCATTCTTTCAAAGCATCATCCATCCAACACTTTCAATTTAGGAGGAGAATCATCCCCTTCCTTTCCCCTCAAAGCATTTCCTCCCTCCTTTACACTCTGTCAGTTGACATAGGGAAGGGGACAGATATAGGGCATGAGTAGTGGTACCTCACTGGAGTCAGTTCATGCAAGACATCATGCAAGACATCAATGGAGTTGTCCATCCCTCAAGATTAGTAGGTCTTGAAACTTAAAAAGGTAAAGCATTTTGTACTTTTAATCACCCAGGTGTAGACATTCAGTTCAGCTCATTCACTCAGTCATGTCCAACTCTGAGACCCCATGGACTGCAGCACAACAGGCCTCCCTGTCTATCACCAACTCCCAGAGTTTACTCAAATTCACGTCCATTGAGTTGGTGATGCTGACTCATCCAACCATCTCATCCTCTGTCGTCCCTTCTCCTTCTGCCTCCAGTCTTTCCCAGCATCATGGTCTTTTCCAATGAGTCAGACCCTTGCATCAGGGGGCCAAAAGTATTGGAGCTTCAGTATCAGCATCAGTCCTTCCAATGAATATTTAGGGCTGACTTCCTTTAGGATTGACTGGTTTGGTATCCTTGCAGTCCAAGGGACTCTCAAGAGTCTTCTCCAACACCACAGTTCAAAAGCATCAATTCTTTTGCATTCAGCCTTCTTTGTGGTCAAACTCTCACATCCATACATGACTAATGGAAAAACCATAGCTTTGACTATATAGACCTTTGTTTGCAAAGTAATGTTTCTGCTTTTTAATATGCTCTCTAGATTTATAATTACTGATATATAATTGAAAAGAGTTAAACAAATATAGTTAATAAAATTAAATAAATATGTGTGCACCTACAGATATGTTAATAGTAAAATATATCTCTAAATATATCCATAGAAATGTAAGTATACAATGATTTTAATCAATTTTATTTTATAAATATGCAATTGTTTTAATATTTAAAGTATATATAAATTTCTTAGAGCTCATAAAGCTCTTATATAATTCCAGGAAAATCTGGAAACCAAATTATTAGTAGAACTTATCTCTAGTGAAGATTGCTAAAGAAGTAGTTAGAATTGGGGACTTTTGTTTCATTCAGTATCTCTTAATGAAGACAGCAATTTTTACTTTATGCTTTTAAAACTTTTAAACTAAAATATCTTTGAAAAAATAACCTGTTTTGCCAAGGGAAGTAAGATTCAGACTGTGTTTTAGGGACTTCCTGTGGTAGCTGTGTTCAGACCCTGAAGACCAATGAATGGCATGCAGAAAAGGCAAAGACATGTCAATCTTGAGAGAGGATCAGAATTCATCTGAGAATATGTGAAGAAAAATTGGGAAGAGTCAACAGAAGTGAGGAACTGAAAAGTGAAAGCTGAGAGATGATGGTAGTTTTGGAAATGCTGAGTTTGGGCTGCCTGTTGCATATGAAGTAAGATATTGCAGGAGTAAAGCTAGGATGTGACTGGTCAGGCTTGGCCACAGACTTAGAAGTTATCACACAGGCCAGGTAAAGAATTTGAGGTTATTGAAGAAATCAAGGAGAAGCTCCATAAAGATGAAAAATAAAGAAATAAAGTCGGTGAATGCCCTTTTTTCACATGACGTAATGGGGGCTTACTAGTAATTAAGTACTAGGGAAGCTATTGAGAAACATGGTAGCTGGTGAAATTAGCTGGGGAAATCACTGTTAGAAGCTATGCGACAGTCTATGCTGTTGTCTGTTAGGGTAATGTAATCTTCTAATATGTTACTATTCCTACTTTATAATATCATAGTAAGTTTGTTTTCTGACTTTTTAGAATGAATTAATGCACTCTTTTGATCACGTTTTAAAATGGACTTTGCAGTGTCTCCCTTCTCCCACATATTCTTTCCCCTGTAATCTCTCTTAGAAACCTCTCCCTCTCCCTCTGTTCCCTATAGTCTGAATTGAAAAAAATAGGAGAGGTTCAGTTATTTAGCAACTATGCAGAGCAGTTTATGTGTTATTTGGTTAAATGGATTTTGTCTCTTGCTTCATTAACAGAGACCTTGCCCTCCAGACCCATCTTACTGAGAAGAGCTGTGTAAGCTGTGAAATTCTACCATTGCAAAACAGTACTTAGTCTTTAGAGGAAAAGACCTATCAAATTGATTCAAACTGATTTCATTTATCTCTGGCTCTCTCATCATAGCAACCAATAATGTTATAACATATCAAATAAATTGAATACAAATCAGACAGAGGAATTGACTAAAAGTGTACTGCTGGGGTCCAGCCCCAGTGGATCCAGGGAATTCGAAGGTGGGGACGGTGTTGGCGTCTTTGGAAAAATACATATTTAATTACAGATATAGAGAGATATTAGAAACGGATAGTGTAGTAGGAGATTTAGTGGAGAAAAGAGGCTGAATTCAGCCAGAGAAACGGGAGCAAGAAAGAAGCAACATGGTGGAATCAGTCTTTCCGGAAACTGATCTGATTTCTTTATTTTTGGGTTTGCTTATATACCTTTTGTTACACATAGGGATGAATACAGAGTCACGCAGGGGTCTTAGGGATATTACATCATCTTCTGGCCATGAGTGAGACCTGCTGACATTCTATGATCCTTTCTTTCTGATAACCAAAAACCTTATTTCTTCCAAGGGTGAGTTTTCCTTAAACCAGGCACCACCCTCCAGATAAAGTTGCATTCCTATAGGGTGAGGGTGTAGTGAGTTACAATCAAGAAAGGAATTTATTTAACCCAAGGTTAACAGGATTAATCTTAAATGTTAATACCTATCTCTCCTATATGCTTAAAGGTTAATACTTATTTCTCCTATATGTTAGTTATATTCATTATACGGGCAGGGAATATGGAGATTTAGCAGCAAACATCAGCCCAACAAATGAAAATCCTTTCATCAATGCTCCCCTTTAAGATCTATTTAGTCTTAAGATAGCGATAAAGTTACATTTTTACATAACAAGGACACAGTGATTTATAACAAAGCACAGTGATCTATTACGAAAGAGAAAATTCATTAACTCAGAAAGTCTAGTATTGCTAACATCAAAAACTACTATATTTCCTTTTCTATGTTCCAAATACATTGATTAATATATTCCCAGGTGCCTAAGGATATGGAAGCCTGGCGGCAATCATTGACTCAATGAGAAGAAAAAGCCCTATGCTAATTAAGACTCTCAAAATACTCCAAAACTCTCTGTGCTGTTTATGGTTAAGAGGTAGTAAACAATCATGTGGCAGGAGTATGGATAATCCTGTCACACAAGCTAGTCTGCCAGCAGAGAGGTTTGACCTGAGACATCCTTGTCCCACCCAGAGCAGGGAATTAGCAGCAATTATTGACACAACAAATGAAAAACCCTTCACCAATATAATTCCTAACCAACCCACTATACTGATAATTTCTAACTCCCCAAAGAATTTGCCTTTAGTAAGTCTAAAACATCTCATGCCTTTCAGATTGGGAGGCTGTAAACAATCACATGTGGCCAGATGAACCTATACAGGCGGGCTAGATAACCTTCAGAGGAGTCGTAAGCTGAAACACTCTTGTCACGCCCAGGAATTTTTATTGCCTTGGAGCTGCACGTTTACTCCTTCTCCAAGAGAAATGGTTATGGGGAAAACATAAAACAAACTCTGGTTTTGGGGGTAGATGCTCGGGAACAGGGGGGTTCCTGAGGCTTGATCACGCCTTTGCGTATGCCAAGCCTCCTTCCTCATGACCTTTGCCATGGGCGGAGTTCCTCATGCTGGCCCCCAACAGTGTACAACAAGCTTTGGCATGGCTTCTATAAAAGAGAATTTAATATTTCTTGAATCATGGAAAGCTCTAAGTCTATCTAACAGTGTCCTCAAATTATCCTAAAATTTATATTAAATTAATAAATACTTAATGCTGACAAGTTTATATCCTTCAACTTGTTTCTCCCATTGATTCCTCTGTCTTCTTCCACCCAACATCAATTTCATGGACAGTCAAATGGATTTGTAGTAAGAATGTTTGAAGTTGTATTTATATGGGCACTTGTTAGATAATTAATCTTTATTAAGTCATTTTTTTTTACCTCTGAAAATCTTTTCTCTACAATAGAAATTATGGTCCCTACCTTACAGAGCTGAATTATTGCAAATTATATATCACATGCAAAATACTTGAGAATCATAAAAATGTGGCTCTTATCAGTGAGTCTCAAAAACACATGAATCCATGTGAATTTTTAAAGAAAATTTACCTTTTTTCCCTTCTTCTTTCTTCTCTTTCTCCCCCTGCTCCTTTTCCCTCTCTCTCTCTCTATCTCTTCATCCTCTCCATTTCTCTCTTTTTTCCATTTTGGTTTTTTAACTTTTAACCAAATAGTTCAGCTTAACGTATAAATACAGACTTCATATTTGAAGTCATTTGAAGTGAGCGGTTCCTCATGATTCTCAAGTCTGAATCTGCATGCATGTGAATGGCTTCCTTTATTAGAAATTTGTAAAACCCTATGACTTGTTAGGCACTGTGCTGGGTGCTGAGAAACAGCGGGATATAAAATCAGGCAGAGCTTTACCTTTTAGTCTGCTTTGCAAGCTTCATTATAAAAACAGTCTTTGCTGTCAGCACACTACCCACTCTGAAGCACTACACTAACACATGCAGATTTTTGAGTTACACAGAAGGGGTTTTGCTTCATGAAAAATTCAGGTGTCTCACTCACTTGGGAGAGGGACACTAGAATCATCATGAATGTTTTCTCATTTTGAACTTTCTAGTCTAAAGCAAAAATGGATGGGCTACGTATGAACTGGTCGGCCTTATCAGGACTGCTGCCTGTTTGGAAAATAGTCCTTTTGGAACATGGACATGCTCCTTCATTTACCTATCATCTATGGCTGCTATTGAGTTACAAAGGCAAAACCACACAATTTGCAGAACTGGGAAAAAAAAAAAAAGTCTTCTTTTCATCAGTTCCCGTCATAGTCCTGTCTTTCCAAACAAGTCAGCAATGCAGCATTATAATTAATTCTGTCCTCTTATGATTAACGATTAACTGATTTTTATTTTGCTGCAGCTGCTGCTGCTAAGTCGCTTCAATCGTGTCCGACTCTGTGCAACCCCATAGGTGGCAGCCCACCAGGCTCCCCGTCCCTGGGATTCTCCAGGCAAGAACACTGGAGTGGGTTGCCATTTCCTTCTCCAATGCAGGAAAGTGAAAAGTGAAAGTGAAACCGCTCAGTCGTGTCCACTCTTAGCAACCCCATGGACTGCAGCCTACCAGGCTCCTCCTTCCACAGGATTTTCCAGGCAAGAGTACTGGAGTGGGTTCTCCAGTACTTTTCCGCCATTGCCTTCTCCTTTTTTTATTCTGCTCTTCTTCAAATAGAATCTACAGGTGAAGCAACTTTCATGTCCACTTCCATGGCCTCCATAGCCTGTCTGTCCTGTCTGTTACTCCACTGCAACCCATCTGTGAATTTAGGTGGAGAGGTTTTAGAGTGGAAAGAACACTCAGCAAAGATTAAGTAAAGACAAGTCCAAACACACTTCACTTAATCAGTTGTGTGACTTAAATTTGATTTGCCTTTCTGGGCCTCCAAGTCATTATTATGGATTTAAGAGCTGTTTAACAGTAGTGATTATTTTTGACCCTACTATTCATTAAACAATAGACAAATAACTATCTTTTCTCCTTGAAATAATTGTTTTACATTTTGATGACCAAATTTTAGAGGAGAGGAAACTTCATAAGTATCCTTAGGCTACATTGTTAGTTACCGACAGAGCTGTAAAAAATTCCAGCTCTAAAATTCATTTTTTCCCCACTAGTTTATCCAGTTTATATGTAGCAACTGATCCTAAAACAGCACCATCAGAGTTCTGAAACAGCTAGAAGATCCCATGTTTGATTGTATTCGCTAGTGCTGACTCAATCCTACTGAAACGTGTTGGACACAGTAAATAAACTGGGCTTTTCAACTCTGTGTTAGGTCTCAGGAATCTGAACTCTAACAGTTACAAAACAATCACAGTAATGAAAAATATTGGTGATTTAGGGATATGGAGTTGTAGGCTTCCCAGTGGTGCTAGTAGTAAAAGAACCCACTTGCTAGTGCGGGAGATGTAAGAAACACAGGTTCAGTTCCTGGGGCAGGAAGATCCCCTGGAGGAGGGCATGGCAATGACCCTCCAGTACTCTTGCCTGAGAATCCCATGGGCAGAGGAGCCTGGAGGGCTACAATCCATAGGGTCTCAAAGAGTTGGATATGACTGAAGCAACTTAGCATGTGTGCATAAAGTAATATAAATGGTCAATTGGCAGAAAGGAAGAGATTGGTAAATAATACAGTTTTAAAAAATAAAACATCTTGTAAGCCAATGATAAAATATAATTTAATTAACTAAGACTTGTTTTTCCCACTACTGGGGGTGAATATTTTCATTTTCTCCATTGCCATGATTAAAGACATAAATTGCCGTTTGGCCTATTACCCTGTATCCTTGGTTGATCCCCATCTAATTTGCTGTAATATCAGTGTTTTTCAGGAGGATAGTTTCCTTGAGGTGATGTTTGTTATAAAGTTCCATACCCATTAAACTAGTTCACCCTTCACCTTGACTTTGAACTTTCACTTAAATATTGTTCTTAGTTTGCCATTTCCCCTATTCCCCCCAATTTCAGTCTTAACCAATCTATACCTAAGAGAAATTGCACAGAGAAAATACTCATGTAAGAAACACTGCTCCTTGAATATTATTTTTTTTTTAATCCTTTAACTTATTTTCACAAAAAGATTGTTAGCTTATTATGCAGTGCTCTTCAGACTTTCAGTATGCATGAGATTCTAATTTGGGAAATCTGGGATGGGGCCCAGGAATTTGAAGTTTTAACAAGCATCCAGATGGCAGCAGGTGGGTCATTGGACCACACTGGAGTAAGTCTTTAATTGATAGCTGTATCATTTATACCCTGTAGTGTAGCACAGTATTAGGTATTTAGTAAGAAATGAATTGAATGGATCACCAAAAGTGCTAATAGAAACAGGGCAATGTGAGGTACTCATTCATTCACCTGGGGATTCACTGTTTCAGTGTTCAATTTGTAGCTGTCATGTACTAAGTATTATAGCAGTGTGTGTGTGTGTGTGTGTGTGTGTGTGTGTGTTACAGTTATGAAAAGAAACTTGGTATATACTCCATGCCTCCAAAGAGCATGACGTCTGCTCAGTACATTGGGAAAAAATTTTTTCATAATAATATTCAGGTCTTGTTAGAGCAGTAAGTGCACAGAGAAGTGACAACAATTAAAGAATAGAAAAATGTTTTGCCCATTGCATAACGTTATATTAGATGTGTTATATGAAAGTAAGTTAGTAAATTGCAAAAGGAAATGTTTATGCAAGTGATAGTATTTATAAAGCTTTTCCCCTTTGTAGAGATATTTAGGTCTCTTAGTCCTATTCACTCTATTGACTGGATCTCTCTGATTTTCTATAAAAGAAGGCATATGTCACTTATCTCTGTGGCATGAAATCTTTAAGACTTGGGACTATATGCCAGTGACTTTCTACCTGGGCTTTTAGAATCTTTTCATTTGAAGTATCATGGCAACCCACGAGTCAGACATGACTGAACGACTTCACCTTCACTTTTCACTTTCATGCACTGGAGAAGGAAATGGCAACCCACTCCAGTGTTCTTGCCTGGAGAATCCCAGGGACGGGGAGCCTGGTGGGCTGCCGTCTATGGGGTGGCACAGAGTCGGACACGACGGAAGCGACTCAGCAGCAGCAGCAGCAGCAGTTCCATCATTGGCGGAGCTGCTGGAAGTAATAAAGACCGCTGTTCTTAGACGCCTAGGGAGAATGCATCCCTCAACAAGCTCGTCAAATGTATACTGTTGTCCAGTGATTCTTAAAAATTGCCTCGCTGTATCCTTGCTATTTGAACACTATAAATATATTTTACTAATACTTAGAATGGGCAGCATGAACTTTTTTTCTGGGATCCCAGTAACATCCAAACTTTACATGACAGTGGATTTGGAAATACTCATTGAACTTGATAAGATTCGTGGAAAGAACAAGATTGTTGGAAATTTAAGTGATAAATTGCTAGGAGTTTTGGTTGACAAATATGATGGTACTTCTTTTTTTTCCTTTGAGATATACTAGATATACTAGTGTTTTATTTGTGCAGTATGTAAATGACACAAATTGATAAGAAGCAAAAGGAAGTAATGTTAATCGTGTGTATGTTAACCTACGAGCTCATGTAGACAGTACTAGTGGAGACATACCCAGCTTAACATTTTCCACACAATGTGTCTAGTTATGAAATTTCTACTTGACTTATATGTATCTTTGTGTGAAAAAAAAATATGAAACATGCAATAAAGCTGTTTATCTTGGCAGTCAGTACTCTGAATTTTGTTTTCAATGAGTGCTAAGCAGATAAAAACAGTTGAATAGAGCAGACCCAAGGATCTATTTTCGAAAAAAGGAAAAAAAAATAGTTCTTTTTGTTTGTTCCCTATCCTATAAATAAGTTGCATTAAATCATTCTTTGTCTTTGAATACTTTCCATACAGATTCCATGTTTTGAGACATTTTATGGCTAGAAGATTTTAGAAACTTTTCCTAGGAATATATTATAAAAATAAAACAAAACCTAAATAAAGGAAATGATTAGGGCCCATTTGAAACACCAGCAGCAACACGAGCAGTGTTTTCACAGCACCATCACAATCATGGGACTGCCAACTGAGTCTCTTGCATCAGTGGGCCACTCAGGTCCAGGCATGCTCAACTTCAAATTTTAAATGTACTTTAAACATATTTAATGCTCCTAAAAGCAGATTGAACCTTACAGTCATCTTTTTGAAGGAGTTAAAAATTTTCTTAAGAGAGGGTGATGCCTCTTTGGGATTTATGATTATTACTCACAGTCTTTATTGCTCAGCCTGCTTTCATACTGCACATCCACATTACATCCGCAAGAAAGCATCCAGAGGCAGGCTCACTGCTTCAAGTTTTCATAATAATTTATCCCAGAGTCTGACTCTATTGTTCTGCCTGTATTACACAGAACTTCTATGTAACATCAAACATATTTATTAATAGGAGAAAATTGTGTCTTTATGAGTGTTTCTGTAATGAAATAGGATGAGGGATGTGGGAAGTCACTGGCAGTTTCAGTTCAAGAGGCACTTTTCAGGGAGAGAAAAATGGGAATGTTTTTATAAACATGAAGTAAAACTCTAAAAATAGATGAGATGTTCTGCTAATCTCCACTGTTCAATAATATATAGGCATATTGTTTTTTGGGAATGAGGAGAGCACTGCAGATTCCTTCCTGTTGCCAAATGTGTTCATGGTTAGAAGAAATGAGCATTACACACCTCCTCCTGCCTATTCTTACAGTCTGGGCAGCAACTACCCTCATGGATTTTAAGAGTCCCTGTTATTGTTAATGAAGGATGGACGTTGATAACCAGTTTAGTGAGAGGTTCTTTATCTCCCCCTCCATCTCAACCCCTGCCCTCCAGGAACACCAACACGAGGGGCACTTAAGTTTAACAATGTTGTCATGATAAGTCTCCATCTCTGGGCCACTGGATTGCAATAAAGGCTATTACCTTGTTGGCTGGGTACCATATCCTTTTGCTGCCTTTCGCTGCCTGCTAATGCTTTGCTCCTTTTTTTTTCCTATTTTAATTTGCATTTAGAAGAGCTAGCAACCTTACTTGGCAAAGCTAGCTGCTGAGGTAGCTAACAATAAAGAACTATGTCACCACTTGGATCTCAAAAATTACAAGAAAAGGAAGAGCTAACATACATATTTTTTTCCTAAAGTCAGGAAACCACTTTAATTTTGTCAAAATTGTGAAAAAGAGTTATCCCAGTGTAAGTTAGGTCAGAGCATGCAGATTTATGTTGAAAGGTCAAATTTGAAAACGGAATGGGAAGGAGTTGGCTGAAGGAGAATAAGGACTATAAAAAGATAGAGGAGTAATGTGATAGTTGGAGCACTCTACCATGGGAGAGGGCTTAATATTTTGTTTAGTTTAAAATTGGAAGAAATCAGTTATGATAGATACAGCTCTTATATAAAGGATGTTATAGAAGCCAAACCTCTCCACACACTAGCTAAGGATGAGTTTGGTTATCAAACTATCTTAATTAACTATACATCCATTGTGAAAAAATAGGTTCGTTAATAGTGATTTGACATAGGTCTTTCTTTCAAATAGCTTATAGTGTAATTGAGTATAGTTATCCACATCATTTATGTTCTGAAATATGTATATCCTTTCTTTGCAAGTTTGATATTTTTACTGTGATAGTATAAACTTAGTATATTCAGCACTTCTGCTACCTAGAATAACTAGAGAACACCACAGTGAGTAGGAAATCAGAAATTTCAAAAGTTGAGTTTATTTATGGCTCACAAACAACTAGAATATTCTACCAGAAGGACTTTAAAGCCAAGGAAAACCATATATAGTTAATGAAACTAACCCTACATATTAAAAACAAATATTGTCTACCTCCATAGACAGTATGCTCAGTAGACAGTATACTGATCATACTGGAATCATGAAACTCAACTATGTTGAGTTTGATCAGTATCAAAATCAGTAAATGTCAAAGTTGATGTGAATAATCCTCAAGACTAAGAGTTCTTTGACTTTAACTAGTGCTATTTGAAACCTGCCTGTACCTTTTGTCTTGAAGATTTTGCTTTATCATATGTTTCCTTACTCCTATATATTTACATGTAGTTCTCAAAATGTCTCAATTTCAACATTCTGAAGCCTTTTTCATCTTATAGCAAACAACCCAAACCACTTTCTTGGTCCTACATATCTTTACAGCTGTCACCTTTCTTTTCATAGTCAAGAATTTTGCAAGTGTTGCTTTGCTCAAAGTTTACACCTTGTCACTACTTGTTCATTCACCTTTCTATAACGGGAAATTTACTCCAACCTTTCCCCAGTGACCTCTGTGTTGCTAAAGTTGAACACACATTTTCTATCATCTTTCTAGTAGGATTTCACTTCTCACAGTCTTTTCTTTTTTCCTTTAGAATAGTATTTCTCTTACTTTTTTCTATCCTTTGGAAAAAGTTATTTTATATACTCTCAGTTCCTTTTAGAGATTTCCTTTCCTCTGTTTGTGCCTTTAAGGGCAGTGTTGCCTAGGGTTTACGCAACTTTCTTGACTTGTCTTTTTCTATGTTCTTCTTAAGTGGTTCCATTTATAGCTATGCCTTCTAGTACAATGTAGGAAATTATGACTTCAAAATCTATTTCCCACCTAAACTACTCTCCCAAGTTTCAGAAGTATAGAGTCAATACCTACTTGATGTTAACATTTGAATATCCAGTGTTCATCCCACATGAAACATATTCAAAAGAGAGATTATCTCACCTCCTTTTGCTGCTTCTTCCCATTTATTTCCTCATTGGCAGTGCAGTTTCCAAATATTGAGATATTTTTCTTTTTTATCCTACCTCCTGCACATCAAGTTTATTTGTCTTCCCTTTCTTAATATATCCTCTACCTGTTGCGTCTTCTGAAGTTCCTGCTATTACCTTACTCACGTTCTTACCTAGGTTACTTGGCAAAGTTAATTTTTAATGCAGCTCATATAAAACAGTGCCACTACTTCAGTTTTCTAACTCTACAGATATGGAGTCCAAAACATCTCTGTTTTGGTAATTCCCTAATTTTGCTAAATCTCAACTTCAGTTTGGTGTAATGATAAAAAGGATACATATTAAAGGCATAGGGCAGTGCCCCTCACAAAGGAGAAAGGATAATGGCTTTTTTTTTTCAGTAAGGATTTTTTTTGTTGTTTCCAGTCTTGCCCTTTTCCAACCTAATCGCCAACCTGAAGAGAGAATCTTACTTCTAAGATAGTCTAAGTGGTGGAATCTCTTTTCAAAGTTAAACAAAACAAAACAAAACTAAGCATTCTAACAAGGCTTAGGAGGTGCTCTCTACATTAAAATATCTTACCACTAGTTCTACCCTATCCTACCCCTCACAAGTTGTGTTCTGGTTTTTCAGAAATACATATCTTGTCTCCAAGATGTTATGTTTTCTTGTGTCTATTTACATTTTCACAGGCCTCTTAGATTATTAGATTCCTCCGTACACTAAGTATCTACTGAGTTTTTAGGATTTGACCTTTACTGACCTTTCCCTACCTGTTTGTTTTCACTCTATGCCCAAGACTCTCCTTTTTATTTTCAAAGCTGTGTATATGTTATTTGTGATACTTTTACTCACTTTATTCTAATTACCTACATTCCAATATGCCTTTCTCACTAAACCTCTTCTGGCAGTTCACCATCTTCTCATGACTATATCTCCAGTAGTATGTTTGTAATTAATGCAAGGGATCTGAATTAATTTTTAGACAAACAAGTTATAAGAAGTCTCTCTTTTCCATTTATCCATTGTGAGCAATTTATCCATTCTGATTATTTCTATCTGGGTAATAAAGCTGTATAAAAAATGTTTATTGGCCATTTCCCAAAGAAAGGTGAAGTACTCTTGGACATTGAAGCTGTATAAGGTCCGTCTAGTCAAGGCTATGGTTTTTCCTGTGATCATGTATGGATGTGAGAGTTGGATTGTGAAGAAGGCTGAGTGCCAAAGAATTGATGCGTTTGAACTGTGGTGTTGGAGAAGACTCTTGAGAGTCCCTTGGACTGCAAGGAGATCCAACCAGTCCATTCTGAAGGAGATCAGCCCTGGGATTTCTTTGGAAGGAATGATGCTAAAGCGGAAACTCCAGTATTTGGCCACCTCATGCAAAGAGTTGACTCATTGGAAAAGACTCTGATGCTGGGAGGGATTGGGAGCAGGAGGAGAAGGGGACGACAGAGGATGAGATGGCTGGATGGCATCACTGACTCAATGGATGTGAGTCTGAGTGAACTCCAGGAGTTGGTGATGGACAGGGAGGCCTGGCGTGCTGCGATTCATGGGGTCGCAAAGAGTCGGACACCACTGAGCAACTGAACTAAACTGATAAGGAAATATTGTTAGTTATAGAGTTGGTATTGTAGACACAGTCATAGTACTAAGAGAAGACTGATTTTAAAGTTCTAGTCAGTCTTGATCCTGAATAAGCTACTTTAAGTGTAAATCTTAGTTCCTTCATTTATACAACAAAGTACCCACTTCATATGTTGTGTGCGTGTGTGTGAGAGAGAGAGAGAGAGAGAAAGAGAGAGAGAGAGAAAGAGAGAGAGAGAAGGAGAGGATTAACTGAGACAGTGTTGTAAAAAGCCTGGCCCATAGATAGTTCACATTAAGTAGTACCCCTTATTATAACAAAATGAGCTCTAGAACAATTTTTACTTCTAATTAGAGAAAGCCACGGAGAAGGCAATGGCACCTCACTCTAGTTCTCTTGCCTGGAAAATCCCATGGACGGAGGAGCCTGGAAGGCTGCAGTCCACAGGGTCGCTGAGAGCTGGACGCGACTCAGTGACTTCACTTTCACTTTTCACTTTCATGCATTGGAGAAGGAAATGGCAACCCACTGCAGTGTTCTTGCCTGGAGAATCCCGGGGATGGCAGAGCCTGGTGGGCTGCCGTCTATGGGGTCGCACAGAGTCGGACACGACTGAAGAAACTTAGCAGAGAAAGCCACGTTAGTGGTCTAGGTCCAGTCAGGAGACAGCAACCATACAGTAGGTTAAGGAGGGCTTGTTTAATACAAAGAGTTATTGATGAAAGCAGCTATAAGATATAAAGAAATTTTCTAAGGTGGAGAGAGAGTACCTCAGGAAGGATAAGACTTCCAAGTCCTTCCAGGAGAAGATGTAGTTTGGACTCTGGATGACAGAGGTGATTGCTGGTTTGGCCATTCTGAAACTGGTCTGGAGCTGCTGTGCAAATAACAGGCTACCTTCCACAATGCATAGAAGGAGCAGATGATTGGTAGCTGATGGTTAGGCATACAGTGGGAGCCCAGATGCTAATATGAACAAAAGGTTCTAAGAGCTTGCTCTTTGAAGAAGGATTGACTACTTGGTGTGTGACCCTTTGGGACACAGATGGTAACATGCAGGCTACTCAGGGCTTGTCAGAAGGGTCCAAGCTGTCTGCAGAAATTGATAGGCCAGGCTACAAGGTCAAACACCACATCCTGGGCTCATCGCTGCTGGGTAGTTCCTAAGCAGATGTCCTCATTCCCACACTGCTGACCCTCCTTGCTTGTGGGGCAAACCGCAGAAAGCCTCCACCTCCTGCAATATCCCCTCATTGCCCTCTACTGAGAAAGTTTAACATTGTATTCACTTTAAAGGAGAAATGCTTAAACAAATTCTGTTGTTTATCACTTTGAAGAGTACATTTAGAACTGAGAGGCAATAAATTGATAACTGGCACAGCAGACATGCTTAATAAATACAGAGATGATCTAGAAATCACAACACTGTAAAAATGTGTTCAAATACTGCGTTCTGCTCTATAGCTCTTTCAGTCCCAAGTTTTTTATATGAAAAATTGACTTATATAGGTGCAAGATAGCTTTAGTTCATAATTTAAATATGAATATCCATTAGCATCATGATAGCTCTGCATATGCTGGAAAATAATTTAATGAATTACAGAATAGCACATCAAAGAGATGCTATGGTCTATTGAATAAAAAATCCAGTTTTTGAAAACTGCCTTAACATAATTTACCTATCCAATGTCAGTTTAAAATTTGCACAATAGGCTGTAATGACTTTTTAAAATATTATGTAAATACGGACCCATTTAATATGTTTTGCAAAGAAATATATTTTAAACAGTCTTTTATACTGCTTTGATATATAGTAAAAGAAGGCTCATTTTTTTTTTCTCCATTACCTAAAAATGTTTCTCAGAGAAAATAATAAAAGAAAAATTACTATGCTGAGCATGATACCAGGGGAAAACTAAGAATCCTTGAAAGTATAAAATTAATTGAACTGCTGAAAATTACTATATCATGGCACAGTTATGTGGTATTAGAATAAATCAAAATGGTTATCAGGTCAGCTTTGATTCACAAAGGTCTATACCTAACCACTTTGAATCTCAGACAATACAACCTATCATTCCTCTAATTTCTTTTTCTCTGAAAATAATAGCAATGTTTTATCAACTGATTATAACGTGCCATACTGTGCTGAGTACTATATATTTTCATCACAATCTTTTTATTACAACAACATGGTATTATTACTGCAATTTCACAGATGAGGAAAGTGAGAGTTGTTGTTACCCATTCAAGAGAGCCATCTCAGAAGCAGAGGGCTAGGATTTGGATAGTCATCCTTCTCCAAACCTCCTATTTATTATAGCCATAGTTCTAACTCTAGGTCAAGCAGAGGTTTATATTTCATAATAATCAGTGTTGGAGTTGACAGCACTGCTTCTCAAACTTTCATACACACCTGATGATTTTCCTAAAATACAGGGTGTAGTTTCCTTGGTCTGGAGTGAGACTTGAGATTCTAACAAGCTCTCATTGTGTACCTATGTTACTAGTCAGTGAACCACACTTAGCATAGAAAATTTTAAAAGAACAATGTGGTTGGACAGAAAAAGATAATAGTGGAATTCTAATAGTTTTAAGATTTGAGTTCAGTTCAGTTCAGTCGCTCAGTCGTGTCCAACTCTTTGCGACCCCATGTACTACAGCATGCCAGGCCTCCCTGTCCATCACCAACTCCCAGAGTTCACCCAAACCCATGTCCATCAAGTCAGTGATGCCATCCAACCATCCCATCCTCTGTTGTCCCCTTCTCTTCCTGCCCTCAATCTTTCCCAGCATCAGGGTCTTTTCCAATGAATCAGCTCTTTGCATCAGGTGGCAAATGTTTTGGAGTTTCAGCTTCAACATCAGTCCTTCCAATGAACAGCCAGGACTGATTCCCTTTATGATGGACTGATTGGATCTCCTTGCAGTCCAAGGGACTCTCAAGAGTCTTCTCCAGCACCACAGTTCAAAAGCATCAATTCTTCGGCTTTCAGCTTTCTGTATACTCCAACTCTCACATCCATACATGACCACTGGAAAAATAATAGCCTTGACTAGACGGACCTTTCTTGGCAATGTCTCTGCTTTTTAATATGCTGTCTAGGTTGGTCATAACTTTCCTTCCAAGGAGTAAGCGTCTTTTAATTTCATGGCTGCAATCACTATCTGCAGTGATTTTGGAGCCCAGAAAAATAAAATCAGCCATTGTTTCCCCATCTATTTGCCATGAAGTGATCGGGCTGGATGCCATGATCTTAGTTTTCTAAATGGTGAGCTTTAAGCCAACTTTTTCACTCTCCTCTTTCACTTTCATCAACAGGCTTTTTAGTTCCTCTTCACTTTCTGCCATAAGGGTGGTGTCATCTGCATGTCTGAGGTTATTGATATTTCTCCCAGCAATCTTGGTTCCAGCTTGTGCTTCTTCCATCCCAGCATTTCTCATGATGTACTCTGCATAGAAATTAAATAAGCAGGGTGACAATATACAGCCTTGACGTACTCTTTTTCCTATTTGGAACCAGTCTGTTGTTCCATGTCCAGTTCTAACTGTTGCTTCCTGACTTGCATACAGGTTGCTCAAGAGGCAGGTCAGGTGGTCTGATATGCTCATCTCTTTCAGAATTTTCCACAGTTTATTGTGATCATACAGTCAAAGGCTTTGGCATAGTCGATAAAGCAGAAATAGATGTTTTTCTGGAACTCTCTTGCTTTTCTCAGTGATCCAGCAGATGTGGCAATTTGATCTCTGGTTCCTCTGTCTTTTCTAAAAGCAGCTTGAACATCTGGAAGTTCACATTTCACGTATTGTTGAAGCCTGGCTTGGAGAATTTTAAGCATTACTTTAGTAGCATGAGAGATGAGTGCAATTGTGTGTTAGTTTGAGCATTCTTTGCCATTGCCTTTCTTTGGGATTGGAATGAAAACTGATCTTTTCCAGGCCTGTGGCCACTGCTGAGTTTTCCAAATTTGAGTATTATTGCTAAATTAATTAGAAAAAATAGAGATAAGTGAAAAATATGATTTGTAGTTCCTGAGCTTAAAAAAAAAAAATCGAGAGAAAAATTTGGAAGTTCCTGCTTTCAACATAAAGTACCTCACAGTAAAGGGAAGGATGCATCAGAAATAAATGGCCTTCCTAATTTTTTTCTATCAATACAGTATACCTAACACCAAAGCAAGACAAACAAAATACAAGAAAACACACACACAACAGTATCTCTATGAACATAGAAGCAAATATTCTCAAAAATATTAGCATATTGAAACCAAAAAGATATAAAAAGAATTATGTACCACAACCTCAAAAATCTACTGCTTCACTGACTATGCTAAAGCCTTTGTGTTGATCACAACAAACTCTGGAAAATTCTTAGAGATGGGAATAGCAGACCACCATATCTGCCTCCTGCGAAAACCTATGCAGGTCAAGAAGCAACAGTTAGAACCGGACATGGAACAATGTAGTGGTTCCAAATTGGGAAAGGAGTACGTCAAGGCTGTATATTGTAACTCTGCTTGTTTAACTTCTATGCAGAGTACATCATGCTAAATGCTGGGCTGGATGAAGCACATATCAAGATTGCCAGGAGAGGCATCAATCACCTCAGGTATGCAGATGACACCACCCTTATGGCAGAAAGTGAAGAGGAACTAAAGAGCCTCTTGACAATGGTGAAAGAGAAGAGTGAAAAACTGGCTTAAAACTCAAGAATCAAAAATTGAAGATCATGAAATCCAGTTTCATCACTTCATGACAAATAGATGGGGAAACAATGAAAACAGTGTGAGAGTTTATTTTGGGGGGCTCCAAAATCACTGCAGATGGCAACTGCAGCCATGAAATTAAAAGCCCCTTGCTCTTTAGAAGAAAGGCTATGACAAACATAGACAGATTATTAAAAAGCAAAGACATTACTTTGCTGACAAAAGTCTGTATAGTCAAAGCTATGATTTTTTCAGTCATGTTTGGATGTGAGAGTTTGACCATAAAGAAGGCTGAGCACCAAAATATTGATGCTTTTGAACTGTGTTGTTGGAGAAGACTCTTAGAGTCTTGGACAGCAAGGAGATCATACCAGTCAGTCCTAAAGAAAATCAATCCTGAATATTCTTTGGAGGAACTGATGCTGAAGCTTAAACTCCAATACTTTGGCCACTGATGTGAAGAGCTGACTCACTGGAAAAGACCCTGATGCTGGGAAAGATTAAAAGCAGAAAGAGAAGGAGATGATAGAGGACAGCATGGTTGAATGGCATCACCTATTCAACGGACATGAGTTTGAGCAAGCTCCAGGAGATGGTGAAGGACAGGGAAGCCCGGCTTTGCTGCAGTCCATTGGATCGCATAGAGCCAGATACAACTGTGTGACTGAAGAACAAGCACTACAACCGAGTGGGATTTATCCCAAGTATGCAAGTCTCAGCCTACATTTGAAAATCAATAAATATAATCCAACACATCAATGGACTAAAAGAGAAAAGTGAAAGTGAAAGTCACTCAGTCATGTCTGACTCTCTGTGGCCCCATGGACTGAACAGTCCCTGGAATTGTCCAGGCCAGAGTACTGGAGTGGGTAGCCTTTCCCTTCTCCACGGGATCTTCCCAACCCAGGGATCAAACCCAGGTCTCCCACATTGCAGGCAGATACTTTACCAGCTGAGCCACAAGGAAAATACATGATGATACCAGGAGATGCAGCAAAAACTTAACAAATCTAACACCCATGTGTGATAAAAACTCAATAAAGGAGGAATAGAGGGGAATGTTTTTTAAATTGATAAAGACTACAGAAAACCTATAGCCTACAAGAAACCTATAATAGTTTAATACTTAAATTGTTTATATTTGTTATATGGTTCTTGTTTATATTTTTCAGAATTATTCCACATATGAAATCTCATACCTATAATCTACAGTTTGGCTGGTCAAAGTAGACTGCTTGAACCAGCAACATCAGTACCATTTGAGAGTCTGTTAGAAAGTCTGATCTCAATCCCCAGCCCAAACCTATTTTATCTGAATGTTCATGTCCACAATACAAACAATTGTTAATATACACAGAAAAGTTTGAGAATTACTCTTCTACAGATCTGATTTTTAAGTTATAATCAGCTATTGAAAGACTCCCCAAAATATCTCAATATTATTTTTAGAAGTATATTTAAACCAAATATGTTTTGTGAAAAAAATGAAACACTAAATATGTAATCACACAGCAGTTTTCCGTTAACAGCAAAATATTTCTTATTTCAACAAGAATCAAACTAGTCCAAGCAGAGTTTACCCTTAAATAATAATTTATCTCTCTGGGTTATTTATTTTTTTTTTTTTGGCTTTCAGATTTGTTTTTATCTTATCAACTTATTTTTGTATTATAGTGAAAAAATTATGATAATTACTGACTTAGAATAATTGGTTGAAGCTGACTGTGGGTTATTATTCCATCAGCATCTTGACCTGATGGAGAAAAGGGAAAAAAAAAAATTCTCGAGAAGAAAAACCACTTCGTTAATTTTGCTGTTGAATTGCTCTTTGAGTTTTATATTCACACCTTCACTCTGGTTTCAGCAAAACAACAGGTGCAAACTGCAGATGGATCCTATTGCAGTCACAGACAGACACATCTGCCTCTGGTCTGGTTACATGAGTCTCATTTTCAAAGATGACCAGCAGCAACAAGATCTGTGTCCTGGAGTGGCAGAGCAGAGGGCTTCTATGAACAATGAGGATACTTACAGACTATGCTATTTCCATCTGAGCACTCAGTCAAGGCCACCTTTCCAGCTTCATTTCAGGAACTTTAATACTGATTTTCCCACCTGCATTTAGGTATAATTAAAAATTTTTCTCCAAACGAAAAAAAGGAAAAAGGAACCTTAAATAAATAGGTATCTGAATTATTACATACTGATAAATATTTGCATATTTATCCTCATTAAAAACAAAATTTACCAATATAGCATAGATAAATTATGCTTGCTAAAACTGAAGGGTTAAAATATATTAAAACAGATATATTGGACTTCCCAGGTGGCCCTAATGGTAAAGAACTTGACAGCCAATGCAAGGAGACATAAGAGATGCGGATTTGATACTTGGGTCAGGAAGATCCCCTGGAGGAGGTCATGGCAAACCACTCCATTATTCTTGCCTGGAGGATCCCATGGACAGAGCAGTCAGGTGACAGTCTATAGCGTCACGAAGAATCAGACACAGCTGAAATGACTGCATATGCATGCACAACACATGTATTAGTTTTTTCAGTGCTGCTATCAAAATAGGTGACACTGCTAAGTATTTGTGAAGGTATTTAATATTTGTCGTGTTACTTATACAGAATTACTAAAGCAAATAATGCCATCCATCTCAAAATGTGTATGTATATGTGTGTGTGTGAGAGAGAATGAGCATAGTGTCATAAATGATATCTGAATGAGGCATGAATATATATGTAAATAGACCAAGAGATACCATCTATACTTCAAATCTATATACCAATATTAATAATTTTATTCTTCAAATAATTTTACATCAATTGAATATGTCTGTGTTATCAGACAATATTCATATGTGTTAGTGAATGTACAATTAACACACATTTTATACATATATATGAATATACATGTGTGTGTATATTCTGAGACATGCTGACAATATAATATAATTAATATAATTGTATAGCAAAAGATGCTATGTGTTCCTTTTTTAATATATGTGTGTGAAAGTGCTAGTTGCTCAGTTGTGTCTGACTCTTTGCAACCCCATAGACTCAAAACCTCCAGGTTCCTCTGTCAATGGAATTCTCTAGGCAAGATACTGGAGGGGCTAGCCATTCCCTTTTCCAGGGAGTCTTCCTCACCCAGGGATCAAACCCAGGTCTCCCACATTGCAGGCAAATTCTTTACAGTCTGAGCTACCATGGAAGACCATAGCCAAATATTGATATATATATATTGATATTTTCAGTATATATATTGAATTTTCTATTAAATTTTTAGAGTAGCAACATTTGCAACTAAAGATACTGCTATATTAACATACAAAAATACTCAGTAATGTCAGTAATCAAGTAAAGACAAACCAAAACAAATACCTTTTTTTCTATAAAATGTGAAGAGATCAACTTAAGTCAGTTTATTGCTGGTAGAAATATATGTATGGTAGATAGAGCAGAAGTCTTAAACAGTCTCTTTTGACCTACATTTTCTCCTTTTGTCCTTTATACGTCACAATTAAACAATCATATACAAATCAAGTCTGTGTGTAATGATGTTTACTAAAACATTTTGAAGGAAAGCAATCATTTGAAGACGATCTAAGCTTTTGGTAGCAGAAATTGTAACCCATCAAGTAGCCATTTTAAAAGTTACCCTGTTAGAACAGTTAAAGATAGGAAAATTCTTAAAATATGACATTCAATCAGTCAGTCAGTTCAATCTCTCTGTCGTGTCTGACTCTGTGACCCCATGGACTGCAGCATGCCAGGCCTCCCTGTCCATCACTAATTCCCGGAGTTTACTCAAACTCATGTTGAGTCAGTGATGCCATCCAACCATCTCATCCTCTGTCATCCCCTTCTCCACCTTCAATCTTTCCTGGCATCAGGGTCTTTTCAAATGAGTCAGTTCTTCGCATCAGGTGGCCAAAGTTTTGGAATTTCAGCTTAAAGAACATCAGTCCTTCCAATGAATATTCAGGACTAATATCCTTTAGGATGGACTGGTTGGATCTCCTTGCAGTCTAAGGGACTCTCAAGAGTCTTCTCCAACACCACAATTAAAAAGCATCAATTCTTCAGTGCTCAGCCCTCTTTATGGTCCAACTCTCACACGTATGTGTGACCACTGGAAAAATCATACCCTTGACTAGATGGACCTTTGTTGGCAAAGTAATGTCCCTGCTTTCTAATATGCTGACTAGATTGGTCATAACTTTTCTTCCAAGGAGTAAGCATCTGTTAATTTCATGGCTGCAGTCACCATCTGCAGTGATTTTGGAGCCCCCCAAAATAAAGTCTGACACTGTTTCCACTGTTTCCCCATCTATTTGCCATGAAGTGATGGGACCAGATGCCATGATCTTAGTCTTCTGAATGTTGAGTCTTAAGCCAACTTTTTCACTCTCCTCTTTCACTTTCAAGAGGCTCTTTAGTTCTTTCCTTTCTGCCATAAGGGTGGTGTCATCTGTATATCTGAGGTTATTGATATTTCTCCCCAGCAATCTTGATTCCAGCTTGATTCCAATATGATATTAAACGAATTAACAGACACAAAATTTAAAGTACAATGAAACTTAATTGTGAAATCATATGTTCACTCAGTAACTATTGAATGCCTCCATTTTGCTTGTTTTTGCAAGTACTGTCTAGGTATCTGAATATTAGTGAGTAAAACAGGAGCCCCTGATCCTCATATAGCATATGTTTTAGCAGGAACAGGACTAGAAACTAAAGATTCAAAACTTTTACTAGTAAAATTTTCATAATCACATTATAAATGATTTGTATTTTCTAGTTTGTACCTTTATCCTCTAATCATCTATGTGTGCATGCTCAGTCACTTCAGTTGTGTCCAACTCTTTGCAACCCTGGGATCTGTAGTCCTCAAGGCTCCTCTGTTCATGGGATTCTCCCAGCAAGAATATTGGTGTGGGTTGCCATGCCCTCCTCCAGGGGATCTTCCTGACCCAGGAATCAAGCCCTCATATGCTATATCTCTTGCATTGCAGGTGGATTCTTTACCCACTGAGCCACCTGGGAAGCCCTCTAGTCATCTATATTAATAATGAATTACTTTTATGGTAACAAAAATGCAATTACTTAAAAATGCAAAAAAAAAAATCCGAAAAATAATCGTGCTAGTAAAACCATTACTTAACTAGTGCTGCTGCTGCTAAGTTGCTTCAGTTGTGTCCGACTCTGTGCGATCCCAGAGATGGCAGCCCACCAGGCTCCCCCATCCCTGGGATTCTCCACGCAAGAACCCTGGAGTGGGTTGCCATTTCCTTCTCCAATGTATGAAAGTGAAAAGTGAAAGTGAAGCCGCTCAGTCGCGTCCGGCTCTTAGTGACCCCATGGACTGCAGCCTACCAGGCTCCTCCGTCCATGGGATTTTCCAGGCAAGAGTACTGGAGTGGGTTGCCATTGCCTTCTCCAACTAGTGCTAGACTCATTAACCTCAAAGATAAGCATGATCTTTAGACCCTCCAGACCTTAAACTTCAGCTAATATTTACACAATATATATATATATATTTTTACTTTTCTCTATTCAAAGGAGCATAGTAGTCTCACTAGTTTATTCCTTAAAAATCTCAATGAAAATATAATTAGTTGAAATTAATATGTAGATATAAGTTTTGGTGTTAGAATTGGCCCAATTTAGCAGTACAATTCTAACTGATTATCCATTCATTGATGAGAGTGGTGTCTTGATAGTGGACATCTAGTTCCAATGATGTCTGTAATATACTCAGTACTCATTTACCTGCAACTGTGTGACCTATCTGTAATTTTGTCATTTAACCAAATCATTTTTATATTTGCATATGACATTTTTTAAAAACATCATGTTTAATGGCTGCATAATGTCATAGTTGTTCAAGTGCTAAGTGGGTAATTATTCTCATTTGCATTGTGGCTATTATTATATTGAAATAACCTGTATTATAAAACCTCTTGAAGGATTCCTAACCTCTGTCTACTAGGTTTATACACTGCAGACTCTCAGGTTTTGGCATCTTCTCTTGGCATCTCTCTGTCCGTGGTCTCAAGCATAAATACAGACAGAGTAGATGATGACTGACATAAATGAGTGAAAGCTGGGAAAGAAGAGGGCCAAGAGGCATTTGCAAATTATATGCTGTAAAGGAACAGCAGTATTCACTTTCAGCCTTGTTTGCCAATCAGGAATAGTAGCATAAATCTTCTGACTTTTAAAAAATTAAAAATCTAGTTATTAAATGTAAAATTTCCAATTAAAAAAATGCTGAGTTGACTTAACACAGCATGCCAGTGAACTAGATTTGGTTTTCAGTAGGAAGAATTCAAGCTTATGAACTTATACACTGTTGCTTATTATGATGTTCTTGACAAAGCTATATTCTTCTTATTTGTTTTTGTATTTTAAGGTCATGCAGATAAAAATTTTAAAGGAAGATTCATAATTTCCATACATATGTGTGTAGAAACACTGTTGTCTGATTTATTGATGTTCAATTAGCCAATTCTATTTTAAGTTTATTATTTCTAATATATGTTTGCTTTTAAAATTACTGGGTGTTTGAGACTTTCATTTGATAATAAATCAGTGTAAGGTTATAAATGCCATGGATAAACACTATGAGAATATCTGGAAATCGAGTATATGTGCACAAATCTCACATCCGCTTTCCTTGCTTCTTACACAGTATATACTCTTGGATCTATGCTCTGACCTTTCACAAAAATTAAACACATTATTTTAAATTTGAAATGCTAGGTGTAGTTACAATGTCATAGCATCTCTGATAGCACAGGGGAAATAAAGAACCAGAACAAAGGGAAGCTATTTTATTCCAAACTAAGAATAAACCAAGTCCTAGAGACTGTAAATGCAAGGTGGCAAGCCACAGAAAAGGACAATTCTTAGAAAATAATGTATAGAATAATATATTTAGGCAAACTGTCGACTCTAATAAATTTAAAATTGTTAACAAAGTACTGAACAAGGAATCATACAGCAAGTTAAGTAGGGTCAACTTATGTGCCACAACTGTCACCAGAGGACAGGGATGAAATTCTGAGTAGATGCAAAGCATAACAACAGAAGTTGGAAGAATTCCATGTTATTAACAGTTTGAAGCATTTTTTGCTCATCTCAGACTCCTCAAGTATCAGAGGTGGAGTTTTGTTTTTCTACATCTCTAGATTCTATTCATGGAACACTCTTGTAGGTTAAAGTGCACAGTATTAGCCTTCAAGCAGGGATGCCCTTGGCAAAGGACCACGGACCACATTATGAGGGAAGGAGGTATTTAGATGGAGAATGCTAGACTTGAGGACCCATCTTGCTTTAAGAAAGGAAAAAGCTTTTCTTTAAGAAAAGAAAGGCTTTTCCCAACTGGAAAGCCTTGATTCAAAAACTTTACTACTATATTTTAGATGATTGTTTAATGAAAAGGACATGTTGCAAAGATTAAAGACTATGCTCTAGGTGCTTTAAAATTGCTTTCATGACTTAATTTATTAAAAAAAAATGTTAAAAGTAATTATTTAGTTTTATGTAATAATACCAGTAATGACAACAATAGTAACTAATGCTTAGTAAGCTCATGTAGGGAAATATGTTCTGTACCTCAAAACTTGACTAATCTTTATAGCAATCTATGGGGCAGCTACGATCACTGCATCTCTTCTTCAGACATGAAAATACAGAAGTAAGGGTCAGAGCTGGATTATGAACCTGATCAGTCTGATCCTGAAGGCAGTGATCTTAACTTCTTTCAGTCTCATTATAGTTACATGTTTTACCTGGTAGACAATGGATTCTGATTTTAACCCATATTTAATCTAGGTCTATTGCTCTTCAAAGTACAAGCTCTTTCCACTCTGCCAGACTACCTTCTCTACAAATAAGGAATCTGTAGGATGTAACTGGTGACTTAAAACCCTGAAATCTCCCTCTCTGTCTTCAAGAGTGGGAGTGTATATGTGTACTGGGAGTATACATTAACCCTGTTTCAATCACAGTCTATAGAGCATAGTGTAGGGAATATTTCTGCTGCAGGAAAGGGTGTTTGACCCTGTTTTTGACTTACATTTCAGGGAGCAACACTGACTGGGTGTTTTTTGTCATCTTGCTTTGTCAGTGGCTGCTCCTCTGCCACTGTCTGGGGAGAAAACAATTTTCCCTCTACTTTTCCATGTTCTTGACTGAGAAACTGCTGTAATAAAAATAATAATAATAATTAATTAATAGAAGAAAAAAATTTTAATAATATCCTGTATTCTTGGGAAATAGCCATGAAAACTGAACAACTCCGCAGAAGTGCCCAAGCCACCACCTTAAAAACCATCTCCAGCTAAAGACAAAAGAAAACATATGGGGTTATCTTTTGTGATGTTATCAGGCATGATACAGTAAAGTAGGGTATGTTTGTTATGCGGATTTAAGTCTTTGCTTTCTCCTTTGATGACAGTTTCTGGAGATAAAGAGCTATCTTCCTCTCCCTGGTACAGAGAAGGAGATACTCTTAAAGATGGAGATTTCCTTATAAATATAAGTGTCTCTTACAAAAGGGTAATTCTACTTGGTTATCAGTTTCTCCTATGTAACTGGTTCTTAAAAATATAAGCCTAAAATAATGCTAAGTCAAAGGTGTATATTCTGGGGTGCAAATTCAGTTCCTTTTCTTGGTCACTCTTGCATCACTTCTGAGGCAAACCTTTGGAATCTACCAGGAAAAAGTCCTCAGAACACTCACCAATGAAATTTCTCTAATTAGCAATCTATGTATTTAGGTACAGGAGTTTGACACAACTTCCAGGATTATACGTTCTCTTCCCAAGTGTTTTAAGTGTATATCGTTTCCAGTCTCTTTAGATGGATTTGTCAGGAGACTGTGTAATTTCACAGTTCTGTCTCACCGCAGAAAAAATTTAAAAGAGCAGATCAGTTTTACAGGTTGGTTACAGCTCAGTTTTATTTGGCAAGAAAAGGAGACATGAGGGCAGGCTGACCCAAAAGAAGAGAGGGGCTCAGTCTTGGCTCCTCTTTTTATATGGTTTTTCTCCTTCTCCTGTGCCTGCCCTATGTAAATTGGGCTAGCCAGGAGGGTTGTTTGTTTCACCTGAGGTTCTCACTCCAGTCCTCAGACCTTTCTTTCTTTTTTTTAAATTTAAATTTATTTATTTTAATTGGTTTGTTCCATTTTTGCGGGCTTCTCCCTTCTTTTCCTTTTAGCCACGGCTAATTTGGACTCCTTTTTCCTATTCTAACTACCTAACGTTCCCCCCTCAAGAGATTGGAGGCCCAGTTCTTTGGGAGTAGGGACATCAAGGTCTCTCTGACTACTTCCTGCTGTGCTAGGGTGGCAAGGGGCATTGGGCCTCTCCCTCTTGCTAGTCTCAAGCCTCAGTGTGCATCTAAGGGTGAGTGATATTTTCCATGGTTAGATGTAGTTTTATATAGTTTTATATATCCTTATGGAGAAGGCAATGGCACCCCACTCCAGTGCTCTTGCCTGGAAAATCCCATGGATGGAGGCAGTCCATGGGGTCACTAAGAGTTGGACACGACTGAGCGACTTCACTTTGGCTTTTCACTTTCATGCACTGGAGAAGAAAATGGCAACCCACTCTGGTGTTCTTGCCTAGAGAATCCCAGGGATGGAGGAGCCTAGTGGGCTGCCGTCTATGGAGTCGCACAGAGTCGGACACGACTGAAGTGACTTAGCATAGCATTGACCTGGCACTGCATGTTGTAGCTTGTTTACCTGGGCAGAGACAAAACGGGTTAGACAATGGTTACTACATAGAGCAATCATAAACAGCATCAATATGGTGATAACAGGGTTAGTAGGGGCATTAGCCAACTCCAAATTTCCCCTCGCCAGGAAGAGGATCCCCTAAAGAGAGATTGTAGCCCTCCTGAGGACTCTCCAGCTGATTTTTTGAGATCCCATAGGACCTGAATGTTTTTCTTGAGGACTGTGAGACTTTTTCACCTTAGCTGGATGCTGGGGTCCTGCCCCAGTGGATCCAGGGTAATTCGAAGTGGGGACGGCATAGGTAAGGAAAAACTTACTTATTTAGAAATATAAAAGAAAGATTAGTAAAGAATAGTGTAGTGGGAAATTTAGTGGAGAAAAGAGGCTGAATAACTTGGTTTACGTGGAGAACTAATAAAGTTCCATGACAAGGAACTTGCACCGTCTACATTAGGCCACCAGCACCCATTTGAATAGCAGAGGGTACCCCACCTTAGGCTCCCTCTCGTGTGGATCTTAAAAGCCAGGGCAAATAAGTAGACTTGGAAAGCCTCCATGCTCCAGGTGGGAATTCAGCATGAAAATAGAGTAAAGAAGACATGGGGGAAACCAGTCTTTTCAGTGACTGGCCCATCCTCTGTTGTCCAGAAAGGCCTTATATACTTTTGATTTTACATAGAGATCAATGGATAATAGAAAATTATGCAGCATCAGCAGCCCTGACTCTTATCGAGACCAGGCTTTCTCTCTGCATACCTAGTTGTATACATAAGTCTTAGGTAATTTACATCATCTTCCGGCCAGAAGGCCAATTAACATTTTACAGCCCTTTTCTGATAAGGGTAATAGTGTTGTTCTTCCCAAAAAGTCTGGACATGAAACAACAGACTGGTTCCAAATAGGAAAAGGAGTACGTCAAGGCTGTATATTGTCACCCTGCTTATTTAACTTATATGCAGAGTACATCATGAGAAACGCTGGAATGGAAGAAACACAAGCTGGAATCAAGATTGCCGGGAGAAATATCAATAACCTCAGATATGCAGATGATACCACCCTTATGGCAGAAAGTGAAGAGGAACTAAAAAGCCTGTTGATTAAAGTGAAAGAGGAGAGTGAAAAAGTTGGTTTAAAGCTCAACATTCAGAAAACGAAGATCATGGCATCCAGTCCCATCACTTCATGGGAAATAGATGGGGAAACAGTAGAAACAGTGTCAGACTTAATTTTGGGGGCTCCAAAATCACTGCAGATGGTGACTACAGCCATGAAATTAAAAGACGTTTACTCCTTGGAAGAAAAGTTATGACCAACCTAGATAGCATATTCAAAAGCAGAGACATTACTTTGCCGACTAAGGTCCGTCTAGTCAAGGCTATGGTTTTTCCTGTGGTCATGTATGGATGTGAGAGTTGGACTGTGAAGAAGGCTGAGCACCGAAGAATTGATGGGTTTGAACTGTAGTGTTGGAGAAGACTCTTGAGAGTCCCTTGGACTGCAAGGAGATCCAACCAGTCCATTCTGAAGGAGATCAACCCTGGGATTTCTTTGGAAGGAATGATGCTGAAGCTGAAACTCCAGTATTTTGGCCACCTCATGTGAAGAGTTGACTCACTGGAAAAGACTCTGATGCTGGGAGGGATTGGGGGCAGGAGGAGAAGGGGACGACCGAGGATGAGATGGCTGGATGGCATCATGGACTCGATGGACATGAGTCTGAGTGAACTCCGGGAGCTGGTAATGGACAGGGAGGCCTGGTGTGCTGAGATTCATGGGGTCGCAAAGAGTTGGACATGACTGAGTGACTGAACTGAACTGAACTCCCAAAGTCTGGTGCCACTCTCAGAAAGCACTAAATAAAGTTACATTCTTACACAGCAAGGACGCAACAATTTATAACAATGAAAAAGGAGTACAGTGATTTATAACAAAGAGAAAATTAACTCAAAAGTCTAGTATTGCTAACATCAAAACTACTATATTCCTATTTCTGCATCCCATTTACATTGATTAATATCCTCCCAGGTGCCTAAAAGGTAATGGATATGGAGGCCTGGCAGCAAACACTAACTCAACAATGGAACCCTTCACCAAACTAATTCTTAGCTCTAAAAGGCTCTATATCTTTAAGATGTTTTAAGCTTCGTGCCTCTCAGGGTTGGGGGCTGTAAACAATCCACAAATTGTAAAAGTCCGGGGAGACCGGTCAGATAAGTCAGAAAGCCATCAAAGGGGTTTAAGCCGAGACCTTCTTTTTATATGCAGGAGACTGTTAACTGGAGCTCTGAATTAACTCTTTCTAGAGAAAAGGTGGTAATGTCAGAAGAGTATAGTATAGCAGACAGTAAACAGACAGATTTTGGTTTCAGGGTAGTTGCTCAGACAGAGGACCCCTTGAGACCTGACTCGCCTTGTCCATCAGGCCTCTCCGCATGACCTTGTCATGGGTGGGATCTCCCGTGCTGGCTCCCAGCAGCTGGAGGTATTTTCCCAGAAACAATATGACTCGTTCAAAATGGCTCAAGTCCCTCCTTATTCAAAGAGCAGGAGATCTATCTCCTGTCTGTTTTGGAACACAACCCCTGCCAAGCTGTGTTGTGTTGGCTCTTTAGAGCTATCCTGAGAAGTCTTATCCCCAGAAACTTAATTTTGGGGGTATTCATTAGAATGGCACTCATTTGTAGTCCTAAATAGATATCTGGATCTCCTATGGGCTCACAGGTATATTGAGTGTCCTCTTCTGTTTTCTTCCATGGCTTGACTCGTGAGTAGTGAATCCAGGAGTCATGTCCTGGTATCTTGACCACTGTGAGGGTAGAAAGTATTACAGGCTAGGGGCCCTTGCATGTGGGTTGGAGTTAAGCCTTTGGGGACCCATCTTTCCAGAGTTTAATTAGGACTTGAGTCCCTGGAGCATATAGTGGTGGCTCTTTAGAATCTTTTGTGTCCTGGTTGACACCCCACAACAGTATCTTGCTGGAATTGCCCAATGACCATGGTGAAAGACTGGAGGGTCTGAGCCTCTGCATCTAAAAAGAGGTCATTGACATAAACAAAAGGTCTCCCATATAGCATCTCATAAGGACTGTTCCTTAGGGGCAATATGAGTGTGGAGGAGAGCTATTGGTAAAGCCTCCTTCCATCCCAGGGAGGTGTCCTGGATTATCTGTTTTATTGCTTATTTTAAAAATTGATTGGCTCTTTATACTTTTCCTGAAGACCAAGGCCTCCTGGCACAATGGAGATAATAAGTAATGCCCAATGCTTTAGTGATACTCAAGTAATGCCCTTGAGTGACCTTAGAAGTAAATGATGTCCCACTGTCACTTTGTAGTGACCTGGAAAGGCCAAATCTCAGAATGATTTCATGAAGCAGTTTTTTTTTTTTTTATACACCTCCTCAGCCTTCTCCATCCTGGTGGGAAAAACCTTAATCCATCCTGTGAATGTATCTATCATGACTAGTACGTATTTTTACGTTTGAGAAACTGGCATCTGGGTGAAGTCCATCTGCCAGTCCTCTCCTAGATATATCCCATGTCATTGGACAGCTGGGGTCTTTGAGCTCCTTCAGGGTTGTTTAATTGGCAAGAGGGACAAGGGAGACCACTTGCCATATGGTTGTGTGGAGGCCTGTTCCTCTGAAGGAACTTTCTAGTAATCTTTGGAGGGCCTACTCCCCTAAATGAGTGGTGTCATATAAGGAGTTAACCAATTTCCATTGGAGGCTCCTGGGAAGAAAAAGAATCCCTCATTTTGGAACGATTCCATATGATCTTCTTGAAAGCCCTCACTCTAAGAATTAAGAGTCTCACCTTCAGTATATGAAGGAGTTTCTAGCAAATTAGTCTGTGGAACTAAGGTGGTAACCCCTATTCGGTCATTGTTCTGTAATGCTGCTCTCTTAGCTGCCTGATCAGCTGCTTGGTTCCCTCATGTCCCTTCTGTTCTCGCTTTTTTGTGTCCTTTACAATGGAAGACTGAAACCTCAGTGGGCTAATGGACTACCTCCAGGAGCCTAAGGATTTGGTCACCATATTTGATTGGGGGCCCTCGGGTGGTCAAGTGGCCTCTTTCTTTCCAAACCAGCTCTAAAGCTCGAATAGGGCTATGAGATCAGCTAATTGGGCTGTAGTACCTGGTGGCAGAGGTTTAGCTTCTATTGATCTCAAAATTGGAGACTACTGCATATCCGGCTCTTCTTTTTCCATCTAGGACAAAGTTGCTTCCATCAGTGTACTAGATTTCCACAGGATTGGTCAGATCTTCTGACAATCCTTCTTGGGGTTCTGTGCAGTGGTTCGA
Organism: Oryx dammah; assembly: GCF_014754425.2. Lineage (NCBI taxonomy): Eukaryota > Metazoa > Chordata > Mammalia > Artiodactyla > Bovidae > Oryx > Oryx dammah. The sequence continues at coordinate 34,568,284 of NW_024070185.1, forward strand.
AGTTTCTAGCCAAGAATGAAAGGGGAGAGAGCCCTTGGGGTAGGCAGGTGGTTAGCTGGGTTAAGAACCTCAAAATGGGATATGGTCAGGCCTGGATTTTCCATCAGCATTACTTGATATCTGAGGATCCTTTGATCAAACATCCATAAATGGCCTCTTCCTTTCGGGAGTTGTTTCACTTGGTTGCTGGTAAAAATAGTTTGCCCACAAAAGAAAATTTAAAGCATCTTGTATGAGGACTGCAATAGCTGCAAGATTTTGAAGGCAGGCGGGCCAGCCTCAGGTAGTTGGGTCGATCCTCTTGGGTAAGTAAGCTACAGACTGGGGCTCAGGTCCCAACCTTTGAGTTAACACTCCCAAGGCTATTCCTTCTTTTTCATGGACATAAAGTTGGAGTGCTTTTTCAGGGTCTGGCAACCTCAAGTTAGGTGCTTGAGTTAAGCCTTCTTTTAGTGTAGCTTCTGCCTTCTTTTGAGGATTTCCCCATATTTGTGGGATTGAATCATCCCATCCCTTCAAGCTTTCATATAAGGGAGGGGCAATTAGACCATATTTGGGTATCCGGATTCTACAATACCCAGTTAGTCCCAGGAAAGCTCGCAATTGTTTTCAAGTCGTGGGGGAGGGCAACTGGAGGATTCCTTGTTCTCCATCAGAGCACAGCCTCCTGGACCCGTGTGTAATCTGAACTCCCAGTGAATGACCTTTGTCTCAACCATCTGTGCCTTAGCATGGGAGACTTTATATTCTCTCTCTGCCAAAAAGTTTAGAACCTGAATTGCATGTTGTTGGGCATTTTTCTCATCTGGAGAGCAGATTAGTAAGTCATCTACATACTGTAATATTTTCCCATTAGGTCCCAGGTCCAGATCTAGGAGATCCTGGCTAAGAGCCTGTCCAAACAGGTGGGGGCTATCTCTGAACCCCTGAGGTAATACTGTCCAAGTCATCTGTTGGTGTTTTTCTTCTGGAGTTTCCCACTCAAAGGCAAAAACATATTGAGATTCTTTAGCCAGTCGTATGCAAAAGAATGAATCCTTGAGATCCAGGACTATAAACCATTTGGCACTGGGAAGGATTTCTTCCAAGATTACATAGGGATTGGGTACTGTGGGATGGAGGGGGAGTACAGCTTCATTTATGATCTGGAGATCTTGAACCATTCACCAGGTCCCATCCTTTTTCTTTACAGGGAGGATCGGGGTGTGACACTGTTGAATTAGTCAAATTGGTGGGGTCCGATAGCCCACAGGCAAGGAATTTATTCATTAGAGGCTGTAATCCTTCCTGAGCTTCTTTTCTGAAGCGGTATTGTTTCTGGTTTGGAAATTGAGTGGGATCTCGGAGGACAATGATGACTGCTTCAGCTTGGTGGGCTTGACCAGGAGTCCCCTGGTCCCATACCTGGGGGTTAATTTTGTCCTCCTATAGTTTTTCATCCCTCCCTATTGGAGACGGTGTAATGGGTTCCTCAGTAGTAACCAGAGGCTGTAGGGCTCTAGGGGCTGAAAAGCTTCCCATCACAAGGGTGGTCTCAAGTTTAGTGAGAATGCCTTGTGTTAGTTGCTCAGTTGTGCCCAGCTCTTCACAACTCCATGGACTGCTGCCCACCAAGCTCCTCTGTCTATGGGATTTTCCAGGCAAGGATACTGGAGTGGGTTGTCATTTCCTTCTCCAGGAGATCTTCCCAACCCATGGATTGAGCCCGGGTCTCCTGCACTGCAGGCAGATCCTTTATCGACTGAGCTATGAGGGTATCTCTCTTCCCAATAAGGGAGTAGGGCACTCAGGGACCACCAGAAACTGGTGGGAAAATATTTATCTGTCCCAGCAACAAAGAATTGCCTGGGTGAATCTTTTTATAATTGTGTTTTCTGTAGCACCCAAAATGGTACAGGTTTGGGAGAAGAAGGCTCCAGAATAGGAGGTCAGGACAGAATAGGTAGCCCCTGTGTCAACCAAGAAATTCTCGGACCTACCTGCCACATCCAGTTGCACCTTTGGCTCTAACCCTGTGATGGTTATCTGTGATAGGCGGGCTGACTGGAGCAGGCTGCTTCAGTCCTATTGAACCATCGTGGTGCTTGACCTTGAGGCTCTTGGGTGCCAGGGACAGAGTGACACCCAGTCTCCCAACTGATGGCATTTGTAGCAAGCCATTTTTAGGAAACTTGTCATGGTTTGGACTCTTTTGGGCCCTATGTCCTGCCCATCTATAGATTAGGCATTTGCCTCACGCCTTGTCCTTTAAGGAATTGGGGTTTGCCATAGGGCTTCCCTGGAGGGAAGCATCTGGGCATGCCTTGTCTCTCTTCTTTTCTCCCTTTCCTGGGCCTTGGCCTTCCTCTCCTGTTCTTTGTTATAAAAGGCATTGGTGGCTGTCTGGACCATCTCATCTAAAGAGCCAGAAGGGTCCTGCTGCACTAGCTGTTGTAACTTTATCCTGATGTCTGATGCACATTGGGACAGAAATTTTTCCTTTAAAATCACCTGTCCCTCGTAAGAGTCTAAGTCCAGATTGATAAACTTTTGGAGAGCCTCTTTTAGACTTTCCAGAAAGGCAGTGGGTTTCTTGTTGGTCCCCTGAGTTATTGCTGACACCAAGCACAATCCCACAACTAATAGGCCTCCTAGTATTTCCATGGGTAGACTTCCTTAGGGGTGTGTATTTCTGAAGCTTATCCTACCCAGCACTATTGAAACCTGAGAGCCAGGTGTCCCTGGGTCAGGGTACAGATCCCCAGGCAGATTGAGGCATGACAACCTCCTGGAGACTGAATCCCTGGGCAGGTCAAAGCATGCAAGAATTGGGTCCCTGGGCAGTTGAGGCATGTCGACCTCCTGCGATCCCTGGACTGGCAGATCCCTGGGCAAGTTGAGGCCTGACAACCTCCCAAGGACCAGATCCTTAGGAAGATCAAGGCAGGTCAACTTCCTGGGACCCCCAGACTGGAGCTGGGCATCCCCAAGGTCTCCAGCATGATTACATGATTATTGCTGGGTAGGATTAAGGGGTTGTAATCTTACCTCATTGCCGGTTTGTCCACCTCGGATGGGAATAGATCACATTATTTAAAGAAATCGAATCCTGTGCCCTGAGACTGGGAACCTCGTGAAACAGCCATAAGCCTTATCCTCTTATTTCTCTGAGGGAATGTAAGTTTTTTATTTCCTCCCCTAGTCCTCCATAAGAGCAGCTTAGGGTTTTTCCAACATCTCATTGTCATAGACCCACTTTAGGTAATAATAGAACTAATTACAAAGGAGTGGGTTATCTGGTCCTGTAAGTGGCATTAATATTATTTTATTTTAAGTGGGGTGGAGCAACATTGCCTACAAGGGGGCAGGGTCCTGGTTGTAGGAGGTAGTAAGTGGCCTAAGAACAAATTGGTAAGAGGCAACAGACCAGATGCTCATAAAAGTGGAGTGGAGATTTGATCTGGGGGTATGCTTGTAACTTTAGGAGAAGGGTGGTAAGGGTTTGGGCCCAAACAGCCTGCAGGGCTAATATTATACAGTATTTCCCTCCCAAGGGCCAGCTATTTTCTGGTTGTCCCTCCAGAAGATTGTAGAGGCAACACTGTGGTCCTGGACAGGGCTCAGGAAAAGAGCATGAAACAGAAGTGAAGCGGGTAGGGCACAACTTTTGAAAGAATGACATAGCCCAAGGGCATAATATAAACCAATTAAAATCAAATGGGTCTAAGATGACAGACAAGTCAATTTCAACTAAATCTTGATTCTCAATCTGCAAGCTAAATGATACACCCAGAGGCACCAGGACAGTTCCAAGGCACTATCCAAAGGCCAAGGAGTGGGTGGTTCCCCAATTGCTGGAATGATCCTCCCACTCATTAGCATGTGAAATCACCCAGCGCATAAAAAACTAACCACACCACATTCCATGGCCACCATACTCATCCTCTGTGATGGCCCCCACTCTTGGAGTGTGCTTCTCTCTGAATCTGAACAAATCTGCCTCTTACCTTTCACTGTGTCTCTCACTGAATTTTTTGCAATGAAACATCAAGAACCTGAGCTTCATTAGGTCCTGAAACCAAGGCACCATGGGTTTTGACTAGACTCAAGTCCCACTTGGATACAACTGAGTGACTAAGCAAAGCCCAGTGTCTCTGCTATGTGGGTTTGAGTCCCAATCTTAGGTAAAAAGTTTCAAATACAGCTTTCAGAAATGGAAAGATGATGCCCTGCCCAAATCTTTGTATGAGTGGCATAGATAAAGGAGCTGAAGGACAGGAGGAAAAAGCAGTGGGGAAAATGTGCCAAGGAATCCCCTTTATAACCTGGCAGAAAATCTGCTGAATACCTGACCTGTGCTCACAGTTTTCATTGGCCTAATCCTTGGCACAAAGAAGATTGTAAAGGAATTAGGATTTTGTTAGCAACGTGTCCTTCCAGCCACTGGGATGAGGACCTCCTACCTTAACCAGAGGTCTTCTGGAATCTGAGACCGAGCCACATGAACTTTCTGCCAAGTTTGTTTTTGCTGTCCCAGTTTCCAGAATACTGGGCTTCTTGTCACATCCCTTGTGCTGGGTTTTCTTCTTGTTCAGCTTCCACCATGTGAGCTTTCACTGAGTTGGGCTTCCACTGTGCTTGGCCTCTGCCTCGCGGGGGCCGGTCTGAGGTTGTTTCAGGTAGGTTAAATCCGAGAAATAGCACCGGATAGATCAAAGAAGTGTGTAATTTCTATGGTTCTGTCTCTCTACAGCAAAAATCTGAAACGGAGAACCAGTGTTATAGCTTGGTTACAGCTCAGTTTTATTTGGCAAGCAAAGGAAAATACATCCTCAATGTATGAGGGTGAGCCGACCCAAAAGAAGAGAGGGGCTCAATCTTGGCTCCTTTTATTATACAGTTTTTCTCTTTCCCCTGAGCCTGCCCTATGTAAATTGGGCTAGCCAGAAGGGCTGTTTGTGTCACGTAAGGTTCTCACGCCAGTCCTCAGACCTTTCTCTGTTCCATTTTTGCAGGCTTCTCCCTTCTTTGTCTTTTAGCCACCGCTATTTTGAACTCCTTTTTCCTATTCTAACTACCTAACAGATTGAAACTAACAACAACAACAACAAAATGAAATACCAAAATTCATCCAAGTAAATCGGAGAATCTAATAGGCTTTATTCAACAGTTCATGAATAGGGAACATCACATCTAATAAAAAGAAGAATTGTATAAAATGGAGAGTTTTTATAGGAGGAAGGTGAAGCAAAGAAGTTATTAGGAAAAGACAAAGAAAATTTGTTTTAGACCAGGTCATCTTCTTTTGGGAGAAGGGTGAGGGTCTATCATGAAGCTTGCCTATTTTTCCTTTGAGGGTTGGAGAGGACCCACAGGGAGATTACATCATTGTTCCTGACCAGAAATTTCAGAATGGTCAATTGAGATTAGATTCTTGGGGAAGGTCAAAACTGCGGTTAGGTCAGGTATGAAATCTAGGTTTAATGTCATGGGCTTTAGCTCAACTAACACCATATTGAGACTGTACTTTCCTCTTTAACAGGTTTCTTAAGGAAGCCTGACAGTGTTATCAGACTTTAGGCAATTAAATCTCAGTTCACCATAGCTGTGTGACCTTGAGCTAATTTTCTCATTTATATAATAAAGGTACTAATGATTTCTGTTTCTTAAGCTTGTTTTGAGGATGAACTTAGCTAAATTCATGTAGCATAGTGCCCAGGTGACTCAGTCATAAAAGACTGGCAGGAGGTTCAGGAGACTGGGTTCAATCCCTGGGTTGGAAAGATATCCTGGAGAAAGAAATGGCAGCCTATTCCAGTATTCTTGTCTGGGAAAATCCATGGACACAGGAGCCTGGCATGTTACAGTCCATAGAGCCACAAAGAGTCGAATGCAACTGAGCATGGGAACAACAGTGTCTAGTGCATCACGTGGCTTAAATATGTGTGTTTGTGTGTGTGTATGTGTAGGATTTTCTCTGCTGCTGCTGCTAAGTCGCTTCAGTCATGTCCAACTCTGCAACCCCATAGATGGCAGCCCACCAGGCTCTGCCGTCCCTGGGATTCTCCAGGCAAGAACACTGGAGTGGGTTGCCATTTCCTTCTCCAATGCACGAAAGTGAACAGTGAAAGTGAAGTTGCTCAGTCGTGTCTGACTCTTTGCGACCCCATGGACTGCAGCCTACTAGGCTCCTCCATCCATGGGATTTTCCAGGCAAGAGTACTGGAGTGGGGTGCCATTGCCTTCTCTGAGGATTTTCTCTACAAAGAGCTTATTATCAGGTTAAAGACCTATCAGTAAAAACAGAAATGCCCAGCATTCCCCATAGATTTCAGTGTGATAGAATTACTTTTGATTTTTTCAACTTATGCTCCATATCACGACAAGTATATTGTTGCCCTTTTAATCTTTACCTTCAAAAGGCTTTAATGTACATAATTAAATAAATCATTACATTCAGTCTGTATGGTGGTATCAGTCATGTGCTCTGCTTTGGGAAGTTTTCATCTGAGGATAAATTCCCCTGAATTCAGTGTTGCTCTCTGGTGTGGCAGAAGCACATCATTTTTATAGCAGTGCCGAGGAGTCCAATTTCCCCACCAAAATGATCTTTCCACATAGCTCTACCTACCTTAATCATTGACGAAGACCACTCTTTTCTAAAGTATAGCCTGCAGGCTTGTGTGTGGTGTATACTCAGACATAATCTATGTGCTTCATGATCAGTTATTGTTTTGGGCCTTAAGAAATTTGTCTGCCTCAATCTAGTGTTTTAGTAGGAACTTCAGTTGTAATTTTGATGTCAGACAACCTTTTTCGTGGCTTGTGTTACCCCCCAGGTGGTAGATATTATAAGTGTGTAATAGAGGCCACTATTTGCAGGCTAAAATTCAGGGGCATTAGGGCTTTTTTCCTGAAATTTTTATGATCAGCAACTTTTTTGCTTAACATCTTGATTCATAGCTGGTTTTCTAAGATTTCCCAGACATAACTTCTCAAAATGGTGGGAGATTTCTATAATAGCCATATGAGACGACAATGCAGTAATGGATGGGCATAGACGGGGGGAGGAAATACCTGAAAGCTGTGTGTCATTTAAAAAATCAGATTTAAATTCTAACATACAATAAGCTTTAAAGTCATTGCTCTTCTACTGAAAACCAAACTAATTATAATGAGACAGAACCAGATATTGATAATCTACTTTGATTTTAGAATGAAATTCAGAAAATAGCTCCAGGGTCTGTTTTTAATGACATCTCTATTGATAAAGGATGTAAAATTTTCCAAGTCTATTAGCTAGTCACTTAATAGTAAATTTGACTGAGTGTAATGACACCTACATTTTCTTATTAGAATGCTTATGATTATCTACGTAGCAAATGGCAAATTGGAGATTTATGTGCCATTTAAATTAGGTTACATCTAGAAAAATTCATTCTGGTTGATCTGGAAAGCCTGCTCTTAAAAGTGACTCCTTGTGGAATAGTTTTAGATAGTTTTCTGCAGCACCAAGGGACGTTAACATAATAACAGATTTCATTTTATCATAAGAGTTATTTAAATAGACAGCTGGGCCATTGTAGTGCAAAACAGTCAGCCAGCAGCTTAGTTTTGCACTCTGGCCTTTACTTATAACATAAAGGAGTCTCATTATGACAAGCCTGTTATGATGAGAAAATTGGCTAATGCAACTCATCCTTGTACCTAATCCAAGGAGGTTTAATTACCAGAAGCATTAATCCAACTAACAATAATAACTAACATTTATAAAGACTTTGAAATTTAGAAATGATCTTCATATATATATAATTCCTGCCCTTGTAGTTTTGCCTTAACTTCCTAATTGTTCTCTCTGACGCTAGTTTGAACTCCTTACTTTCTGTTTTCTATACTGATGGTCAGAAATACAAATTTAATCATATCAGGTACATGATTGTACATCTGCAGTTGTTCCTTACTGCCTGCATATGATCCAATCTAAATCATTAGTAAACTATATAGGATAGAGAATATTTGTTATAGAGAACCAGGTTTTTCATAATGCATTCACATACACACACACACATATACAAATGAAAAAAGAATGTACTAAAAATGTATTGGTAATATAAGGAGGAGAAGATGCTGTAAATCTTTGCAAGGCTTTTTTCCTAGCTCGTTTTGTAACATGGAGAGTTCATATCTGCCAATGGCATAGAAAATATAGGTCAGGGATTGAACAGATGTACGAAAAATGTTTTAAATGTAATCACATAAGTTTTAATTTCTTTTCAGTTGTAGCACAGTGCTTTGGATATAATAGGCCTTTAACAATCATTTTCTAAATTTTACTTTATTTCAATGTGAGAAGCATTGTAACAAATTGTCTAATGTGGAATTGCCATAAAGGCTTGGAATGATGTTATGGTATAGTTCCAGTGTATAAATTATGTGAAAATAATGGGCAAATGGGAAGGAAATGTTTGGCTAGATAAAAATAGAATGCTGTGCAAGTTCCATTCAAACAGATTTAAAAGAAAAAAATCTGAATTTTTGAGTGTATATTTCACAGTTGAAAAAAAAGCTCTGGCATATTAGATTTTACTTAAATAATAGCATGGTTAGTTTCTTGTTTAAGCAAGATAGTGAAGTTTATAAGAAAGCAATTCTAATATACCTCACCTCATATATTTATTTTTGTTCTTTTAGTTTCTTTTGTAATATATATTATTCTGTGAATTATATCTATTTCCTGGCCATCAAGTGTTTGGGGTATGTTCATTTTAGTAAGCTAAAGAACAGAACATATGATTAAAGACTAGAAATGTAAATGTATTTGCCATAGAAATGGCTCTTTTTTGATCTTGTCTAACATATCCTCTTGAAAATTTGCCAGTCATACAAATATGCTTTAAATGTCTACACAAACTATTAAAAGAAAATATGTTTTGATGAACGATCAAAGAGTAACAGTATGGTGTAAAGAGTAACAATACTGGTGCTTATGACAGAATCAGGGAAGAATCTCCAGTTCAAAGAACACTTCATGGAACATAATAAATCATTATAGTTTTATAAAGTTAAAATGATTTTTATAGTGACTTTTATAATATCTTTCTATAACGAAAGCATTAATTCCAAAAGAAATACATTACATTATTACAGTGAGTACTAAAATTCTATTAATCTATTTTTATACATAAATCATTTAGATTACAAAGGCCCAGCATCCCTTTCATAAAATCTGATATATGCTTTTACTTAAACTATATCATAATTGACATTGACAAGTGGAATTTGATTTTCAAAGTTGTTTCTATCATACATAGTAAACTAAAGGAAGTGCATTTAAATTTGTTAAATGGATTTTATATTTTTATGTGTTGTCACTGAAATAGTATTGAACTGACTAGATGCATTTCTGTTGTTTGATCAATACCTTCTACCTATAATTGAGGATTTTTCATTGAGATGCTGATAAATACATTCATCAAGCAGTATAGTTTTTACTGTTACTGATAATGACTGATAAACTGGGGACCAACTCTCAAATAACACACTTTTATGGGCTTCCTAGTTGGCACTAGTGGTAAAGAACCCGCCTGCCAATGCAGGAAACATAATGAGACGTGGGTTCCATCCCTGGGTCAGGAAGAGCCCCTGGAGAAGGGCGTGGCAACCCACTCCAGTATTCTTGCCTGAAGAATCCCATGGACAGAGGACCCCAACGGGCTGCAGTGCACAGGGTCGTGAGGAGTCGGACATGACTGAATCGACTTAGCACGCAAGTACACACATGTCTCCCAGTAAAAAAAAATGAACCTTTAGATATTAAAACAAAATACTGTTAATCCAACTAATGATAGCTATACAATTTTCAGTTTAAAAATACAATATATGGCAATAATCAAACAACTTTCTAATCACTTGTATTTTCTGATTTGTATCAGTTGTAATTTACATGAAAGGATAGTAGTTAACAAGACTTTGGAACATGATCACTTCTAGAGTCTGATGAAAACAGTAGATCATCTCCCCAGAGGAGATTCACATGTGCACGCACAGTAATCGTCTAATCTTCATTCAGTTAAGGCCACTTTAATGTGTATGAAATACAGAATACACAGACTTATGATGACTAGCGATCCTCTAATTATTTATTCCCTGCAACCTTCCTTCTCAAACCAAAGATCCCTAATCTCTTTTACCCTCCACTGTTTGTCTTTCTTAGCACCTATCACCATACTGTATACTTTACTCGTGCCTTATATTTATTGTTTATTGTCTGTTCTACATGCTATCCTGTATCTTCCACCAGGACAGTGATCTTTGTCTATTTAATTCCCAGTGCATCTAGAACTGTTCCTGACACAAAGTAGTCCCTCATTATTTCCAGAACAAATGAATGGATTTATGATGACTAGATAACTTATATTTAGAATAAGGGTCTGGATTTTGAGCTAAGAGCCTGGCATTGAATTTTTCATCTGAATATCTCTACCTCTGTTATTTCAACCTCAACAAGGGCACCATTCCCCAGAGGATTATCAACCAACGATGTTAGGTGTTAACTTGGACAGGAATTTTCTTTAAAGGGTGAATTGATTTTTTACAGCTTCATAAGGAAAAGAAAATGTTTAACATAAGTAATTGTAAGTCACGCATTATTATAGCTGCTGCTACTGCTAAGTCACTTCAGTCGTGTCCGACTCTGTGCGACCCCGCAGATGGCAGCCTACCAGGCTCCCCCATCCCTGGGATTCTCCAGGCAAGAACACTGGAGTGGGTTGCCATTTCCTTCTCCAATGCATGAAAGTGAAAAGTGAAAGTGAAGTCACTCAGTCGTGTCGACTCCTAGAGACCCAGTGGACTACAGCCCACCAGGCTCCTCCGTCCATGGGATTCTCCAGGCAAGAGTACTGGAGTGGGTTGTAAATTATTAAATTCTGCATCATATGTATATACAAAATTGAATCTTTTATCCTTCAGTGTGTTGACCCTGGGTCAGTTGACTCTTGATTTTTCTTTGCTTGTTTTCTGGATTGGTTTTCATTGTTTTATTTTCCAGCATTGTATTTTTTCTGTCATAATTTTGGGCTATTAATCAGTTAAAATATTTAGATTTTTTAAATAATTGTTAGATAGCTTTAGCTATACCATGAACTAAGAAAAAAAGTCACCCTAACTGGGCTGGAAGAAGCATAAGCTGGAATCAAGATTGCTGAGAGAAATATCAATAACCTCAGATATGCAGATGATACCACCCTTATGGCAGAAAGTGAAGAGGAACTAAAAAGCCTGTTGATGAAAGTGAAAGAGGAGAGTGAAAAAGTTGGCTTAAAGCTCAACATTCAGAAAACGAAGATCATGGCATCCAGTCCCATCACTTCATGGCAAATAGATGGGGAAACAGTGGAAAGTGTCAGACTTAATTTTTTGGGCTCCAAACTCACTGCAGATGGTGATTGCAGCCATGAAATTAAAAGATGTTTACTCCTTGGAAGAAAAGTTATGACCAACCTAGACAGCATATTGAAAAGCAGAGACATTACTTTGCCAACAAATGTCCATCTAGTCAAGGCTATGGTTTTTCCAGTAGTCATGTTGGATGTGAGAGTTGGACTGTGAAGACAGCTGAGCACTGAAGTATTGATGCTTTTGAACTGTGGTGTTGGAGAAGACTCTTGAGAGTCCCTTGGACTGCAAGGAGATCCAACCAGTCTATTCTAAAGGAGATCAGCCCTGGGTGTTCTTTGGAAGGAATGGTGCTAAAGCTGAAACTCCAGTACGTTGGCCACCTCATGCAAACAGTTGACTCATTGGAAAAGACTCTGATGCTGGGAGGGATTAGGGGCAGAAAGAGAAGTGGACAACATAGGATGAGATGGCTGGATGGCATCACTGACTCGACGGACATGAGTTTGAATGAATTCCGGGAGTTGGTGATGGACAAAGAGGCCTGGTGTGCTGCAATTCATGGGGTCACAAAGAGTTGGACACGACTGAGTGACTAAACTGAACTGAACAACCAAATATATTATGAAACACACACACACAAAATCTGTAACCTCACTAGCCAATGTATCTTTACCACAGTTCCTATTTAGAAGACAGGCTGATAAAATGTGGCAAGCTAGTTCACATTTTGTGAGGAAGGAAAAAACACTTTTCCACTTGGGAACTATTCATTAAATTTTAGTACAAAGGGAATTTATATATATATATATATTGCTAACTTATCAGTCAGTGAATGAAAACAGAAGGATGAACAGTTCTGCTGTAGTTATAGAATACTAGGCATGTCTGGTAAGATTCAGCCTGAGGATAAGGGAAGAAAGAACATTAAAAGGAACAGTCGACGTTCTTTGTAGGCGAGAGCTTTTTGGTTGTTTGATTGTTTTGACATCTGCCTGCTTCCTCCTATGTTCATCACTCTTTCCTCTACAATGCCACAGATGCTGCTAGATATTTCTCACACAGCACAAAATGACTCCCTTCACATTGTCAGTGTGCCTGACTAGAACATTTATTCTCTATGATGTGCCTAATCATTAAAACTGGCCTGAGCAGCAGACAGGAGTGAATGAATGAGTGGTGATTGGTGAGTAATATCCACAGAGGAAGAGTTTATTATTTTTGCATATTTTCATTCTAAAGAAAGTAACAGGCTGGAGTGTAAGTTTTCCACCAAAACTTAATGACTTACTAAATGTGTCAACTGTATTCTCCCCTGTCATTATTCAGTCTCAAATTAAAAGTTCATTATTACCTTCTCAAATTATTATGTTACAAAGACTTAGCTAGAAAGTCCCTTTGTACTTGTGCTCGTTCGTACCTCTGTGAGTTTTCTTTGTTATCAATTTGTATATCCCACATGCATACGACAGGAAATAAAAGCAGTCCGTTAACAAGCTTCAGGGTTTTAAAAATTCATCTGTAACTCATGTGCTTGAACTCAGAGTGCATTTTAAATATTATCAAAGAATTAAACCAAAAGAGTAAAATAAATAATTTAGGGGCAATTTAGGAGATATTAACAATGTTAATTTGGTTAATTAATATCATATATTTCTCTATTCAGGTTTTCTTTAATGTCATTCAATAGTTTATAATTTGTTCCATAAAGTCTGTAACCATTCTGTATTCAATTAATGACCAGATATTTTATAACTATTTTTTCTATTGTGAATAGTAGCACATATTCTTTTGTATTTTCCAATATTAATGGAAGTATAGAGAAATGAGTTTCTAAGTTTACAGAAATTGTCAAAATGCTGATTCATAACAGTTTGGATTTTAGAAATGAGGGTTAAATCATAGATAAAGAAAATTAAATAGAAAATCAATAAATTAGAAGATAAATTTTGGAAAATTACTCAGAATGAAACACACAGGGTTAAAGATAAGAATATGAGAAAAAGAAACTGAGAGACATGGAGGTTAGAATAGGAGAATTAGCCTATGATAAAAAAGCTCCTAAAGGGGATACTGTAGATACTAAAGAATTAGCAGAATCCAAATCTGGCTCAAGAAAGCTTAGACTATCTTAATGCTTCTCAAGAAGGTCCAAGAAGACATGAGTGCATGGACTTCAGCCCAAGTCCAAATGTAGATGTTTACTAAAGGGGAGTGAGTGGCCTTATGTACAGTATGTTGTTCTTTTCAGGGCTTAGTCTCCCTTTGCTGTAAAAGGGCTTCATGTGGTGGTCCCTAATGTATGGCATTGTCACGGGTCTCATAGATAATGAGAGTGCTGCTCACGCTTGTGCCTGGAATGTGAGCACTCAGGGAATGCCACCTGTTATAGAATTCTAGAAGTGTGGTAATAATTATACTATTACTTAATATGTAGAGATATAGGCACTAATACTCTAAAACCCTACCACAGCATTATTAGATAACAGTACTCTCAGGGTAGGCATTTGACCTGCATATCCACACTGCTCGAATCCTGATACTTGAACGGTATTATTTTCATTTATCAGTTCAAAAGTATTTAGTTTGAGGGGTGGTGTTAAGGACCAAGAAATATGAGGAGCTAAATTGCAGGTCAGGGGGCACTTTGAATCAAAAAATACTGACACTCAGGTTTTGTATTAAGATGGCAAAATAGAAAGATACTGACCTTGCCTCGACAGACACAGCAAAACTGAAGCTCCATATAGAACAACTGTCTCTAAGAATTACCTGAAGACTCACAAAACAGATCTTTTACAAATATAAAGAAAAACACATGTCCAGACAGGTAAAAAGGGCAGAGACACAGGAAAGTCAGAATTGTTGGAAGATGTCAAAATCCTCCTCTGGGAGGCTTCTAAAATCACAGAAGCCCTGTTGAGAAGCAAGGCAGCCAAGCCTTACACTGGGCTCTCTAGCCCAGGGTGCATGCATCAGGAAAATAAGCCACCAGACCACCTGTCTTTGAAAACCAGTGGGACTTAACGTTTGGGAAATCCAGAGGGCTACTGGGGGAAGCCTTCTTAAGACTCTGCTCTTGAAGGGCTCACACACAAACTCCCTCCCTCCCTCTAAGTCTCAGTGCAAAGTTACAGATTAGAAAGCCACTGGGTTATGCAAGAAGGAGATTCATTAACTTCAGGGTATGCACCAGAGGGGCAGTGATCTGGAAGAACTTCCTCTGGGGGCAGAAGCACTGGTGGCCAGCCCTTTTTTTCACTCTCTTTCAACCTAACTGGGCCAGTGCTGGCAGGTGACATTTCTTTCACTCTACACCTTACCTAACACTGTGCAATCTCCAAAGCAGACCCCCACACAGCCCACCTTAGCAGGACCCCCAGCTTGTGTGGATGCCTCTCTAAAGTAGCTCTGTCTCTGGGGAAAAGAACCACCCACTAGAGTGCTCCCAAAAGCTGCAGCCAGGCCTTACAGATAGACAGGATGGGGGCTAGCCTGTCTACCAGCACACCACAGTATTTGTGATCGAGCCATAGGAAAGCCAGGAGGTAGCCTTGACCACCAGTGTGCCCACCATGGTCATGAAGGACCTCACAGCCAGCAGTCTGAGGGTCTAACCTTGTCTTCCAATGAACCTGCAGCAATCATGACAAAACATTAAAAAGACAAAGACAAAAAGAAAAAGATAAAACCTTAAAAATAAATAAATGTAACGGAGATAAGCAGTTTACCAGATCAAGAAATCAAAGTAACACTCATATAGATGCTCACCAAGCTCAGAGAAAAATGGAGGCATTAAGAGAGATTTTGTGATCGCTAATTATAATGAATTCAGGCTAGAGAAAATATAAAAGACCAGGCTTTCCCCTCCCTTCTGTATTTGGCTTTCATACCCCTCTTTCTCATTTTCCCCTTTTCCCTCCTAACATATAAGTAGTGCAGGTTATGTAACTATACAAGGAATTTTACCCAAGAGGATATAGAAGGGCTTTAATTTAGCTCTACAGTGGGGTAAGAAAGCCATTTATGAATTGATGACCCTGCACTCTTATTCTTGCATGCCTGTGTCATGGTAGAAGCAGGGGCTTTAGTTGTGAGACTCTTGATGTTGTGAGAATGTTGGCAGTAAGAGTCCTAACAAAGGAGTTGCCATTGGCTTAGGTGAACTGCACGGTCCTGCTCAGGAGGCAGAATGCTATTTTATCCCCCTTCCTTGTCTCTGTTGCTTATCATAGTATAGACCACTTGGGTACTGAATTAGCAGTCAGAAAATGACTATTTTAAAACAAGCTCAAATTTATATTATATGCATGACCCTAGGCATGTTGTTACTGAATCAAATCTGCTTGTTTGATGCACAGCAAGCTGAATGTTGAGATATCAAGGTGTGCAGCAGAGAAAGGGTTTATTCATGAGGTAGCCAATGAGGAGATGGAGGAATTAGTTTCAAATTTGTCTCCCCAAAGGTGAGGACTTGGGGCACCTGTGGGGTAAAGAAGCAGGAGGGTCTGAGTGTGGGGAAAGATGATTGGAGGCAAGGAGAAAGGTGGAGTAATCTATATTCTGTCCAGGCTTATTGGATATATGCTTCTTCATGGGACATGTGTGGAAAATGATTGACATGATCTGAGGGTGGAGCTTTTGGTCCTCTGAAGACAAAAATGTCATCTATTAAAAATTCACACAGGTCTAGTTGCGTGGTCTGTGGTACTGACTAGTTTAAACTATGCAACTCTAGCTCTCTACTTCTAAAAAATATCTTAAGCAGCCATTACTATAGTGATCCATTTGTCAAAAGTGTCATCTATAGAGGAGATCTAAAAGAGTCTTGTGATGTTTTGTCTAAGCTAGGTGAGGTTTGGAGGGTATGCAGTTTGTGAGACATTTAGTCCATGAAGATTGGTTTGCTGTTGTTCAGTTGTGAAGTTGTGTCCACCTCTTTGCTACCCCATGGGCAGCAGTATCCCAGGCTCCTCTGTCCTTCACTATTTCCTGGAGTTTGCTCAGACTCATCTCCATCGAGTTGACGATGCTGTTTAAACATCTCATCCCCTGCTGTGCTTTTCTCCTCTTGCCCTCAATCTTCCCAGCATAAGGGTCTTTTCAAATGAACTGGCTCTTCCTATCAGGTGGACAAAGTATTGGAGCTTCAGCTTAGCATCAGTCCTTCCAGCGAATATTCAGGTTGATCTCCTTTAGGATTGACCGGTTTGATCTTCTCACTGTCCAAGAGACTCTCAAGAGTCTTCTCCAGCACCACAATTCTAAAGCATCAATTCTTTAGTGCTCAGCATTCTTTATGATCCAGTTTTCACATTCATAGCATGACTACTGGAAAAACCATAGCTTTGATTATATGGACCTTTGTCAGTAAAATGATGTTACTGCTTTTTAATACACTGTCTAGGTTGTCATAGCTTTCCTTCCAAAAGAGCAAGCATCTTTTAATTTCATGGCTGCAGTCACTGTCTGCAGTGATTTGGGAGCCCAAGAAAATAAAATCTGTCAGTGTTTCTACTTTTTCTATTTGTCATGAAGTGATGGGACCAGATGCCATATTCTTAGTTTTATGAATGTTGTATGTTAAGCCAGCTTTTTCATGCTCCTCTTTCACCCTCATTAAGGGACCCCTTAGTTCCTCTTTACTTTCTGACATTAGAGTGCTATCATCTGTGTATCTGAGCTTGTTGATATTTTTCACGGCGATTTTGATTCCAGCTTATGATTCATCCAGCCTAGCATTTTGCATGATGTACTCTGCACATAAGTTAAATAAGCAAGGTGACAATATACAGCCTTGTTGTACTATTTTCACAATTTTGACCAGTCAATTGTTCCATGTAAGTTTCTATTTTTTTGCTTCTTGACCCGCATCCATGTTTCTCAGGAGACAGGTATGGTGGTCTGGTATTCTCATCTCTTTAAGAATTTTCTACAGTTTTTTGGAATTGACACAGTAAAATGCTTTAGCATAATCAATAAAGCAGAAGTAGATGTTTTTATGGAATCCCCTTTCCTTTTCTATGATCCAACAAATGTTGGCAATTTAATCTCTGGTTCGTCTGCCTTTTCTAAACCCAGCTACTACATGTGCAAGTTTTTGATTCATGTACTGCTGAAACCTAGTTTGAAGGATTTTGAGCGTAACCTTACTAGCATGCAAAATGAATGTAATTGTCTGGTAGTTTGAACATTCTTTGGCATTGCCCTTCTTCTGAATTGAAATGAAAACTGACCTTTTCCAGTCCTGTGGCCACTACTGAATTTTCCAAATTGGCTGGCATATTGAATGCAACACTTATTAAAAGCAAACTCAAGCAGCTTTTTTATTTGACTTCAAAATGGGTCATAAAGTAGCAGAGATAACACACAACATCAAAAACCCATTTGGCCCAGGAAGTCTAACAAACTTACAGTGCAGTGATGGTTCAAGAAGTTTTACAAAAGAGATAAGAGTCTTGAAGATGAAGAATGCCTGGGCTGGTCTTCAGAAGCTGACAGCGACCAACTGAGTAACGATTAAACTAAAATATGCCTAGGTTCATTTTGATTTTTATTTCATCTGAAGGTCCTATGACTATACTTTCTACCTTTGTGTTCAATCCTCTGAATATCAGCAGGAAATTGAGATGTGGTGATTAAGTCAGGAGCAATATTTGGGAAGGGCCAAAAGTGGAGATGAGGTTAAGGAATAATGACAGGATAAGGTTTGTCACAGGACCTAGAAATAAGAAGAAAGTGAAGAAATAAAGAGAATCTCCATTAGCAAAAGAAGAATAAGAAAATTCTATCTGCTGGTGAAAGAGTTCTATCATTTTTATTCACCTGCATGATAAATATGAGATTTTTCAGAGCTAGAATGCATTCTTAGTGTGGATGTTTTTCTTTGTAGAATAATGTCTGTAATGGTTAAGCCAATTTTTAATGAGTAAAAGATTCAGTTATTTCATCCTTGATTAACACTTCTCAATGAGTCATTCAGTGAGATGTTAAGAGCAATTAGAAGCATAATAACCCCCAATAAAGTTGAAACCAGTTGAAAATAACTCAACAGAATGAAATGTGTAATAATACTCTTTCAAAATAATTAAATAGGCTTCATTTTTCTCAGAGTTTTGAAAACTTTAAAGAAATGAGCATCACTTGTGCATCTCCAAGAAAATATTTTGGTGACCAGAGTTTCCAGACTTATTTGACCATTTCCCAACCAGATATCTCTAGGATTAGTATTTCATGAAACGTATTTGGGAAATAGTATAAAATGTATTATTTCAACATGGAAAGTTTGAGTTCTTATGGAGGCATAGAACAGGTGTTCTCTACTGAAATCTCAGTGTAACAGAGAGGCAGAATAAGACAGGGACCAGTGCCTAGGTAGGGATCCAAGTTCCAGTATTCATTAATTGGATAATCTTGGCAAAATCAATTAATTTAGCCATATGTCAAGTGTATATGGTTGAGAGAAAATGTATTCCTAAAACCAAGTAATCAATTTGAGAATTTCACATCTTTCACATGCTTAGTCATTTACAAAGATGCATGAAATGTGGGATACTTTTCCAAACCTTCCTGATAGACCACCTGCATTTAAGCAAGGAGTACACAGAACTTGTCACTTTTTGAATCATGCTATTTCCTCAGATTTCCATACCTTTTTGCATGTGATTTTTCTACCTAGAAAGCCTTTTCCAATTTCCACACTTGGAATAGTTCCTTTTTTTTTTTTCTAAATCCCTATCCAATCTAAACGCCACCTCCCTGATTCTTGTTAACAGAGTTGATTTCCTATGTCTTTTGTCCCATTGTTCCATTATGGTACTTTTCACACTGTGCTGTATTTTTTGACTGCTTATTCCTTTATTTGCTTTATATTAGTTCTTTTTTTTCTGTGGAATAAATCACCCAAACTTATTGGCATAAAACCGTAGGCTTTTATTATCTCATGCATTTTCTGATGAATATAACTTAAGATGGCAATAATGAATTATATCATAGGTGAACAGAATAAGCTACCATGAAATCTGATTTCTAAGAGAGCCATGAGTTGCTGAAATCTTGAAATCCTGACTATATAATAGTTTGTTGGAAAAAAAGTCTTTAATCTAGACACATGTTTTTTTGGCATTTAACCTTTATATGAGTAGCAGGAATAATGAAAACTATGGCACAATGACAAAAAAATTTTAGTTTGAATAGTAAGGAAATTTAGGGAAGGATGTGCATTCTTTCAGAGAAGGCAATGGCACCCCACTCCAGTACTCTTGCCTGGAAAATCCCATGGATGGAGGAGCCTGGTGGGCTGCAGTCCATGGGGTTGCTAAGAGTC